>NC_044256.1:0-311164 GCF_003957555.1 Calypte anna
CACCCTGGCCGTTTTTGAAAATAATTAAGTTCATATAACAGGTAATAGTATTCAGTACCTGCAAGTACAGCAACCCCAATGTCGTAAGGAGGTCTGTGTTTTCTGGAGAAAACCTGCAACACAAAAGCCAGAGGGATGAGCTGTTTATTAGCTCTTCCAGAACATGGTAGAAACAGCACATGGAATCATGATACATTATGCTGGTATCCCCAGGAAATTAAGTGTTATTATTCAGTGCAGATATCAGAACAACAGCCAGTGGGGGGGCACTTCTTTGAACAACATGGCACCTAAGCTTTCAAAACGTCTTCTAGGTACAAATGAGAAGTCACCGCAGCTCTAAGAAACACATCTGGATGCATAATGACATAATTTCTTTTTGTTAAAGCTTCAAGGCAAGTCTGCATCAGCAACCTTGAAATACAAAATGGGATTTTCCACCCTGTAAATCCATTCGAAGGCTCTTGGGGCATGTTGGACAGGCAGGTCTCAGCCTCTCTGATGGATCCTACACACACTCATGGTCAGACTTTTAGTTTACCTTATAGAACACTACAAATCAGGTTTCCCAAAGCAGCTGTCGACTGCTCACTACAGCTTTGTGTTGCACTGTAGAACAGTGTTCAGACAGGCACTGCCTGTTAGTGCATCCCTGGCCACACACCCTGCTTATTCAGCACAGAGAAACTTGAAAAAATATATCCCCAAAGCTTTCAGTTACTGCCTGCAACTCACAATCCCTCACTGCTAGCATGAGGTTCACAAGGCAATGCTGAGAAGCCTTTGAAAAAGCCAGCAGCTTTTGAAGACATAAATAGGATGAAAACACAAAAAAAAAGAAAAAGCAGAAAAATACACTGTATTTGTGGTCTCACTCACCTTAACACAAGTAAAGTTTTCAATTCCCTGCTATCAAGGCTTAAGAAATCTCATCTGCACACTCATATTGGCACCTTTAAACCTCAGCCAGAACAAAACTGTCTGTGCCTGGCAGTACAGAAACACAAAGCAAGGACCCTGGGGCTGGTAACAGACAGCAAAATGTAACAGGCAGATGAAGAAAAAAAAAGAAAACAAGGAGGAGAAGAAGGGAGGGCAGGGGAGCACTAGGATTAGATACATAAACCTGGTAAGGTGCTTAGCAAGGATTACTTACATAATAAAAATTTTAGATTAGTCCAAATGTCTACCCAGCCCAGTATACTGCCAGATAGCATCCAGAAGCAGTTGTGTAAGGAAACAGTATGTGAAAACAGACAGTAAAAAAATGTAGATCTGCCAGTGGCTTCCAAAATGCTCTTTTCTTTACCGTTGTTCTCCATTACAAAACTACATTTTAAAAGCATCAGTAAATCAGATGCACAGCAATGCCCTAAAATGAGAGAGCAGTACTGAGAAACACTGATGGGGTGGGGGAAACTTCCTGTGCACCAACCCATCTCCAGGCTGCCAACTCACAGGCTTTCAAACACAAAAGGCTCCAAGTGAACACCGTCTGTGAAACCCAGCAACCATTTTTTTACTGAAGATCAGGGCTAGAGAGACACCCAAGGTTAGATCTTTTTGTAGATAAACCTTTGGGAATTATGAAGCCAGCTCAGGATAGGTTTGTTCCAAGGCATTTCTGTCCATTTTGGTTTTTTCCACTTTTTTTTGGCAGCCCTTCAAACAGCCACTTTATGTGTCTTCCCTGACACACTGTCAGCAGGAGGAAGAGTACAGCAGCGACAGATGAAGACCTTGAAAGTGCCAGCTTTGCAGGGACACATTATAATTACCATGAGCTTTTTAATCATGTCCTCAATTCAGATCTGGGACACCAATCAAATTTCTCCTGGCACAGGATGGAACATGGACAGACAGAAAGATGGATACATTCTTACTCTACAGCTTTCTTATAGACTTCAATGGCTTTGTCCATCTTCCCCTCCAGTAGGTGAATTTTCCCCAGCATCATGTAAGTCAGATCATGTCTGCTGAGCTCCAGGGCATTGTTTAGCGGGTCTTGTGCCTAACAACACTCAACCATAGAAAATTAAAAAACAAAAAAAGGTGATTACATAGACCCCAGTGAAGCAACAGCCCAAAGCAATCCCCAGCAGCTAGAGAAAGGGAACAGCTCAACACCCCCTGAGCTCAGAGAACCTTCTAGCAAAACCCAGCCCAGACAATTGTTGAAACAGTTCTGCATCAGGAAACCACATGCTTCTAGGGGCAGAAAAGGCAATCTGAACATGCTTCAAACGAGCCAGGAGCAATGACTCCAAGAGAAGAGCACAAGCCTGTTCCTGTATTTGAATTTCCATTGTTTTGAGTGAATCTCCAGTTTTTTTAGATAAGAGGTACAAACACAGCTTATACTTTCCGATAAATGCTTATTCCAACAATGAGCATGGATTGCCAAGTAAACCAGAGGAGTGAATCAGCTCTTGTCAAACATACAGCCCATTGCCTCCACCACCAGAAGACATCATCGAAGCATGTCTTCCTCTTAATTCCTCAGGCCTAGCCAGCAGAACAGCAAAGAATGTTTGCTGTCTCTGAAGAAGTCATTATATTAGAAAGAGAAATGCTGACATGGGGCATCTGTTACCAGCAGCTACTAAAGAGACAGTTATCCCTGAGGGCTTCATTATATTTAAAATATCCCGTGAAGTACTGGCTGCCTAGGGTGGCCAGTACATCGCTCAGACTTACGGAAAAGCTGAGAAGTCAGCAAGTTCCAGTTGGGAAGACATTACAGCAGATAACACAATCGTATGGATGAACCTATACTCCAGAGGTCCCCACTTCTTCAAATGCAGGGGTTGCTCCACAGGGCCACTGCATTCCACCAGAAGGATTAGCAGGGAGAAACTGGTCCAAACTAGAATCTTAAGTTTCTAAATGGCCCTTTATACTCTTACAAAGTAAGCCCATGGGATCAGAGACAGCCCAGTGCTCACCACTAGCATGTAGGAGAGGCTCCGTGAAGAGCTGGATGCATTGTGCTCACACCTGGGTGCAAAACTCTGTTTCAAGCTTCCAAAAAGTTCTTCATTACCCAAATCAAATAAAGTCAGTGCTGCTCACACTGCAGCTATGCTCCTTTGATACTTTTGGCTCCAGGATGAAGCAGCTTCAGACATAAGAGCAAATCCCCTCTCCGGGGGGAAAAAAGAATGCCTGCTGTACCTCCAGCAAACAAACTGTGACTGTTCTCCCCTGAACCCTGCCAGACCCAAGATGATTTTTCCTTCAGAACTCTGTGCACATGGTGCAGCACTCTGAGCTGTACATTGGGGTGATGGTCTGGGTCTTCATCATCACACACTCTTTCTTGAATAAGATGGAACTGGCCACGCTCTGTGGATTGCTGACTCCTCAAAAAAAACAGCCACATTATGACTCTGGTTTTAAAAAGGCTGGAAACAAGCAGCTCTTGTTGGAGCACAGCTGTCTTTTCTGTCTAGTCCGGGGCAGGCCTCTTTCAGACTTCTCAAACAGTCCCTTTAAAACCCAGAAACACTCTGAAAAATCCTAGCTTAAATCCTGGCCAGCAACAAGGCTAACCTCAGTTTCACTCTTTTCCAACTTAATTAACTTGTAGCTGACTCCAAGCAATTCAATATGCAAATTAAAACAGAGACAGCTCACAAAATTTTGCTCCAGAAACAAATGCTGAAGCAAACATTCATCAGTACTTACAGCTGAAAATGACCCATGGCAAACTACTACAGAGAGCAAACTTTCTGAGAACCCCTGATGGTCATTGTTGTCTGGTAGATGAGTATGTGCATTACCTTGTTGGAAGTGTTTCAGGGTACATGTAGCACACACCCAGGTTGTGGCTGATTCTTCTGTAAAGAAAAACAAAAACTCCCAAAACAACAAACCCCCAAACAAATCAGCATGAGGTTTGAGATACATGCTGTAACCATCTGTCAGTGACAAGAGTCATCCCTGACCCAGGTGAGGAGATCCCTCTGCCTGCCCACATACATCCCTCTCTGTACAATCAAGTAAACATATAATTCAAGTTGTTTCAGGAACCTTCAGAGCTCAGGTGTCCTTGTACACAAAAGGCCACCAGGACAAAAAACACACAATTATGGTCTCCTTGGAGAACAAGGAGCAAAGACTGGTTTCTTCATGGAGATGTGACTTCCATCTTGGGGGAGCTGAAAAAGCAAGGTCCTCGTTTCTATTCCAGTGAGCATTCCACTGCTTTATCAGTTTAGATGGCCTTGACCTTTAAGAGGAAAACTCTCTTATTTCTCCATTAAACCCTCTTTGAATGATTTTTTTCCTCCATATGGTCTCTCCAGCTGTGGAGAACAATAATCAATCAGTAGCTCCTGGTTACTGCAGCTTGCAGAATGAGGACAGGGTGAGGGAAGAGCTCAGGGCTCTGCTGCCAGTGCTGAACAAGGATGGGAAAGCAGTCATCAAAATACCCACTGACATCTGCCTGCTGTGCCTGAGGACAAGGCCATAGGCAATGCCAAGCACATACTGCAGATAGCTGGGTTAGCTCAGGGAATGCAGGCTTGAAAGAAGAACTACCATAGAAATCTGTCTGGCACAGCGTAAGTTCAGTAATACCACATGTACCTTGCATCAAGCCTGAATTGTAGAAGATCTAAGCATCAAAGTATGACTAAAATCAGCAAGTGCCCTATGTCTTAGGGAATCAGATCACATGTGGCAAGTAAAAAAAACACTTCCACAAGCAAAACTATAACCTGCAGAAGGCTGCCCACTTTTAACTCAAGTCACATCCTCTCTCCTCTCACCCACTGTCACACGTTCTGCTTTGCAATGCTCTGCCTTCACTTTTGTTTTCTCATGTAGAAGAGGTGATTTAATTATTGCTCCTGTAGCTATTGGCCTACACTTTGCCAAAACAGGAAATGCTGGATAAGTAACAGGGAACCCTGTTTCAGGATCAACTTTTACAAAGGTGTTTTGCATTACAAAAGGATTCCCAATTAACTCAAGTAAGTTTTAATGACAACTGAGGGTTTCCCAACAGGGAGGTACTTCCCATACTTTCTTTAATGTATATGTATGTATATGTCTGCATTAATACTGATATTTTTACAAAAACTAAAACGTGCTGCTCTATTCTCTGTTTGTAATCCAAGACAAGGTGAGGGATTTTGCAGGTAGAAATGATGCCTTGCTCCTGTGATCCAAACCAGATACTGTGGAGGCTCATTGGTTCTCAGAGCCCTTGTTAAAAGGCAATGCCTCTTCACCCTGAAGCTCTTCCTCTGCTCAGGCTGCTGGCAGCATCACCTCTGCTTGCAGCAAGTTTGCAGATGTCTTCATAAAGTTGTGGAAGCATCTGAAACTACAATAACCTGCAGGTCACTGGAACACTCACCCAGTCCTTTTCATCGAGCTTAGCTGCCTCGTTGTATACTTCAATGGCTGCCTTGTGCTTCCCTAAAAGAAACCTGCAAAAGAATTTCAATATTTATCCTTTCTTGCTCTGAAACCCTGCTGTGTAACCACTATCACCTTTACCCAGTGAGAAATGATGCTATTTGCCAGTTCTCTAGAGGCAGAGGCCTCTGTGAGAAGCCCTGAGAAGTTTATAGTCTCAGCAATATTACAAGTGGAGCACTGTTCTCTTTCAGGGCCAAGGTCATCAATCCTGCGAGATACTGAGGCACTCTGGTGTTACTGGAGAGGCAAGGAGTGAATTCAGAGACTCTGCAGTCTGCCTTTGTCTCAAAGGAAAAGGCAGGTGATCTAACTGGACACCCAGAGACAGAAAGAGGTCTGTGGGGCAAGTTTACATAGCTCAAGTCAGCACCCTTAGCTCTGAAGCTAGAAATCAGAGCTTTACCTTTATTGCTTAAAGCAAAAACAAGAAGAAAAGACAAAGGCAGTGAGACAGATAACAGAATTTTGTTTCTAAGGGGAGTCCACGCTTCTGGAAGCCAATTCAGCGTGTTGATAAGGAGGAAGCATGTTTGGAATTAAGCAGCCCTGGGACTTCATTTGATGCCTCGGAGAAAAACAAAACACGGAAGGTCCTGGGTGGCACATCAAAGGAAAAAAATATAACACCAACTCACAGAGATCGTGCCACCTGCTTGAGGTTGTCAGCACTTCGAGGGTTCAGAATGGAACATGTCTGAAAAAGTTCAAGAGATTCCTGAATTTTTCCCTCCAAGCGAAATATCAAAGCTGTAAGACAACATATAACAGGCAAATTAGTCCACTATCTGCAGGAAAAATGTGCGTCCTGACAGCAGGGGAAGGAGGGGGAGAGTACAGATATATTATAACAATGTTCATTTGGTCTTTCCCCCTGAAAAGCAGAAGCTATGTCTTGAGAGAAGGATGACAACACACGCAAAGGACTCGTGACTGTTTGGAGAAATTTCTGTTTTTCAGAATACAGGCAGCTTTAAACCCCAGCAAATTGCTTCTTAAAATGCAGTCTGTATTTCTAACCCACATACACACACCCCACCCCAGCTTCTACGGGATGCAATATCTCCTGGCCAACAAATTTTAGCCATCCCTCACCTTGGTCATCTGCCAACATACAGCACTTCTTAACTGCAATGCCATGTTTTGGGGGACATTTTTTAGGGGACTGAGGGTAGGAGAGGAGAGCATATTTAAAGCAAAGAATAGGACAACAATCACCTAGGGCAGGTAGCTATCAGAAAGTATGCATCTGTAATACACACACCTAACCGAGCACACACACTGAAGGCCAAGAGCACATAATATGAGAAGGTACTGGTGACTAACTCATCAATACTGAAAAAACAGAAAATCTCATCTGGCCATCCATGTGAAACCCCCAAACTTCAAAATTAGACCTCGCAAAAGGAAGAAAAATACAAATATTTTTTACATACATATTTTATGCTTCTCTAATCTGTTCCTCTTCTAACTGCTCGCTGTATCTCAAATCAGAAGTAACTTGGTTTAGCAAATTAAGACTTCTGGAGGTCTCCTGCCTACCTTGAACGGTAGACTGCATATTCACACAGCCCGTAGGACTCCTGGAGCTGCTCCTTGATGACAGCCTGAAAGGACAAAGTGCAGAGAGTACATTGGTACAGCTGCCCTAACCATAATGCCCACTGGCTGGGTCACTATTACCCCAGCTTTCAAAAGAACAGAAACCCTTCACATAGTTTATAAGGGCAATCCCTGTGAAAGCAGACTGGTTTCTGATTGACCAAATACCTTCTGCAGCCTTCATCTGGAGAACTGTTTGTATGTGATACATACAGGTGTGCTTAGCTATGCTTCCTGCAGAATGTCCTGAAATTAATTTGAATTTAAACATGTTGATGGACACAGTTTTTCCTTATGTGATGGTAATGGTGGTATCACGCAGGATGTGAGAACTACAAAAATCATTTAATCAGAATTGGTGCTTGGAAAAGTCAATATTTATACAGAATTTGTAGCTCCTTGCTGCAACGTACCATATTAAAATGCTATAAAAAGTGGTAAACTGTCAATATTTTTACAAAGCTAAGGACAGAGATTTCAGTCACAGAAACCACAACCCAATGTATACCAAAGGCATAGGACTGCAGCTGGGACAACTACAAGAGTGTGCAGAAGAGTGCAAGCTCCTCAACATGTGTGAAGAGCACTGTGCCAGGAATGCTGTAGCCCTCATAGCATTCCTCTGTTCAGTCCTATTACCAAAGATAATTAGATACTACCTGGGGAAAATGCCACAAGGAATCTCTGAAAGCATCCTCTGCTGATGAGAGTATCTACTCTAGGCCCTTTGTGAGGAAATAAATTGAATTGAAGCAAATGCAGTTGAGTTAATGGAAACCAAATGAACAAATGACAACTATATGGGAAAAGAAATGGGGGGAAAAGACTGATGAAAATGCAAATTTTTACTGGCTGCATTCATGCAGCCAACAGTCTGGGGTGCAGCTGCAGTTTGGCTCTACAGCATAGTCACACGTGACCCAAAATTACATGATAAAACTGGTCAAAAAGTTTGGCTACAAACCAAACACGTAATTTCTGCTCTGAGACTACTCTTCTGCTTCTAAGTGGAAAAGACAAAGTGTGGCAAGGAAGATTTCTGGACTAGCAATAACCTGGTGCTCATCTGGCACCTCTGTCAAGTGCAGGAACAGCACCAGCATCCCCCACCTGAGATGGATATAAATGAAGGACCTAAAGGCAAGCAGGAAAACTGAAACAGAAATACAGCACATCGAAGGGAAGTGCAGTGAGGGCCCTGAGGGTAATTACTGAGAATCTGCACTCATTAAAAGGAAACTAAACAGGGGAAGAAAAAGGAAAATCAAGTCTAGGCTGCTCTTCCCCTGCCTCTGTATCTGCCAATATCTCAACAAGAGACCCTCCACAAGCTACATTTCAGTCTTTACAAAGCATGTTATTACAGGACAACTTGGACATAAACATGCATTTTCTGAATACAGATACTCTGCGTTGCTCTGTGTACATAAAAGCAATTTCTCAGAGCAAGAGAGGGCAACAGAGAGCTATCTTGTAGAGAGATCTGATTAATTCTATAAGCCCTAAAAAATCCCACAGCAAAAGGCCTTGAGCTGAGAAATATGATCTGTATTCCCAGCTTTTCCTCCCAAGTTTATTTAACTCACGGACATACTGGCAGGAGAGCAGCCAGCATGAGCAACTTTAATTAATTAAAACATCTGCTAATTTTAACAATTCCTTCCTCACACAGAACAGCAGCAGAGCATTTCTGTTGTGGAAAATGGTGATGGGGGAAGGGCTAGAACCGAGGCTGCAAGCAGAAAGCACAGTTTGTTGGCTTTGCATGCAAAGAAGGGAGAGCTGAGTGATGATCATAGCCCTCATCTCCCCCCGTCCCTCCCGGCTGCTGCGGTCACAGGGGATGCTGCAGCCCTGGGCTCGGGGAGATTTCTGCCTTGCACCTTCCTGGGAGAGGCCCAGCAAACAGCCCAGGGTATTAATCTCTGGCTGTTACGAGCAGCAAAAGCTTGGCAACACCAAAATAGACTCAGGAGTAGCACTCCAACAATTAAGATCAATTTAATGCCTTTACTTTTGGAGAGCTGACATGGGTAAGCAAACCGTTTTTTCTTGGCCTTCTACATCAGTTACAAACGTGGAAGCTTATAAAATCATGTTAGAGAGACACCATTTCAAAGCACCAAGAGGGAAAGGAGGTCTATTGAGACTGACCAAAATCAACAGCATCACAGGTCACTTGTTTCTTGGCTGTCTTAAAAGAAAATTAATGGACTCTAACAAATGCCCCAAACTATATTGAAATCAGGGAGTTTACTGCAATTTAAAACACTGTAGAGAAACAAGATAAACCAGGTGCCTCGAGTTGCCAAAGAGTGGGTGTGAGTCCACCTGTGCCTGGTTAGGACAGGCCCCCTATTACCAGGGGGCCAATAAAGGTGGGACACACACCCACCAAGAGCTCAGCTCACTCTGGTGTGAGGCATGGAGAGGCCAGCCGCTCATCGAGCCTCAGGAGCAAGAAAGACTCTCCCTGCTACAGGAAACTGTCAATATGTCAATTGGTTTGGAAGGTATTAGCCCCAAATAGCACATTTGGGATGGTGTGTGCTTATCACATCTAAGGACAGGGCATCTAGGTAAGAAACATAACTCCATGTAACCCCAGTGGAGAGAGACAGAGACTACCAAAGGGCAGCCTGGCCCACCTGAGATCTGAGTCACTTAGTGAATTGGTTTGGTTTTTTTTATTGCTTCTGGATCATTTATCACTCCTCTATGGCTGAGGAAGCATCCTAGCATGCTATGCTTCCTACCTGCTTTGGGACAAATCCAGGCTTCTAAGCACACATCCATCACGTCTGGGGAAAAGGATGGAAGGTCATTTAACAAGCTACAGTCTGGTGCCAAACTCTTCCAGCCTCACTGCAAAGACCCTGCTTTGTGAGCCATGAGGAAAGGCTTTGCCTGCCTTTTACTTTGACAACTACTGCAAGGCTGGATTGTCAAGCAAAAGAGTATTAGCTGTCTTCTCGATTTTTTCCCCCATATTTTGCTTGTGTCTATGACTGATGAAGATGTAGAGCAGTCACTGTTGGCATTGGTATTATCCACTTGGTTATATTCTCTGTTTCCCTAAGCCATATATCTTTTCTGTGCTCTGATGCTACATCCCATCACAGAAACAGTAAACAGACACAACTGGAGACCAAAAAAATGCAGTCAGATCAACAGAAAAGGAAAACATTTCTCCCTTTAGACTGCTTAGACTTTTGTTTATATCTGCTTAAACCAAGATCTGAGAGGAGAGCTCTCTGCTGATCATACAATCCTCCGGCTCCATTAATTAACAGCTAAATGAATTTCCTCCAGCCTGCCACTTTCCTAAGCATTCCCAGGAGCTCTCCAGCAGAGAGGCAAGTCCTGACCAACCCTGGGTGTTTCAGAAGGAAAAAAGCCTTCTCATAGCTCCTTTGCACATGAAACAGAAAGGCAACTCTTACTCCACTTCTCCTGACCACTGGCAAATAGCTCATGTTCTTTTTATCAGGAAAACACACACTCTAATAATAGATTTGCCTTTTCTTTAGTCCACTTACTGTTATAATCCTGAACAACCAACCATCAAACCCAGGAGAAATTAAAGGCTGAAATGTATCATCTGTAAAATGAAACAACTTTGTCCAAGGGTAACCGAGGTCTCTTCTTTTTTTTTAAACTTGGTAGTAATGTTTTAGCCAACTGCAGTGTTTTTCATAGCAGCTCTGTAGTTCCATCAAGAGCCCTGCACTATGGAACTGCATTCCTATAACATTGTAAGGCCCTATCCATCACTTGGAACAAGAAAGGTTTGAAATTTTTTCCATTTTTCCACTCCCAAAGGCATCCTGAGCTCACAGATTGCTCCAGAGAACTGCAGGCAGGAATCCTGAAGGTAGCCAAGGATTTGAGGACATTGAATATTTCACATTTATTTTCTCCTGGTTGACTTATTCTAAAAGAAGTCAGGAAAGAGGGTGGTATGAAAAACGGTATGAAAACTATAATTTTGTAATGCTAATAAAATACTTCCCAAAGCAAAGTCCTAAAAGTAGCTCTTACCTTACACTCCGTGTAGTCTTCGAGAACATACAGCAGCTAGATCAACCAGTTTCTCCTCTCTAGGACTGGTAACTCCGGTGCTGCAGATGTAAAATATGAACAGAATACAGGAAACCAGGCTGAAATCAGCGGAGAAACTGGGCACAGCATAGGGATATCTGAACCACCCCATCTGTGAGCACAACTAATTCAAAAACTACAGTTGCACCAGATAACACAGTTAATGGATCGATATTAAGCCTGGAGTGTGGATATGCAACCATTGTCCAGTTTTATTTTACTTCTCAAACTGAGGGATGAAACCCATTGTTCAAGATAGACACTAAATGAACCTCTCTGCAGAAAACTGCCATCTTGAAAGAGCTGAGCAATCGGCTCCTTCTTGGTGCAGTAGCCTGGGCAAACAGCTCCAAGCACCAGCTACACACAAATTTTCATCCAGCATTAGTGCCGGTCTGATGAAAATGGTTCTTCCAACCAGGCAAGAATCAGCCTGGGGGAAACAAGTCGGTTTTGCATCTTGGAATGAAGGCAGAAAAATCAGGTCTTGAAAATAAATTTCTTGGAGTAAACAAGAAGGAAATGGGCAATAAACACAGAAGGATATTTTTGGAGATGTTGCTGGCCTGAAGGTGTGCATAATTTAAAGAGGTGAGCCTTAGTTCTTTGAAACACTGAAGAGACTATGAAACATCACAGGTCTGAGACACTGTGAAGCTCCTGGCAGAAAAATCTATTTGATGCAGTGGAGGAGAAAGACTTGTGCTCCAGTATTTCAATCTGAAGGAGCTTGCACCAGTAATTATGGCAAATCACGAATGGATGTTGCTTAGTGATATTCACGTCGGGTTTAAAAGTTTTAACATGCTGCCGTGCATTTCATTAAAGCTTGAAATGTATTGCTTGTTACTAGTTTCTGCAGTTCAGATGCCAGTAGCTGAGAGGTAACCATAGCAACTGGCAAAGAAAGCTATATGTTCGCAAGTCAATATTAGGACAGAAGTGCAGAAGCAGAGGGAGGCAAGGAGCATCACAGGAGCCAGGGCAGGAGCAAGGGCAATCCAGCCCCAAGACACCTTCTCCCAGCCCCACAGAGCCCAGCACCCTGGGACCTTCAGGCTCAGCTTCCAGCAACCCAGAGCAGAAGGTATCACTTGAAGTGGTCTGCAGTCCACTCAGCCCCCAGAAACATGGGCACACCATCAGAGGTAAGAAAGAAGAAACTCTGCAGCTGTAAGGCCTGAACCATGTCAGGAAATGTTACTGGTGCAAAGTGGTGTTATTATCTTCCAGAAATGCTGAGCTCAAGTCATGTGAGGACTGCACCTGCAGCAAGTAGCAAACGCATCTCTCAAGCATACCAAGCTCTCCCCCACAATTCACACCAAGTCTAGTATCACTGGGAGCACTAAAAAACAGCTAGAACTTCTTCTGCTGATGAATTTGGAAAAAATCTGTAGAGCCATTCTGGTTATGTTGGATTCCTTCCTTAAATTCCAGAATGTTCAGCCAGATCTATACTAGAACTGAGATTTCAGTGTGCACACCAAAAATTTAAGGTCAAATACTTCATGAAGAAGGTTCAAACTATCCCAAAAACAAATGGAAAAATCACAGTCCAAACAAACAAACAAAAAAAACAACCAAGCTAAGGTTACAGAAATGCACAGGGATACAAATGTTCTCAAATCCTGCTCTGCTGTGCAGTATCTGGATCATAATAAAAGCCATTTTTATATGCATGTTCCCAGATCAGATTGAGTTCTGATAACTTCATGTTTCCTATTAGTCCTTCTTACAGTGAAACCATGAAGAGCAGAGTTAAGAGGCTGCCTAAACAGCTACAAATTGATTGGAAAAATACCTCTCATTTTAATAAAGAGTCTGGAGGGCTGCTGTTCTGAAGTCCATTGACAGAATTATTAACAGATTTGCCATTACTTCCCTGTGTAAGTTATTACAGGTGCCAGGGATAGGCAGGCTGACTTTTCTGAGGAACACAGGACTTGGGGGTGCTAGAAATGCAGCAACAGAAAGCAGCCAGATTTGGGTGCTCTTCCTCTGTCTCCTGGTGACACTAACAGATACAAAACACTGAGCCAGACACTATGAGCCAGACACTCTTGAGTGCTCCATGCTTTCTTTTCTAAACATGGTTTTAAGAGCAAATGTTGCAAAGTCTTTTTAACAATAATGACTTCTACTAAACTCAAAATTAGAGTATACTTTGCTATTTTGTGCCTACTAATACAGCTTAAAATTGCAAAGTCCTGAATCATTATAAGCAATGAAAATTATTTAAATAGGGATTAATCTCTATTAAGACCCTCTGGACATACCCCACCTGGTCTGCAGCCATCTGTACCTCCTTACTGGAAGTTTAAAAAGAAATAGCATCATTAATCATTAAAGTATACAGCAAAGCTACCTGGCTGTGGTGTATTGCCAGCTGAGATAGAACCATAGAATCATAGAATCATAGAATTGGCTGGGTTGGAAGGGACCTCAGAGATCATCAAGTCCAACCCTTGAACCACCGTTGGTGGTAAAGATGGTAAAGATTACAATATTTTAGAGCCCACATCAATGTTTTGGACTAACCTAATAGGACAGCACATGAGCAAGAGGATGGAACGTGTTAATTCTTAAAAGAAAGGGTTTTTTCACACTTTTAAGATCAGAGGGACATTCCACTCCACTCCCACACTATGGAAACACCTGCTGAGAACAGGGCTGGGCAATAAGAACTGTTGAATGTCAGAGTGAGTGCCAGAGTATCAAGCTGCAAAAGAAAAGGGTAAAACAAACATTGCCTACCTTCTAGATTCAAGACGGCAAAACCCTGAGGAGTTACCTATAAAAGCTGGGCTAAAGAGAAAACAGAGAAATCAAAAGACACCACAAGACACAATTGGGAAAACACACTGAGCTTCTACACTCCTAAAACTCATTTGGAATTAGCCACAAATCTGGTTCAGAAGACATTACCCTACTTTTTTCTTTTCTTTGTCCTTAAGGCAAGCAAGCTGAAAAAAGGCAAACTATTCTGATGTCTTTCTTAAAAGATGTCTAAATTAATTCACAGATGTAAGTGAATCTTATATCTGAAATACAAAGCAAACACAAAGACAGAAGAAAGCTGATAGACTCCCTGAGCCTAGTCCAGGAAGAAAATGGGAACAGTTGACCCCTTCTCTGAAGATACCCAGCATAAATACCATGAACCAAACCTGGTGTGGGACCTACAGAGCACAGAGAAGAGAAGGAGAACGTAGAAACTGTAGAGCAATCAATAGATTTGACACAGTAACATGTCTAATACTCAAAAAGGGGGTTGTCAGTAGTACAGATTATTACCAAGCTCTATATTCAGATGCAGAAATCAGTAGTATGATTACTTATATGCCTCTCAACCGTATCAATCTGTGTTTCTGTTCTTCCACGAAAGCAGAGAGATACCTACTCCTGCATTCATCTCCCTTAGGTTTGCTTCCTCAGCCTGATGATAAAAGCTGATTCAGTGCAAAAGGTTCTGAAAAGGAGGGAAATACAAATCCCTGGCTACTCAGGACTACATGGACATGTAACAAAATAGCTCCAGTGAAAGAAAATACAACAAACATTTTGTGCCTTCTGAAAGGATCGGTTTCAATCATCACTGGTCCTAACATCCACTCTCTTTTTCCAAGTTTATTATTACCCACAAAATGCCTAAAAAAACACCCCATGCAGATGATGTGTGTCGCTCAGCTCTTGCTGCATTGGCCTGAACAGTGAGGAACAGCTGGATCTGGCCACAGGAGCTGCGAGGAGGCGCAGAAGAACCAAAAGATGCACTGGCAGAACACTTCAGTCTTCTCAAGCACAAGGATGTTCAGGAACAGTGGAGACTCCATATGGCATTCTAATGGTTTGCAATCTCACACTAATCAGAGCCAGGAACATACACTGCCCCAAACTAGTCACTCAGAAGGTTTCTGCATGGGGAAAAGCCACTGAATTTGGCCTCACCAGGAGGAGCTGAGCACACTGATCAAGTTCTCAGGCTGCCTACATGGCAGTTCTCCACTTTTTTCAATACTCAGCCCTTGAGAAGTTTCTCATAAGTAACTGCTGTAGCACGTACAATGACACACTTTTCTTTGTCACCTTTCACAGAGCCCTCACAAATAACCCAGGCACTGCAGGGATGCAGGGACTGCAGGTTAGCCAGTAGTATTTTACACTGTACACCAATCAAACAATGAGGGGGGAAAAAAAAAAAAAAGAAAAGAAAAAAAGCCATTATTTTCAGTAAATAAATCTGCTCAAGGGCCAGTCCATGAAAAAGCAGTTATCAAAAAACCTGGTATCTCCATTGAAAAGGATTTATAACTTGCATAATTATCTTTTAGCCTCTCTTTTCTGGGATTACAAAAGTCCACCAATGGCAACAAGGAGTCAGGCACCAAATATGCGATTAAATACCTCAGTCAAAAGACGTGCCAGTTTCTTTGAAGTGTTTTGATTGAATTCAAAAGGGAATCCACCTGATCCCCCTCTTTCTCAGTGGCCAGTGATTGATTGTACAACCAACTTTCAGTAATGTTATTTTTCTGACAATGCTCCTTTAAGGAAATCACTGGAGCAGAAACACCGACAGAATCGGAGTGAGATCATCAGGTTTGTCTCCGTGCTGCGCTATCATCGCTCTTTGCTTTGTTCATCCTCTTTAAAGATTTTCCTCAAAGGACTGCAAGAAAAATAATCAGAGTCATTCTCTTTTGTATAAACCTCCCTGGGAAATTATTTTGTGCTTGCATCTTCATATTGGGTAATTATAGCTTAGATACGAACAATGAAACAGTGGGGTTTAGGTTTAATAAAAGGATTTTGAGACTGCTGTAAAGAGAGAGGATGTAAAAAAGCCCTGGAAGGCTCCTACCAAATTTCATAGGGGAAACAATTACTAAAGCACCAGCTGTCCTCCACCCAAACTTAGTTGAAAGAGTCAGTGCCCTAGTTCACTCTCAGTCCCTCCAGCTTTGCAATCCAACATGCAGTGAACCAACCAAGAGCAGCCAGAAGAGCCTGGAGGAGAACCAGAGAAGCAAAACATTTGAGAAGACACAAAGGAGACCAGACCAAAATCCATAAAAATCTAAAACATATCTAACATACAGCACAAGGAGATTACAGAAAATCTTCAGAAAAGTAATTAAATAATTTTATTCTTTTTTTTTTTTTTTTAATTCTGCAAAAGCCTCACAAGCCATGGTCTGGATCCATGGAGGAAGGTATGTGGGTAAAATTATCCCAAAGGCCTAACCTGGATCCCAACTCAACGGTCCCTTTCTGATTCAAATTAAGAACTGCATCTTGCAAATAAAACAGCATTCAAGCACACAGGTAGGTTCAAAACAAATAAACACAGAGGCAATTACCCAAGTCTCTATTGTGACCTTTTGCTATTAAGAAAGCAGCACCCAAATGAAGAATTTAGTGAAGTGCATCTTGCTGTGAAGCAACCAAAGTGGGAAGGCTTGCTGCAGCGAGGCCGTGAGGGAGCAAGGTTATCATCTCCCACTGCCAGGCAAACCCTAACGCTCAGAAGCAGGCTTGATTTTCTTGATTCAATGTTCAATTCCCACCTTAAAGTAATTCCAGTCATCAGCTTAACAACAAACTCTCAGCAGTATACAGATGATTCACCTTCTGCTGGAGGAGACCATCCAATTCTGACAGGCAACACAAGAAAGTCTTCCAGGATAGACATCCACCCCATCCCTCCATTACCAATTCATTCTCCTGGAGACATCTGCTGACATTATTGCCAGGGTGACATTTATTCCCACCTGAAGAGCCTGGGGAAGGTTTCACTGCCAGACACAGCTGTGGCTGCAGTCCAGCCTGAAGCCTGGTGCTCTCACAGCTGTGTTAAACAGTGGCAGGGAGGGAACAACAGAATCATAGCATACTCTGGGTTGGACGGGGCCTTAAAGGCCCCTTCTAGTCCAATCCCCTTGCAGTGAGCAGGGACATCTTCAACTAGACCAGGTTGCTCAGAGCCCCATCCAACCTGAAGGCTGTATGTTGAATGTTTCCAGAGATGGGGCACCTAACAGCCCTCTGGGCAATCCAGGCCAGTGCCTCACCACACTCACAGCAAAGAATGTCTTCCTTAGATCTAGTCTGAATCCCTCCTCTTCCACTTTAAAACCATCACCTCTTGTCCTTACAGGCCTGCTGAAAAGCCTGTCCCCATCTTTTCTTATAGGTCCCTCTGCAATACTGGAGGGTGCTCCAAGGTCTCCAGGCTGAACAACCTCAACCTTCTCCTCTCCAGGCTGAACAACCTCAACTCCCCCAGCCTGCCACCATAGAGGTTTTCCTCAGAGAGGTGAGGATGAAGCCAGCTGTGCAGATCTTCTTTTTGCCCTGAGCTTCACAAGCTGCTAGTGCCAGGAATTACACTGCTCTTTGTAAAACCAGTGACAGAGAGGTAGTGAGTACCTCCTAAACAAAAATAATTTTAAAATAATAAGGCACAAGGTCCAATAGCTACTATAAAACAAATAACACCACAGCCAAGAAATTGTATTTTCCAGAAGAACGTATGAATAATGGATGAAAAGCATTTTTAAGCCCTAATCTCAATGTCTTCAGATTTAAGAATAATAAGACTGCCTTGACAGTAGTGGAGCATTCTAAAAATTCCCAGCTAGTCTGGTGCAGAGACAGACTGAACAAGAAATCCTCCTTCTTACCCAGATATTCACAGGCTTTTGTTAAGAATGTAGCAACATAAACACATTACAGCTTTGAAAGGAAACTAACACAGGAACATTGGCCTTCCTACACCTGGATACATCCTTCCAGTTTGACAATTGAATACCTGATGTATTCAAAACTCATTGATGATGAAAAATAACTCCAAAAGTCACCACCCAGAGGAGGTTGTACCTGCTGTATTTCACCCATTGGGTGTGAGTACACACAAATATATGTGAGAAATGTCTGTGTACACAACTGATCAATCGTGTAAAACTGATATAAACATCAGAAAACAGAAGATAACCCTTTGCTGTCATCATTCTCTCTGTTCAATCCCCTTCCCTCTGTCTTTCCTTTTGCAAATTGCTGCTGAAACACCCTTAAACCAAACACTAAACCTGTATGGTTCCTCGTTATTTACAGTCAGCTGGGGTTAATAAAACTCATCATAGACAGCTCTGGTGCTGGCAAGAAAACCATAACTCATAGCTGTGATCTTCCTATTGTGTATTAATAGCTTCACAATACGCAGAGAAAACGGAGAGGAGGCTGAAAAACAGCAGCAGGTTTCAACAAAAAAAGCAACATTTCTGACTCTACATCTCCCCCTACAGGAGAATTAGCCAAAGCTACATAAAGAGCCAAAAATTCTATCTTAAAGCTGATTTAGACACCAGGGAGAATACAAAATAAATTTCTGGTGTTATTTTACACTGCATAAATCTTAAAGATTTGCCAATTCAGCCTTCAGTGGTTTTCCATATTTAAATCATTTATAGTTATGAGTTACTCCAAATAAAATTGTATTTATTTACAAGACAAACAACTACACTGATAATTCAATATAAAGGTCACCTAGTAGGTGCTGCTCATGTTTAACCTTAAGGTAAAGTGGGAAGATCTGTAAATAAATACACATTTGTGGCCACTTCAGACTTCCCAGTGCCATAGCAAGGCTCCCAGTGGCAGAACCAGTCTGGTTACTGGGAAATCTCTGTTAGCAGCACCAGGCTGGTGAGGTAGCACTCTGTTGTAGTCCTGACTCTGATAAGAGAAGAGCACAGATTATATTAGCACAGATTATCCTAACCATTACTACACACAAAATTTGATTCAAGCCTAATATTGCTTGATTTGAGTCTAAAATGTGATAAAAAAATAATACTGGGGTGAAATTATTAACAAATTAATACTGCACAAAGGAAACTGAAAAAGTATAATCTGCATTTCCTTAAAAAAAAATCAAAACTGAAAGTCTTTCCTCTACACAAGCCAATTTTGACTGCTGAGCTCTGAAGAGAAGAAAAACAAGGATCTGAAAGAGCTTTTGCTATTTTTGCTTTTAAACGTGAGCTTGTCTAGAAAAAAAAAATGGGCAGATTTGCATAACAGCTCTCAAATCCCTGAGAAGGCAGAGTCTATGCCTGGAGATATTAAAGGATCCAGCCCCTGGCATCACTTCTCAACTGTTATCTGCTGCTTTTAAACCACCTTTTTCCTTCTTGATGCCCTGTGCTCTTGTAGGCAAGAAGGAGACAGAGCTCCCTCTGGGTGTCTGTCTGTTTGCCAAAGCTGTTCCCAAAGAAAGGAGGCAGAGCACACCACCTCACAGGGCTTCTGAAGGAAGCAGCTTATAAACAGCACAGGAGGTCTGAGAGATTAACTGAGACTACCCACTGTCTCCTCCCACAGCAAAGCCAGGGATGGAAGACATTTCCCCCTGCAAACGAAGCAACACTGGCTGCAGGCATATCCCAAAATAACCTGTGTAGCCAGCTTCTCGATAATTCCAGTATCAGGAGCACAGTAGTTTTGGGATTTCCACTCTAATCCTTCCTTTGGCTTAAATTCTTATGTTTTGTCTTTTTCTGTCCATGGCATCAAGTATTTTACATGGAAATTGAAACTAAAATCATTACATGGCATTTGTAGGGAAAAGCTTTCTTTCTAAAAAGCCGAATAAAATTACAGCAGGGACAGCACCGTGATCCAGCCCTGACAGGCTTTGATATTTCCCACTCAACAGGGAGGAGTACCAAGAATCTGTCCTCATTTCATCCACTGCCAAAGCAGAAGATATCATAGCTGGTCTTGCAAGCAGTTCAACACTTCCCACTGCGGGACCCTATTTTTTGAGTGTGCAAAATTATGCAGACTTGTTGCCTCAGGATGAAGTTTTCCAGGTCGGATCCTCACGACGATAAATATAAAAATGAATCAAGGTCAGCCAGTGGAGAAATATGAGTAAAACGGTGACTAAATCACAAGACTTCTGCAGCATCTGTTCTGCAGATTAAAACCCCTGCTGCTTCCAGGACAGATCCTGGAAGGAGTGAGAGGACAGTCTCTTTGGTAGGACAACTATAAAACTGCTATCAAGGCGAGAAACCTCACTCTGATCTTGGTCACAAAGCTGGAAAATCCTAAAATCCTCCACAAACCTAGCCACACTTCCCAAAGGCAGCTACTCCATGGCCATACATATTTTTGTCTGTTCAAACTGGAAGACATGAGACCTGGAGTGTCCCAGTCAGCACTCACTCCAGCAAGCAGCAGGCTCTGGCCATGGAAGTGTTGCAGCACATGTGCTCAGTAACGCTGAAAAAGCAAGACCTCGAGTACTGGGGAGCCCAAAATGTCTTCTTGACAAGCAACTATTGTCTCTTAAGAGACCTAAACACATAATGCATGGTTTTGGTAGGACACAGAAGAACCTTGGAATACCAGAGAATTTGTCTATGGGAACTGATAGCTGAAGATAAACAAGACAACTGGCTGTACACTGAGTAACAGAGATATCTTTATTTTAAAAGCCCTCAGTGAGCTGTTCCATTCTCAGCAAGTCCCATAATTTTTGTGCAACAGATGCCTTTGGAGAGCTGGACTACAGCCAACATGAAGTTTACCACTGAAGATTCAAAGGCACCAATTCAAGTTCCACAGACAATGTAAACTCTGACATTATTGACGTATCTCCCTTCACTTAAGTCTCCGAAAATTAAGACACCTGAGCCACCTGCCCTGGGCTGTCTTGATGGCAGAGGAATATTCATCCTCAGGTAGTGAGGACCACATCCCAAGACAGGTGGCTGAGAGAGGTCAGAGGAATGGCATCAGATGGGCTTTCCACTGGCTACATACAGAGTACAGGTGATCTGCCCACAGAGACATATCAATTCAAAAAGATGAATCCCAAGCTTCTGGAATTTGTTACTTGCTATTTTTATAAAATTATTTTTGAATTCACAATCGGAGAGGCCACTTCATTTGTAAGCAGCAAGACAACAGACAAACTTGAAGGCAAATGCTTTAAAATACAAAAGAATCTTGCCCTGCAGCAAGGAGTTTCTAATGAACTTCAAAAAACAAATGCACCCATTTAAACGTGTTCCTGAAGTATATGCTGCAGTTGCACTGTTACATCCTCTAAAACTGGGCTACCAAATTTCACCCTCCTCATCATGCTAATCCACTGCAATATATTTCTTTATTATCAAATTATCAACAGACACTCAGATTACTCTTGTTCAGGCTGAAGGAGCAAATATAGATTTTCCTCTTTACAGATCTGTTTGACAGATGCCAAAAGGTGTAAAGTTAGAACTGAAGCCATGAACCTTCTGATTTTAAAATGAGTGCTAAAATTTTGCTGGGATATCACTCTTGGCAGAAAAGCACCCCTGTGCTGTGATGCCAGTCGAGGATTCCCTGCTCCTCTCATCACAGATACTAAAGTGCACACACAAGAGGGCAGAGCTGTGCTGGCACATTCAGTTTTAAATAGTCCCAGTTCTGTGTGGTGCAGGGATTACAGGGCTGTTATTTTGGGGAAAAGAGGGTGAAATGAAGTATATTATAAAATTTAATGACCCAAAACCAAGACTTTCCTTTTCTAAAATCTCAAACTAATAGCTGCATCAGATCCTGAACAAAATACCCAGAGTGCTGCTGCCTGCTTATTGCAGAGGCATAACAGAGTCTCTTACATAAGACAATAATGTAATGACAACTAATCTATGTTATTTAGCAACCATTTTCTTCCCACAAGGTCGCAGGTTCACATGGACTGAAAAATCTGGGTTGCGCATGTCCAAATGGCCACAAATTGGTAGGTACAGATACAGAGAACTGCATTTGCTCCCCCACACCCCAACATTTCCACTAACATCTTTTCTTTTTGACACTCTTAAAAGTATTAATTAATTTAACTCAAGGGGGCAGCTTTTTATCTCAATTTGTCAGGCTGCTTCACTCTTACAAGTTCAAAGGCAGCTTTGAAGCTGGTTCAAAGAATGGATTTATACTGATTTAAGAAAATATATCAGGAATTCAGAAATTATCAGCTCTGCAAGCACAGAATCTACTCCTCAGGGTACTAAAAAGTGCTTTTCAGAGTGCTCAAGCCATTAAAATACTTGGAGGACCCCTTGAAATACCTGCAGGAGCAGCAGGGATCTCTTCAGTTCATCTGTGAGAGTGGGAGCCACCCGGAGAGAGATGCAGTTTTGCAGGACAGATCATCAGAAGCCACTTACCCACTTCTACATAATCTCAAAGTTATTTACTATCTTACTGTCTCATTTCAAGACTGTTTTTCACCATAAGTACTTCCTAACCAAAGCCAATAGCAGACCAAGTGAGCTTTACTCCACAGGCAATTATTTTTTATTAGAAGCCAGGGACTACATCCATGGCTTCAAGGATAAGCAGTCACATGAAAACACAGAATACTGACCTGGGATTTAGCTGGACAAGAATAACACAAACTTGTTACACAAAACTGAGAATATTTCAAGGTTCAAATAAACAAAAGAAACTACTCTAAGATGCAAAATACCATGTCATCATCTATCCAAAACACAGGTTTCTGTGTGGTACAAGTGTGGTGACTTTGAGCCACGATGAAGAACACCCGCATTACCAAAGAGTTTAAGAAAAGGATAGAAGCACAGCTTGAAAACACACATACCCATTACATACTTCCCTATTCCTATTAAGGAATTTATCCGCAACAGCCAAATCTAATCCAATTTTGCTGTTATTTACCAAGGGACACAGAGCACTTGTGTGTTTATTGCTGAGAAACTCATTTCATCAGCTGTTTTCATCTCAGGTCAGTAACTTAAGTTGCTGAAAGGGAGGTGGTAATAAAAGCAGAGGGAACTTCATTGCTTCCCTTTCAAAGATTCGGGACAGCCTCACAAGACATTTTTGCTACTTGTGCTCATAATCACACCAGACAGAAGTAGAACCTGCTTTAAAAAGAAAATTTTAAGATGAAAACTCAAAAGCTTTCAAACATCCAGACACCTGGTTTATTTTACAGAAGTGCTCTGTTGTGAAGCCTTGAGGATGTGAAATGCCCAGTGGGCAGGATGCAGACATAGCCACAGGCTAGGCCAAAATTTTTCCCATATATCTTGCCCACACCCTTTAGTACTAGCTTTAGGAGCACCCTAAGGGGCCCAGTAATATATATGCATTTATACAGTATTTTTCATCTGATGTCTCCTAATCTTTTGTTAACTGAAAATCTGCAGCATCCAAATACCACCTTCAAATATTAGAATGATCTTATGGTTGACTAATATAAAGAAACAGAAGTCAAATGTTTTGCCAAAGCTCACAGTTAATCCAAGGCAGAATTCCTTGCTTCAAGCCCTAAAAAAAAAAAAAAAATCTACAAAGCATCCAAAAAATAACCCAGCACCCAGGCCTGAGGAGAACACTTAATCCCTGATAATCCTTTTACAATTCACAAGGGGAAGATTTTCACTTTGAAAATTATCTACCTGACCCTTCCTTGGGTAAACAGAGGAGGCTGGTAACAACTCCCAGTTCTCCTTGCTCACAGTCCAAAGGATTTCTAGCCCGAGTTCTTCCCAGTGACTTAAGTGAAATCTCTTTCATTTTGCTTGAGCGTGTTCATTATAGTATATATGGGATTCTATCCTGTTATTAAAAAGCCATCACTGCATTTCAGAAAATATGAGGTTTAGTATTTGAGAAGAAATCCAAATGCATTTAAAATTATTCCCTTAGCCTCTGAACTGTTATTAGATTAACATGATCCCAGAACCTTCTTTCTAAATATTTTTTCCCATAATAAAAGGAAATAAATTCAAGATATGTTCCATAAAAAATCAACAGTATAAGCTGCTAAAAGTACTTCTCTGGTACAGTAATATAAGTTACTACAAAATTACTTGATTGGCAAAAGGAAAGTGGAAAAATGGGAGGCAGCCTATTTCAATTCAAAACCAGTAAAGCATTTTGGTAAATTTCTGATTAATTTAAAATGCAGAAAGGAGATTAAAACCCCATCTCAGCAGGCTGATATTAACTCTACATCACTTCAAGGAAGAGAGTTACCTTTATTCTACCATAAATTGCTTGGGGACAAAACACCAGCACAAGGAGAGATATGGATCGTGATGTAGCAACAAATGGAATTCATTTGCAGAGCAGCTCCCTCCACAGGGGTAAAGGACAAAATAATGAATGGTTTTAGCTACTAATGTGTCAGCTGCTGAATAATGATTGTGCAGCTACAAGATACACCAAGGGCTTTGCCTTCTGCTGGTTAATTTAGATTGTTAGATGTAGAGATTTCCAACCTGAGAGCTGCATCCAGCACCTTTCCCTTACTAGCACCACCATCAGCTCCAGGCCCTTGGTATGCTGTGTTGAATGTTCCTCATCTTTCTATTGAGCTGACCTGCCTGGGAGACAGACTCTCCCAAATCCCAACCTTTGGGATGCCAACTGGTCCCCAGATCTGTTTCAGGGATGTTAACATGAAATGCTGCTGAGTAGGAGAGAGAATTCCTCCTTGGCAGCCAGGAACAAGCAGCCCTTGATCAAGCAGGTGGGATCTGGAGATGCAGTCCCACCAGGAAAGCTGCAACCCCCACAGCTCGTTTCCTGAACAACCAAGAGGACATCAGGCACACTCAGAAGCAGGAAGGCACCTGACAGATAACTTAATAAGCAAGCTGGCAGAGGCATGACAGCTTCTACCCAGTGCACCTCCACGGCTTGTCTGTAAGCCTGATGGCCCCATCTTTCTTCCTCAGCTATTCTATTTGCTCATAAATTCTGCAGAGTTGATTTAATAGACCTCAGCCCACCAGGAAGAAGTGCTGGAGTGGCAGGCCATCTCTTGGCAGACACAATCAGTTTGATACCTCTACAGATCTCTTAATCTAGAGAACCACAAGCATAGACTGTCCTATAAAAACAGTGCAAATATCATAGATGGGACTTGCATGATGGAACAGAGTAAGGTGGGGGTTACTGAGGATGAGATCAGAGTCATGATCTTAAAAGAAAATGATGGAGAGGATCTCCTCATCAAGGAGTGAATTCCATGGAAGCCATGCTAATTGGTTCAAAGTACAGTCATCCTTGCTCTAAAAGAGCTGGCAGTCAAGATGGAAGTAAATTTTGGTTTATTTTTACATGCATACAGACCTGAAGCAGCAGCAATCATTTCTTCCCAGCAATGTACAAAAGAGGCCTGACTTGTGCAAGCCACCAACTGCAGGACTACATCAAGAACCATCTCCAGGACACTGACACTGCTCAAGTGCTGGAATTCTCCTGCCAAAAACTGGGACCACACAATGTTAGCCTGACCTCCTAAAAAGAAAAGCAAAGTGGCTTTACCAGCTTCCCAGGGCCTACATCCAAGACACAGAGCCTCATCTTTAGGCAGAAACTGTAACGTAGCACCCAGATGCCAAAGAAGCTCCTTTGTTAATGCCAGCATTACCACCAAGGCAGTCACCATCACAAGGAATTTAGTAACACAGATGATATCCTCTACGAGCACACTCTGACAGGCACATCACACATTCAGGGCAGAAAAAGGTGGAAAATCAGCTTCCCTGAACTGAAAGGGAAAAGCAGGACTGTTTCTGATCTGTGACTATACTGGGGTTACAGCTACACTTCAGAGTTCGCTCTTTGTCATAAGCATAATTGATGGGGCTCTCTGGACACCTGAGAAAGAAAAATCCACACAAAAAACCTCTCTAAGTCTTATGCTAGGCAGGTGCAAAAGTCCCTACAGAGAAGAGATCCACACTAGAAACATAAGCACAGCTCAGTGCCACAGAAAAGGAAACATTTGCCGAGTGGAACTGGGAGCAGTCAAGTCACAAGAGTGAGAGAGGGGGGAAAAGGAGAGGCTGAAGCATCAATAGTGCTGCAGAATCCATCAGACCCCTTGCAAAACATCAAGCTTTAGTCAAGCATTCTGAATCAATAATTGAAATTGTTCCTGTTCCAGTGCAGACTCACCCAACATTTTAAAATGACACAGTTGAGTTAATTAACACTCACTTTATGAAAACAAAAACAAAAAAGTAAACCACATCTAAAACCAGTCACAACCTGTCTAGTTCCAATTCACTTGCAAATCCCTGTTACTTCAAAACTTAGGAAATCTGACATGAAGAATCAAGGAGACACAACATTTGTTTCCCAAGATCATTTTTCCAGCAAAGCGTTACTCCAAAGAACCTAAAACAATCAAAGCTTTCTTATTATTTAGAAAGATAAGTGAGTACCAAACTCATTAGCAGCCCAGTAAGTATGTGCACAACACTACCTTAGGTTATAAGCAAACGTGATGCTGGCTGTAGGTGAAATACCAGCCAGCAACAGCCCTGAGCCAGTGATCACACAGACTCCAGAAAACAGCACTTGTCAAAGTACTTCAGAAGCTTATTTCACTACTATCGCGTAAGAACCAAACTATGAAGCTTCACTCCAATTAAGTCTCATCCTTTTCCAGTGCACATTTATTTCTTACGGGACAGCTGCACACACTGTAAAGAGATTAAAAAACAACCAGCCAAAAAAACCCACAACTGTATCTTCAAACAAACCTTTCTTGGCGATGGAGTCGGGCAGGTTCTGTAGCTGCTGGCAGTGAGGAAACCTGAAAAGACAGAAAAAAGAGAGATTAAATATATCAAGCAGTTTTCTGGAAGATCTGTTCTACAAAATAATTAGAAAAAGCAAGTGGCAAATCACAAAAGAGGGCACAGAACCAGTGTCATTGCTGCTGGAGAGACTTCCTCACCATAAGTGGAGAGAGATTTCTCTTTGCCAAGGTAGATAAAATAAACTCACTTCTTTTACAGTCCACTGCTGCTCCGTAGGCTCACTGCCACTTATTAGGATTCTATACAGTGATTGTTACCTTAAAAAAACAAAACAATACAGATTTTGAGCATTTCAGATGCTAGCTAGAAATCACGCAGGAAAATGCTCAAAGCTTTTCTTATAAAACATTTATAAAGTTAACTAGAGCAAAGTGATTTCAGGGGAACCATTAGATTCAGTCTACCCTGATTCTTTATGATGTTTGGTAATATCCTCTTACTCTGCTCTTTGCTGACTGGAGGTGGGAGGACCAGAAGAGTGCAAGTACCTGAGATGTAGGAACACCCCAGATTTATGCAGGAAAGCCTTTTATCAGCTTTGTTTCTTGTTAATTTCTAATGGTTTGTACATAAAGCATAAAATTGCCAACTCCAAGCACTTGCTCCTCTGCAGCAAGAACCAGCACAAAGCCTCTCATTCTTTTTAATCCGTAAACCCTGTTTCACCTCTAAGTCCTGTTACTCAGCACTGTTAATACTTTCCTGTAGCTTCTCATACTCGCCTCTCACCTGTATAACTTTCTGGCCATTCTTTCATCCAGATCACCTCCAGGTATGCTGCACAACACCCCAGGCCTAGTACAGATACCCAATACAGAGCTCCATTAACAACCACCCTCCACCACACACAACAAAAGGACATTTATTAATTTTTTAAAACCCTCACCTTTTAATCCAATTCTTCTTGTTTGTTTATTTATTTATACATGCGAGGACTCTTTCTGCCTTCTTCCAAGACCATTTATTTTCCTAAGGAGCCACTAAAGATAACAAATCAGTCGGCGGGACACAGCAACTCCAACTGAAGTTCGAATAAGGCTCAACTTCCGTTTGCAACACCAAGTGGGCAAGGATTACAATTTCACTCTTCAAAGCACGCCACGCCACGCCACACTCCCCCCCTCCCCCGGCCTCCTTTCAGCCCCACCGCGGCGCCCCGGCCCCCTCACCGCTGCGTCCCTCGACTCCGCCATGTCCTCGGCGCCCGGAAGTAGGGCCCGTTACCATGGTTACCCACCACATCCGGGTTGGCTCCGGCCCTGGCCTGACGGGAAGGTGGCGGTGGCGGCGGGAGGACCCGGGGGGTTACACCTCACCGCCCCGGTCAGCCCTGACCCGGCCTCCCTTTGTTACCAAAAACACCAAAGTAACTAAGGAAATAATAAATATACGTTTATTAGGAAGGGTTTATCCGGTTCCTCTACCCTGGAAGAGGAACAAGGCCAGTGGTGAGGAGAAAATCCCCGCGCCCCCTTCAGTTCAGGCCGTGCCGCCGAGACCCCTCTGAGAGCACTCAGAAGGCTGCAGGGATGCACGGGGGTTCCCTTTTCTGCTTTTTTATTTTCCACAGAGAAGGATGCAGAGCTCCCTGCTGCGGCAGGTGGTGGTGGGGACCATCTTACAAACGGGCACTTGCTGTGGGAGTGCTGGAAAGCTGGAGGTGAGGAGCATCCATGGACTGCTGCTACAAAATGGGGCTTTAACCATCATTATCCCAAAGCTTGCAAACAAGCACCAAGACTGCAGACACCACGGGCCAGATTTCCATAGGGCTGGAGCCTGCCCAAATCCTTCCAATACTGAGTCTGGGGGGGATGGAGGGCAAACCCAAGGCTCACCATGCTCTGGAAGAGGACACGGCTTTTCAAAAGCTGTTAACAGATGAGTGGGGAACAGTGGCTGAGGCGAAGGGGAAGCCTGGGTAGAGACAAACAACTCCATACACCTCCACAGTCCTGCTCTGTCCCACCCTCGGGGAAGTGGCAGGAAAAGTCATGGGAAAGCACTGGGAAAGCAGCTGCATGCAAATCCATGGGGCAAATAAGGCAGTGTGGGGGGAGCTACAAAAGAGAACAGGTACAGGGGGAGAGCACGGCATGGCTGCAAGCATTGGTATTCCTCTTGGTGGCAGCTGGAGTGACTCAGGAAACAGCACTTCGCCGACTTGCCTACAATCTGTGGTTTTCCATGTGCACACATTCCCCCTGGCAGCGTGGCAGAAAGCTTTGAGGACACCTCGCCTGGCGCAAAATACCACAGAAGGAGTTCCTATACAGTAGTAAATTTAATAAAACCACCACCAGTTGTTTACTTTAACATAGCTCTTGTTACAGAAATCATAAAAATGGACTCAGTAGCTAACTCATGAGCTCTTTCCCCTTTTTAATTGAAAAAATACCCCGCTGATTGTAACTTCTACTGCACTAGATGGAGTGTTAAATATTTGCCAGGACAGTACGCCCAGTAACTGAGCCCAAAACAAACACAAAGACAATTCCATCATCTTTCCTTTCAATGTTACGACTCCATTATAATGTAAGTGAAACTTAAACAGCAAGGAAGGGTCCGTTTGACAGATGAAAGGGGGAGAGAGAGGAGATCCACAGCCAAAATCTTTCTGCAAGTCTTTGGAGAAAGTGATGAAAAATACTCCTCTTTTTCTTGCCTTGGAATTTAAAAAAAAACTCTATACATACACACACACACACGCACGCACACGCATCCTCCTCTGGGATCAGAGAGGAGCATGGATGGGGAACAGGCAAGTTGATTTGGGCAGGTACCAATCCAGAGCCAAAAAAGGGCAAAGCATCCTGAATCGCAGTGTACATCAGGCACTAAGGCAATGCACAGGGGTTACCAAGCCTCAGGGGACAGGGACAACACACACAAAGCCCTGGATGTAAAGAAACTGCAGGAAGAAGAAAAACCCAACTTCTGTGGTAAAGCCTTAAAGAAAAAAAAAAAAAAATTAAAGTAAAATTATATATTCACTACACCAGCACACACTTCCCCCACCCCATCCCAGGGAAAAAAAAACAAAAAACAACAAAACAGAACAAAAAAAAATCAAACTGAAAGAAAATGCACAGCAAATAGACATAATCTTGAAGATTTTTAAAGAATAAATATTTTTGTAATTAAACATTATGCAAACACGTGCCACACTTGCTCTTTGTCCATGCATATGCGCTATATACAACTTTGAAAAATACTGTGTTGTTCTCTTTTGTTTTAAAAGTCATATACAAAGGTTGGTTTATTTTTTTTTCCTTGCTGTGTACCCCCCTCCTCCCCTCCCCAAGAACCATCTTTACAGCGAGCCAAGCAACATCACCATGTACTTGAGTGGCAGAGAGGAGGGAGGGGCGGGGGACAGGAGAGCAACCTCCCCTTTACCAAAGTACAACAAAATGGCTGGTTTGGGCATGAAAAGCAAGTATCAAGAAACTGGTTTAAATTTTCATCTGTACTACACACAGGAAAAAGAAAGACAGAAAGAAAAAGGAGTCGGCTTGGAGAATGAAGCTACGTTACAAGTTAAAGTTGGAGGGTTTGTTTGTTTTTTTAGTGGCATCTGTCACACTCTTATTGGCCGCCTAGAATACTGTTGTACAATGGTTTATCTATCTTTTTTTTTTTAATTATTACAATATAATTTACTTAAATTTTCTGTTAAGAAAACAGAAGCCCGGTACTACAGACCAGCGGTGTAACAGGCGCAGTGCCTCGTGTGTGTGTGTGTTTACTGGGGTCGCATGAGCACTCTAGAGATGGGAAAGGTTTCAAGAGTTCATTTATGCAGGGCCACCCTCAGTCCTCAATGTACTCCCACAGGTCCTTCTCGTAAGCCTTCATGCACGTGCTGCAACAAAACCCTTCGTCGGCTCTCGCAGTATCTGTAGCAAAGAGGGAAGGCAGAGGAAAGGCAGGTTAGGAACCACGGCTCATCCTCAGCACCCTGGAACACCAACTGACCTTAAACCCAGCTCCCACGAGAGACCTCCCCCATTAATAGCGCTAATTAAGACTTCAGTACTCCCGTCACTCAGCTCCAGGTCCCTGGCTGAAAAAACAAATGTATTTCCTGATTGAAAATAACCCCCAAAACCCCCACAGCTGAAAAACCTCAATCGAGAGCGTGGAAAAGGAAGCAGCAGCAGCTGCAGTTTGCAAAAAGCCAGAGCAGGGGTAGCATGACAGCCAGAAGGAGATAAAGTTCTCACTCACACATGGGCTGGCACCTTACTACCCGAGCCCTATCAAGGCAACAAAATCCAGGAGCTAGCTGGGCAAACCTTGGAAGCACTGAGCCAGCTTTATTCTCCTTCACAAATCCCAGGGAGAGGTCAGGCCACCTGCAAGGGGTGATGGGCCTGGCTGAAGCCCAAGTTGTACCTCGCACAGGAGCTCCTGGGTCTCAGAGGAGCACTTCACTCTGCAAGGTTTTCCCACCTACACTCACTTAAACACAGCCAGCTGCAAATAAAACTGATCCCAGAGTTAGGTACAGTCTGACCAGTATCAGTGACACTAAGGAAAAGTGTTATCATAGATAGGAACATATCAGAAGATGCCATGTTAATTTTGATAAAAAATCTTGATATAAAAGATAAAGCAGAGGAAATGTTTAAAGTATTCAAGTTCCCATGGCAAGTTACAGATAAGCAGTAGGTGTTTCTGGATCTAACCCCTTCCAGCAGCAATGCTGAAGTCTACATCATCTGTTAGGCACAGAGGGGACAAGCCTCAGTAACAGCTCCCAAGGCCCGGGTACAGCTGCATAGCCAGGTCACTGTTTGGCAGCACCCAACCTAGAGAGTAGAAGACTGGGAACCCAGGAGCCAACAGCCAAGTTACTGATTCCTGCAGGGAATTGTGCAGTTCTGCTTCTGGGAACGTGCATGGGCCAGGCAAGCACACAAGGGGCTCTCACAGGTGGGAACTGGCTTTCAGGGCAATAGCCAAACATCCCTCTGCTTGCCAAAGGGGCATGCCCCAGCAGGAATCCTAGCAGAAAGCTATCCAGGATCCAGTGTATGCTAGCATTAGGCTGAAATTCCTTGCCTTAACCCACAGCCCTCATGATGCCACTGTTCAGAATCCGATCAGAGCAATCACGTTTATCCAAATAAACCATCTGATTCTTCTCATTCCTATCAGCTATTGCAACAGAAATCTACCCTAGACAAGGTCCCATTGATTTGCTGCAGCATGTGACAGCAAACATGCACAGCTTCCCACTTTCCCAACTTCAGTTATTTTGCTGCTGGTCACAGGGCTTTAAACCTGTTTTCTAGAAATGTATTTGCAAGCTAAGAGATTGAAACAGCTGAAACCAAATTAGTCAGGAGGTCAGTTCCTGCAGCTCACCCAGGCTCTCCCTCTTTAAACCCAGCTTCAAAAACATCCTTGGTCCCAGTCTTGCATCAATTCACTGTAACCAGCACACAAGGAACACTGTGCAGGACACGATTAAGACATGACTGAACCAGATAATGAGGGACCTGTGTAGGCTTGGACAGAAAGCATACTTTCTTCCCAGAAACACAAAGTCAAGGTTTGTATACTGTGTTTCATGCAGTTCAGACTATATTAGTTTTTAATTTCTTCTGGATAGCCAATATCACTCCTAGGAAGATGATCTCTTTCAGAGGCCTTAAGTGAGCCGAGCAGTTTGAGCTGAGGTGCCTACTTAATTGTCATCTTAAAGGGTAAATTAGAAGATGTCACAGAAGAGATCTGGCAATCTAGTCCAGTCCTAGCCACATTGCCAAACTATAGAATCACACTTAAACAGCTACTTCCACTCCCCACAGTCCCTCTGTCACTCTGGCTCACCTGCCTGGCTCTTACCCCACCCCCAAGCCAGGCGTAGCAAATATAGTGATTCTGGCAAAATGGCTGAAAAAGGCAAGGCATAATCCTGTGACTCATTCCACATTTGCAGCTTTGCATTTTTTCCGCTGTGCAGAAGTCCTCTGGGACTGTAAAAAGCATTCGGCATTTGTGTCACCTGAACCCCAGCTCTTATGTTCTCTTCCACCATTGGGCAGGCTGCTCTCTTCCTCCTCTTCTGGTGGCTTTTCTACACCCACTTTTTTTCACAAATGGACCCAGCAGATAATAAAGGAGCTGATTAATAAATCAAGGAGCTGATTGCTCTTATGGCAATTCATCCTAGGCCAAAGCTGTCAGCTGGGAACAACAAAGTCACTCCTTGTTCTCCACACTCTGTAGGTCCTATCTTGGTCCTTGCCATCCCCAGGTGCTCCTGCTGTGCAGGAACAGCAGCATATGAAAGCCATTGCTTTTAGTTACGATATTTTTTCCCTTTATGGGGGTTCAGTCTTGTAGCTATAGCTCAGCAGAAATGATGCAAGGCGGAACTGGGAACTGTCCCGCAGGCTGTTCACCTCCCCTTTGGGACGATTCCTGCAGGAACCCAAAAACATGCTGCCAGCAGCTGCGTGAGGGCTTCACAACTGATGATTTCAGGGGCTGGCACAGGACACAGCTGCTGCTGTCCTCAGATGCCCAAGGGGCAGCTCGTGATCACAGTGCACGGCAGAAAGCCAAGAGCAAAACAGCTTCCCAGGGACAGGACTCTGGAGAAGACTGTAGCTTGGCCAGCACACATGCCACCACCTGTGACATGGGATGGAGATACAGGCACTCAGGCAGCTCTGAGACAGAGAAAGCAAAGACAAACCTGTACTTATCCTGTACTTTCTGCTTTATGTCTTGCAGTGGAATCTTGGGATATATCTCGCTCTAGGTACCCAGAAAGCACCTCTGTGGCATTCTCTAAGTCTGCTTGGTTATTCTGCAAAGACAGAAAGAAAAAAAAAAAGGCATATTTTTGGGTGGAAAGGAAGAAAATTTTTTCTTCAATCCAAGTACTGAAAAACCCCACAGAATTAGATATGCACTGTGTAATGCTCCAGGAACCTGCTCTGAGCAAAAAAGATTGATAAAGTTGGCAATTTCTTCATTTGATCAGAAGAGAATCTGCATATCCACCTGCAAGACATATCTTCATCAATTTGCAATGCTCTCTTGTCAAAGCCAAAAAAAATATCCTTTCCTAACTGTTGGTCAGTGAAGCACAAGACAATTGATCTCCCATTCTCTCCCCTCTCTGTCTGTTTCCTCCTACCACCACTGGCAAGGCCTCTACTGACTCCTGGTCCACACCCAGCAGCATCAGAGCAGAGTTTTCCCCAGCACTCAGTAGTTCTGTGTTCCCTTTGCTGAGTGTGAACCACAGAAACATCCTGCTTATGTTCTGCACCAAGAGCTGCAAAGGACTGCCCTAAATCATAAGCAGCCAATATAGCTTCACCTACAGAGCAGGACTGGACCTCCCCATTTAGACTTTCAAGTGCAATTTTTCAAATAGTGTCCTTGGAAAAAAACCAGCACCGAATGTCAGATTTAAGCTCTGACCTGGCAAAGGCTGCATATAGACCAGAACCCAAATCCCTTTCCCATTCCAGAGGGCAGTAGTTTGTGACTCCGCTTCCTCCTCCAACAGTGAATGCTACATGATACCCAGCAGGGCCTTAATGTTTGCATAACAGAATATTAACAACAGATTCACTTTTGTACAATTGAGAACAAATTGTAAATCCCTATTTCACCCAGCTTTGTTAATCTGAACTCCTGACAACCTACCTCAAAGATAATGGACTGATTATTCTTTTTGAGGTAGAAGGCAAAGACGTAAGTGTACATTGAGTGTGCACGACACTGGCATGAGGACGTTCGACTGCTTTCTTCAGGAACTGCACCTCGATCCACGACAGTTGTGTGCTGCTGCATCTCCTCCATTTTTCTGCTTCACCTGAGCGTAGAGCTTGTGCTCAAAGCGCAGGCTCTGCATGTGGTTCATTGTAGCGGTTGCAGTAGAACAGGTACCTCTGCAGGGCTGCTCTGGATCGCTGTGTTTAATTCCCATTAAGGAAAAAGAAAACAAATAGTTAAAACACAGTTAATGGGATGCAAGAGACAAACCTGCCAGAGGCTCTTCCCGACCCTGAGGATTGAGCTTCCTCTCCAAAGGACGTTGGCCAAACTTCGATGGCGCCATTAACCTGCACTGGGGGCAGATGAGAGGCCAAACCCAGCCTCAGCTCTGTCACCCACAGGCACTTCCCCAGCTCAGCTGTGACCTCCTGCTCACAACCTTGCAAGTCATTAGAATCACATTGCTAAAGCCTGATCAGTCACAGCAATCTGAAAGTCTGAGTCACAGCAATATGAATTCTGCAATTCAAGTCACAGGAATAAATGCTCCACGTGCCACACATGATGAGAGGTTTTTTTTCTTTTCTGTGGCTAATAAGGAATTCTAATATAACAATTACTGTGCTTGTGTTAAGAGGGCAACCTTAGGTTGTCCAGGCGACACTGATTATAGCACAGGGGAAAGACACCATGTGCTACCTTGTATAAGAGAGCCAGGATGACTCAATACACAGCCATTAATCTTATTTTCTTCCCACAGACAGATCAACTGGGGAAAAAAAAAAAGACAAAGGCAGCACACACCAGCCCAAGTCATCACATATCTGCAGGAGGAGGGTCTGCATTTCTTATTTTGGTCCTATAAAGTACTTCTACAGAGATGAAGAAATTGATTTCTGCAAGCTGCAGCCCATAGCATGCAATCTCTCCCATCAAAGTGGGTTTGGCTCTTTCCATATTCACAAAACTGTTTCATGAAGCTGCATCTTCACCCATGATTTCTGTTTGTCAAGCCTTCAGGTATAGTTATTGAAGCAACAGCAGCCCAGTGTTCTGCTGTGTACACCTCAGGATTTGCATGAAGAACTTGGCAGTAAAGAGCATTTTATGAAGGATGCAAGGACCTCTCAGATCCACAGCATCACAGCTTCATGCGAAGAGATGCTATAGAACAGGCCATGGCAGTATGACAGATGACTGAGTTAACATGTTTTTAAAATTGGGTTAAAATGACTTTGAGTGCTTGTTTTTTGTTTTTTTTTTTTTTCTGACATGCAGCAAGAGTCTAAAGCTGCTGGGGAATTTAACTGTCATTTAGATTTGTGCCCAAATCCAGGAATTCTTCATAGATGATTTATAGGTTTACAGAAAACTCAAAAGCATGACACAGGGGATGATCCCCCTTGTCACCAAAGATTATGGACTCACCTCCTGTGCATCCCTTGCATCATCCTCATTGTAGCAATTACAGTTGTACCTGTAACAGGGACACCAATTCCACAGATTTCAGACCAAATCAATGCTGCTTGCATCATGGTCCTCAGCTCCCAGCAAGGCAGGCTCCTGAACTCACCAGGCAGATCCATGCGGCTCCCAGGGGCCCAGACACACCCAGCAGAACTCTGCTTTGCAGTTCTGGTTCTGACAGACCATGTGGTTGCAGCCTCCATCCTTCTCGATAGTGATATGGCATTTTGGACATTCCTGTTGAAAGGAAGAGAGCATTGTTACCAGGGAAAGCACAGAACCCACAACCACCTTGTGAAGTTAGATGGTTCCTGTGGCAGGAAGAGATCCCACATCAAGTGAAATGCATAATTTACTTCTTCCCTTTGAACATTGAAACTGTCTTGTAAGTCAAACCTTAAGGTATTTCCAAAACCAGAGCAGGCAGCAAAAAAAAAAAAAAACTCAGAAGAATAACACATCTTATCTTTGCTGCTCTCACAGGTACATGGCATGGGTAAATCCATGACCTTCAAAATTAAGTAGTAGAGGCTGTCTGTAACAGCCCAGGGAAAGGCATCTCACCTCCTCACCCTCAATGTTTCGCTCACTTAGTACCTGAACTGAAAACAGCTTATCAGTGAGTTCATGTCAGGCTGCTAGCAATCCCAGACACCTAGCTGTACAGTTTTGTCCAAAACGTCACTGAAAACATGCAGTGAGAACCCAGCATGCTTCAAAGAAACTTCAGTCATCTAAAAAGCCACGTCTCCTCCTGAGGCATTTTCACATTGCTTTTCAGGCCCTTTTTCTTTTTTCCCCGTTCATGTGACACCTCACTGAAGACTCTGTGACAAAAGCCCAACACAGGGTTCCCCTTTCAGATGTGAAGCCTTTGATGAATGAGGTATCAAAGAAGCCCTACACGGGGAAATCTTTGGGGAACTGGGTGGCACTTTTATAACACAAGTATAATCTCATACATCAGCAGCATATAGCCACTTCCTTAAATGCTATTTATCTCACATAGAACATATTATTTCCATAGTATCCCAATGAGCACACACAACAAGAACATACTAAGCTGCCATGTGCGAAGGCAGCCCAACTCTCTCCTGCTGCCTCTTCCTGTCCCTGTTGCACCTTCCTTGTGCTGGGACAAAGACCTGGGCCAAGGAACACATCAGGCTAACATCAAGCAGCAAGTACTGAGGCAAAAAACCCACACTAAAACCAAAAACATTTGAGCCTATATCAGTTCCTCAGCCCAGCTCCCACAGCCACACCAGCATTTCTGAAGTTTTTGCAAAAGCCAGTTTTATCTACAAGGCAAGAACAAACATTTCACCAAGTCATCCACACTCACATCATGAGCTAAAGCACTTGTGTTGGAGCTGTGTAAAATCCCCTCCCCAGTTAGAGTATGTCTTCTGTTTGCTAACCAGAGGAGACATGAGACCATTAATGTGTATCAGTATAGGAGGTCTGGGCATCAAGAAGGAAGGGACAACCTCTTCTCATTTGTGCCCTGGCATATGATGCAGACAATGGATTCAAGATAACAGCACAGGAAGTTCCACCTCAACATGAGACTGTATTACTGTATTTACTGTAATGATTACAGAGCCCTGAACAGGCTCTTCAGAGAGGCTGTGCAGTCTCCTTCTCTTGAGACTTTCAAGACCATCTGGATGCATTTCTGAGTGACCTTGCTAGTTTGGGTCCTGCTCTGGCAGGGGGGCTGGACTCAATGATCTTCAGAGGTCTGTTCCAACCCTGACATTCTGTGATTCTCTAGACTGGCATTCAGATAAACTCTCAATAAAAGAAGAAACCACCATGTTCCACACATACACTATTCCTATTTCTTGTATATCCACTCCAAGTGTCCCAACTATTACTACATTTCATACAAGTGTGCTTATTTGTATTTTAAGAGAGGACTATTGCACTCTAAATTTAGATTACTCAGAAGAAGCTTCAGAGGTGAAGATGACCTCTGGTCTCCAGATGTCTGCCATGGTCCTTCCCACAGCATGGAGGGAGTTTGCAGGAAGGCAAAGCCAGTTACAATGGAAAAAAGCTTGGGGAAGACATGAAGGACTAGCTTCTTTTTGGCTAACATAATTACAGTGCTTTGAGCTCATTTTGCATCCTGATGATTGCAATTTGCAGATCTGAGTATTAATGAAAACGTAGGCTCATTGCAGCAGCTTGACCTAACTTCAAGGCTACCCTGCTTCATCTGGGGGCTAAACAAGATGACATTCCCTCCCCACTGACATTTTCATCATTTTAGTTTCCCACCAACAACAGAGCAGCACTGGAGTACCACCATCATTTCTGCCTTCTCAAAGACCTTCTTTGGCTGTGCTACCTGACCCTCAAGGTAAAGAGTTAAGGACTGAGCAGAAACTGGTGACCTCCCACACAACCACCAAGGTTTTCCTGAGCAAGGGTGTAGCCATTCCTTGGAAAGCAGCCAGTGCACTATTACAGAATAATTTAGAAAGCACTGCCCTCTTGTTCAGCTGGGAAGGGCACCATTCCCATCCCATCAATAGGTCACAACCTTGGGGTTTGGTTCAGGTGGTTTTTTTGGCTGGCTGGTTCTCTGGTAGGTTCAAGCAGCGTGCAAGCACGTACAGCTTTTTTTCCAGCCCTGCTTTCTTTCTTCCCATCACCTGTGTTTCCTATAAGCAGAGAAGCTGTAGTACAAACAAAGGAAATAGAATAGCTCCCTTGGCAGGTCCTCTAAGGGAAACAAAGGCAAGATGTCCTCTCTTGGGCTGTTCAAAGGATGTATACTCAACCAGGTAAGTTGGTCCCAATTAGTCAATCCATACAGTTCTGTGAATTTCACAGTAAAAAAAAAAAATCCCTCTTTTCTTTGAGCATGGTACCCTGTGCAGTACCTATTTCCCTTCCAGGCAGCCCTCTTCCTTCTTACAACTCTGCACCAACACCTCAGAACCCAAATTCAGGTTTATCCCATCAATATTCTTCACACCTGTGAAGATCTGGCTCCATGAGCTCATTATCCAGGGTGCATGCTGACAATGTAGGAGCAGTGGCAATGTACCCCAGTCAGGCCAGGACACAGCTCAAGCATTGACCCCGGGGCACGCAACGATGAACGGCTTTCAAGAGAAGATGGAGGTCACAGAGCTGTGTGGTTTCTTCCAAACACTTCTCATCTGGTGAGCTGACAACAGCCACATACCTCAGTGGAAGACTCAGCTAACCCAAATAAACAGCTAAGCCATGGCTCCTGCTTAGGGAAATCCAACAGGTGGAAGTAGAAACAGTTCCCAGATGACCTGAGCTGGAGAGATGCAACCGCACATCCACAGCACAAGGTTGGGGGACATCTCAGTCACAGACAGGATCTGAAATTCTGAAATTTCAGGATCACTGAAATTCTGCTCTCATCCTTGAGACGAGATCAAGCTCTCAGTATCTCAAGCATACAGCTTCTAGCCCTGAAGGCAAACTAGAACAAAGAGACACTAATTACAGCCCTTTTATGACAGGGAATGCCATCCTTTTCCAGCCTTTATATGCCTGTCAAGCAAAGCACAAGGAAGACAGATGACACAGTTAAGCTATACAGATGCATGAAGTTGTGTAAAAACTTAGCATTGTAAAATAGAGGACAAGCTATGAGACGAACATGCAAAGAAATGCTGAACATGAGCAGAATGGAAAAAAAAAAGCAACAACCATGCAAGCCACTAACGCACGAGTGGGTGAGATTTGTAGATTAAGGAGGATAGGGAAGAAAGATCTTATTGAGAATTATGGCTACACAAACACAATTGTCAGCAAATCAAATTACTGAACTGGTATGTTATTCTGCACATTATCTGTCATGCCATGATGCAAAAGTGACCTCATTAGCATTGCTCCACTCAAATAATTTGGTGTTGTGCTTTACATGCTGCACTTTGAAACAAAAGCTTGGCAAACCTGGCAAAGAACAATTCCTATTTTGTCATAAAAGGCTGCATGTACATAAAACACCATAAACTCAGCTGCTGTTATGAACAGGAGGCTCAATAGAAATATATTTTTATTTCAAGGTAGGTGAAACAGTTTAGTCCTCTCCTGAACTCCTGGAAGCAACTGGGTACATCAGTCTCCCGGCCATGTTCACAGAAATCTGTAACCTGTCTTACATGAAAAAAGACTCCTCAAACACCACAGGGATTTCTTAATGACTGCAACAAAATCCAAAATCGCTGAACTTAATCATGGTTAGTGAAATATACATTGTGACAACATGGGAGAGTCAAAGCAGGGTATTTTAAACACTCGTTCATCCAAGAGGAAAAGATGGCACTTTGACATCTTCAGAAAGATGTTGTTCACACTTCTGGCACAAAACTGAGCTGGTGAGAAATGAAAGAAGAAAGTTCAATGCTGATACGCGGAGGATCTAGCGGGCTGCCAGAATCCACGCATTAGAACAAGTGTAGGACTTCCAGAAAGTACAGAGGCAGTACATGTTCAGACATTAAAATGTGACCTGAAAGGAACAGAACTGGATTTGTGCCATTTTATCTTGCTTGGAAGAGAAAAATGGCCAATAGCTTTTTTGACGAAGAAAATCCTCCTGGTTTGGACATCTGACATTCAAGCCCAGCCTAGCCCTCAAGATGAGGTAGTGACACACCAGAAGCCAAAAACTGCAAGGCAAGCTTTTTTAATATCAGATGAACAACTTTAACTAACACCAATTTAAGAAGAAAGAAAAAAAAAAAAGTGCCTTGGCGAAGACCAGCACCGTTACCATCTCTGTTCTCCCTCAGTATTCTAAGACACAAAAAGGTTAACATCACCAAAACTCAGGTTTGAAACAGATTTCCTCTCCTTTTAGGCTCCTTCCAGGCAGTCTCGATTGACCTTAAAAGCCAAAAATAAATGCACACAGCCAAGTTTTCTGTATTTCTTATTCCTTGAAGGTCACTTAACAAGTGGACCTGATCTCTGTGGTTTCTCAAGAAAGAAACTAAGAACCAAAGTGTACAACAGAGAAAGAAACATTCAACAGTTTGGACAATTCAATCCTTCTCTACAAGATGACTGAAAAGCAAAGGCTTGGTAAAGAACTTATATGTGCTTATCTCAAGTTTAAATTAATTTAGTTAAGCTGAACCATCTAAGCCAACTAAGGCCATCAACTCCAGCACACTCCCCACTGCAAGTGCTGTATCTTCTGTATAGGTAAAAGAATTTAGTGCAGGTATCCTAAGTGCAAACAATACAAAATAATAAAAAAAGAGGAAACCACAGAACTCACAACTCAAATATCTTCATTTCCCATTCAGACCATTCTACATAATTCATAAAAAATGCATAGAAGCGACTCCACTGGGTTGCATTTTCCTATTCTCTCACACAACAATTGCTTAATTTTCCTTTCCTATTCTGTCTCCCAGGGCAAGCTGAAACAAATGTATCTTACATTCTGCTGTTGCAAAGGATTATCCAGATTTCAAGGCCAGGTTCCAGGACTGGTATTTCTCTCTTACATCTTAATTTTGTTAAGGGAGAAAATTTCCTTCTCTGTATGGAGACCACATGGGACATGACTACAGCCCAACATTATGTGTGGAGGACCTGGACTTTTCAAAAACTAGAAATAGCACTACCACACAGACATAAATTAGTTGAGAGGTTTTCCCACTGAAATCAGGGAGTTGTGCATTGGGTGGTTCGTAAGCCAATTCCCCTCTAGGTTCTTCAAAATGAAGAAACTCAACACAGAATTTTGGCTCTGACTTGCAGTCATTGAAGCAAGCAGCTCCCTCCACAAACACAACTGCTAGAAATCGTATAGAGAGAGTAAGGACAGATGCACACACAGTCCAGCTCCTCAGTGCTTGTCTCACTGTATCACCACAATCTCCAGTGACAGCAGGAAAGGATTTCGCTTGGTTCCTCTCTGAGCAGCAGCAGGCCTGTGGCTCTCACACAGGCATTTGGGTTTCTCTGTGCCTTTGGATGAGGGCCAGCAGGCAGCTCAGGCAAGAGGAGGTAGTGGCTGGCAGCTTCATGGCTCCAGGCCGATCTGGTTCTCCAGAGGCTGGGAAGCTCCAGTTGCATATATTCCACCATTCAGCACTGCTTGTGCTTCCCTTATTACAGCTGTGTGATATTACCACCTTCCACGTCCCTGCTGCCCACAAGACGCCAGAGACTGTGACAAGGGGTGGGCTGGGTTTCCTGACAGCTTTCCCCTGAATCTAGTATCAGCTCAGAGAGAAAATAATTCTGATATTGTCCTTCAGTTAATTCATTGATACACATACTCCAGGAGAGCTCGCTTGCTCAAATGCCTGGTTTATTACCTCCATCTAAGTTTCTCCCTGTTGCTGCTATACAGCCTAGACTCCAAAGTACTTTCCTGCTGTAGGAGCATCTCCTATGGTATTAGAGGGAAGTAGCTTACATAGGGATGTTCAAGGACAACACCTCTTCTACTGCTGACACCAGACGACAGGAACTAACAGATAAGCTGGGCTGATGCCAGCATGGCTTGGCCATACTCATTTCCCGTCCTCATTGCCCTCTGGATGGGTGTTTCCCACAAAAAACTTTGTAGTCCAGCCATTCAATACTATTTATGACAGTCTGAACTATGATTTAAATACCAACCCAGCCACCAGAACGGATCCTACCTGATGAAGTCTAGATTCTGACAGAAAAATAAAATCAATTACCATCTTTATCTTAGTATTTCTGTCTGTGTTTACATCTGTGGACAAGCAAGCTGCAGAAACCCTCATTGCCTTGCCTGAAGGAGAGATAAGTAGCTTCCTTTTTTCAGTAGCCAATACTAGTGGCACATTATTCATGTTTGGTTTACATTACCACCTGTGTGTATGATTTCAGCCTTTTTAACTGGCACAGAATCCAGTATCAGAAAGCTTAACAATGGTTCATAATACAACGCAGCAAGCAGAGCTCAGATCCTGGTCTTCAGCAGCACATGCCAAAGCTGGGGAAGGCAGAAGACCAACAGACCTACAGCCATGAACAGTATCACACCCCTGGGGGCAGCAGCACCACCAGATCTGGCTACCAAGGGCTTTGGCATAGGCAGAACAGCACTGCAACACAGGCAAAGTAGCACTGTGGCCATTCTGAGGGCCCAAATATGTGACACCCAAGGCTAAAATTAGCTTACATGTGCTTGCACTCAGCCCTTTCCAGCTATTTGGCTACCCACTTCAGGCTTAATACAGGCAATACCTGAAGACCAACTCTGAGCAAATTTGGTTCAGTTCTTAGGCCAAAATAGATCTCTAACACACCCACCTCAGACAAAGCCAAGTTCTCTTTACTGGGCAATGTTCAGCCTCCAAGCAGGGACCACACAAGCCTCAGCTCACAGAACAGGAAGAAGCCCAGGCTGCCCAACTTCAGCCTGATTTCAACTGTGTTTCAGCCTGATGGGTGTTTCTGCTTTCACCATAATGCAACATTCCAGTTCAATGAAAAACAGAGAGCCAGCCCCAGAAAGCAGCAGCCAGTGCTGCAAACAATACCCTAACCAGTTACACAACCAAGCTAAGAAAACAAAGCAGCCATTTCCTCACACCCTACCCACCTTCTTCCACCCTCCTGGCTCTACACTGGTGAGACCCAGGTCTGCTCCCAATGCCCCAATGGCAACTGCTACTTTTGTTTTCTTGCCACCATGCCAACCTTTGTTTTAATTCATCCCAAATGGAACAAATGATGAAGTTTCAGGCAAAGCTGGGCTAGCTGGAACGAAGACATTTACATAATAAAATCTTAACAGCTGTGCTGCCAGTCTCTATCTGGAATCCTGCCCAGCGGAAATGAACAACTCCTCAGGAGGCCATCCCAGGGGATTTAAAGGCAGATGTAAATTATCACAGCCTAATCGAGCCACGGGTGGTGGTAACATGTTTCACACACTTGGGAGGCACAGATTTGCTTAGGGAAGCCATCAGAGCCAGACAGGAGCCCAAAGACTTAGCAATTTGAGCTTTCTTTGGGTCTCCAATTAACTGTTTCTTACAAGAACAAACTCCACTTAGCCTGAAGAACCTCACCTGATTCACAGCTGCAACACCTACTTGCTCTTCAAACAAGAGCACTTCAGTGTACTGTGGATTTTAAAGGCTGCTCTTAACTAACAACACAACAGGAAGAATAATCCTAATACAGAGGAATTCAGCTGTCATTCTTCTTTTCATCTGATAAATCCATATACAATATGAGAAACCCCCTCACCTTTGTGTTTGCTGCAATCCAATTAGAAGTTTCACTGTCATCATCACACTTCTTAATCCACTTCTTTAACCACTGTTAGAAAAATGAAGACAGAAGAGAGTTAGATTGAAATAGGGAGACTAAATGCTCCCAGGATAGCTGCTTATATCAAGGTAACAGTAGGGAACACAACCATAGGGGAAGATGGGGTGTTAGTGCTGGAAAGCAATGCAAGCAGCAATTAATTTAGTGCAATCGTTTCCTGCAGCACTGTGTCTTGATCCCCATCTGGCTGAGCCACTGTTCCTTCACAAAGTCCAATTCTGAGGCATCCTCAAGGCATCCAGTAGGATTTTGCTGATTCCTGCATGCTACCACCTACTACGCTTTTAACGTGAACAGCCACAAAGCTCCTGCCTCACTTCTACATCTTGCACAGAAGTTGACTTCAAATCATTAATTTAGAAAAGAACTTTGATATGCTTACCTTGCATTTAACAGGATCATGCCAGTTTTCACCACAGTTAAAGCTGTAAGTGAAAGAAAATGGAAAATAATCAGAGGGCAGATTATTATATTTTTATATAACTAGGCAACACTGGGGAAGTTTTCATCTGGGTTGTTCTGCTGAAAGACCAAATCCAGTCCCAAGGAAACAATATACAAAAAACCCAAAAAAACCCCCAAAATCCTGAGATCCCTTAAGAGACACTTCAAACCACTGCGTATCTCAATACCATTAGATTGTCTACAATGCCTGCAGTCAAGAACCTCAACCGATCTGAAACCATTCAGCTGAAAGCCATCTCTCAGAGAAACCTGCATCTGTCTCCAAGTCAAAGGAGGCCCAAGACTGAGAGCAACAACTACATAGTGACAGGCTTGGCAACCAGCTCTGCCTAATCCCAGCTCTCCATTTGAAGCCCACTTCATGCTCATCCAACCACGTATCATAACGATTTACAGAACACAAATACACTTCTGAGGTGGTAAATAAAAGGCAACATCAAGGTTTTTCACTTGATTGCTCTTACCAAAACTGACGTCCACATTTGCAGCGAACAGGTTTAGCATCAGGATACTGGACTTTAACAACGTGGTGGCAGTCTGGGGCAGGACACCATTTTAACAGTCGGTTACACTAGGAAATAAAGCAAAACAGAAAACCATAATAGAGAAAGGATGCTATGCAAAGAGCCCACCTGCCCTTTACCACTTTTTTTCAATTTTTCAACCATAACCTCTAGTCACAGTCCTTCCTGTCTTATTAGTCCTCTGTATTAAGACTGATGCCTCCTCACTCTGCACACTTGCACACTTTCTACTGGAAGAAAGCAGGAGTACAGCTGTCAACTCTTCACTGTCAAATGGTCTCTTAGGAAAGATAAGGAGCATGACTACTGCTGCCACTCTTGTAGCTCACCCTGAAAATACTTGAGGAATATGAAACTACAAAGCTTTCCACTGAAAATGGCATCTCTTAAGCTGTTTGCAACTACCCAACTGCATCTCACCACTGCAAAAGCTGTTCTAAAGCACTGCTCACACCTGCACAGGAGCTTTTTACAAGCACCACTTTCCAACAACCCCCAAACACCACCTCATTGCCTGTTCCTGCTGTACTGCAGACAGAAGTGGGTCTTGTATGGCTAGACTCTTGTCAAACTATCAGTCTGCAAGACATGCTTAGCTCTAGAGTTGCATTAAAGAAAAGCAAACAAGCTAAACCCACTGCATACATCACTTCAAACAAAGAGTGAAACCTTGATCCAGGAATAATTTAGACAGTGGGCTCTAGAGTCAATCTGAACACATCTGGGAAACTGGGACAATGGAAACTCTTCCAAAGTATCTAAGTTCATTTATTTTGAGGTTGCAAAGCTATGAGTATTTTGCTAAAAGCAATATTGCAGCTTTAATTCCAATGGCAACTCTTTGCTGTATCTCTAGGCTTTCCATCCTGTAGGTTTTTTTGTATTTTTCTACAACTATTTCTGTAACTAAACAGGCTATAAAATAACCCCTGCAAAGAATCTAAGTTGCAGTCATACTTGATTGGAGACTATGCAAAAAACCCACTCTACAGTTATAAACAAGCCTCACTTCTCTGGTTTGGTACATATGCAAGAAAAACAACACAGAAGCTGTTAAAATTCAAATAAAAACTCACCTCTACAAAACTATTGGTTATTAAATGCTGGTACTTTAATTTAACCTTGGAATCTGTGATCAAACGCCTGTGGAGAGGCAAGAAACAGAAAAATTCTTGTAGTAGAAAACTCATTTTTTCCATACACAGCCTATAAGTTCAGACAGACAAATTATTTTGATTCTTATTTCTATGTATGTACTTTTTTCAAACTTACCTGTTCTCTAGTTATTTACAATACTACATTAATATTAAATCTACAATTACTGTATATAACTTTTAATATTAGCTTTAGAATCCTAAGAAAACTCACACAGTTCAATAGAACTGGATCTCCTGACTTAGGGCTTTTATTTAAGAAAGGACCAAACAAACAGACCAACTAACAGAACAAATTATTTCATTTACATTACACACACACATTTTGTGGCAAATCCCTTTAAAAAGCCTCAGAACAACTGTTGTGTGGTTACTGATTTCAGCAAATCTAACATTATCTGGGTTTCTATGGAATGCTACAGCTTCAGATGAAAAGGTAATCTTTTTTTAATCTATTTACCTTTAAAACAAAGCTTATTTAAATTTAGCATCCTAGAGGCTGTACACAACATCGACTTCAAGTCCCTCAGCTCAGAAGTGGGAGAGAAGAAAACCAGACAGACAGGAATCCTTGCATAGTCACCACAATCCTTGCACAGAAAAGCAGTCACCACTTTTCTCCTGAACACACTGACCCAGCTGGCATTTGCAGACTTACCAGCCTAGATAAGTTCAATGTAATTAAATTATGTATTGCTGAACACTTTTATACAAGTCTTTTGGTTATGACTGAAGTGGTTTTTGCATACATTTAAAGCTGGCCTAACAGACACTTGGTGGCATTTCAGTTTTAAAATCAAGCTGCAGAATACACGCCAATACTGAAATGAACAGATTATCCATGGCAGGGTGCAGCCAAACACGTGTGTACTCCAACATGTTTTAATGCCAACAGTCACTGAAGAACAATACATGTGACAATGCTGCAGAAATCCCAGCCTGTAGCAATCTAGGGATCTTCTCAAAGAACATGCTGGTTATTACATAAAGATTGCACATGGCAGCCAAATTCCCCATGCTAAAAGAAAACAAATCAGCTGACAACCTCATAAGGCCCATGGTCATGGCAAGCCTGCAACTTTAGAGTAAAACTTACTGAAGGATGCAAAAACAATTGAAAATTATTACAAGAATTATAAATCTCACTTTCTTTCTCCATATCCAAGCTTCTAGGTATAATAAATGTCACTTTAAAAGTGTACTGTATTAGATGGATGTATCAGGAACTGGAACTGAAATGAAGAGGAAAGTCATCACTAACCAGAGCTCACAGAATACACAATCCACTGGTTTTTGCTTACCAAGCTGCTTCCCATCACTCCCTGTTAGGAACAGTACATTCACAGCATCACTCAAGACCATCTAGAACTTTGTTCTGAACATTGTATTTTTTTGACAAAAATAAATGAAACTAGACAACTTATGAGATGAAAAGCACCTCCAGTACTCAGGAACCATTATTTGAGGTACATTCCTCTTTAAGTCAAGCTGCACAGGTAGCCAACAGCACTGAAGAATCCAGGTTGGAAAGGCAAACTGCTCCCAAGAACAGCTTTAACCCTTCAACTCTTCTGGCAGCTCAGTTAAAATAACACATCTCAAGAACTAGTTGAAAGATGGCAGCAATCTTTTATCAGACCATTAAGTTATCATAGAACCATTAAGGTTGGAAAAGACCTGCAAGATCATCAAGTCCAACCATAATCTAACACCATAACCACTAAACCATGTCCTGAAGGTCTACACTTTCACTCCATTTTGATTATGCAAACTCATCAAAACACCCATCAGTGGCACTAGTAAAAAGCACATCACGTGAGATGTCAAACACCCACCCAAAGGAATTACTTTGAGATCTTCCTACACAGTGAGATGGTACACAAGGATTGGTATTTGCAGTTCTTGAAAGGAAGATGGAAAAATGAGGCAGCACTCCACACAACTTCCATAGGGGAACCCAAAATCAATCCATTCCCACTGAGTGGGTTCTCAGCAGTTACTACCAGTCTGCTGCCACCAACAAGCAGTGGCCATGAGACACACCAATAGTAAATGCAGCCTGAATGGCTTACTAGTGAAATCAACATCTTTACATGTAGGTTAAAGCAATTACCAGCAGCACCAGTGAGAGTGAACAAGGACTAGAGACAGATTAAGCTCAGGCAGTTTAAAGGTCTTCAGAGAAGAAAGGGACCCTCTCTTCAACCTTCCTACTGAAGAGCTCAACAGTAACAAGGAAAACAGACAAGGAACTAGTTATCCAATCCTGGAAGTCATCTAAATTGCTAAATTGAGACTCAGATGGAGATAATTCAACTTGCAGATGTACTGCCTTGGTGATGGCAAGGGACCAAATGAGTTAACTTGGTGTATCTACTTTGATTTTCTGATCTATCAAGAAACCCATGTTTTTCTACATTGCACATTAATCTTTAGGTTCCTGCAGCTTTAAAACCTAGAGCTGGAAACTTTGTAAAAAGGAAAAAATCTAAGAGAAAAATTAAAGACACGGAGTGGGTGCAGATTCCATGTGGAATTACTTACACTGTACTCATGCCATTTCATAAAGATTACAGCAGTGTCCATCTTTGCTTTTAAGAAAAGCATTAGGCTTTTGCAAAAAAAATGTGCTCCCTTCCGTCTGTAAGATCAGGAAAAGTTGGGGCTTGCCTCAAGAAAATATTTGTAGTTTTACTTGGACAAAGAGAACTTGTTTGCTTTACCACACTGATGCCATTTTACTATCATAGCCCCAGATACCTCTGCCATCTCAGGGGAGTCAAGGAGAAGGGCAATGACACAGCAAATGGTGTGAGTTGAAGACTGCACAGCTCCACCCCAAGGTCATGCTTCTCCATGTTAAAAGAGCCATGACATGAAACACAAGGACAGTCAGCCCTACTAATACCAAGCAACAGCAACAGAAACCAAACCAGGAAAAATCAGAGCTGCTCTCTTCACCCTCCATCCTTTCCGTTGGAAGGCCATCAAGGCCTTCAAGATTTCAGCTACCTAACTCCACATACTCTACTTCAGCAGCTTATTTGGAGTGCTGCAATTAAATATAAACACTCAAGACATTTCCTTCCAAGAATGTATGACACCACAAGTTGATTTCAGACTCCAGTAAACAAAAATCTCAGTCAAGTCACTCAAAATTTGATGCCAACTTCAGTTAAGTTTCCACCCACTGAACTCTTCAAGCCACCCCTCAACAGGGCACAAAACCACTTAGGCTACTTCCACTTCCATCCTGCCCACATTGATGACTAACACAGAACCCCTAGTGCAATCCACTACTCTGAAAGCAACTAATAAAAACCCAGCAAATTAATATCAGTGAGTGAATCAGACTTCAGGAAGGAAAGAATAAGGTAAAAGACAATGAGCTTCTATTTAGATGCTTTTTAGCATGAAGAATTAAAATTAACTTAATCAAAGTTCAGAGTTACAAAAGATGTTATTCATGCAATAAGATCACCCAAATTAAAAGAGAAAGAAGCTCATGGAATTCACTGCTCCACCATGTACCAGCAGTCATCCTACAGCTGGACAACTTAATAAGCAAAGTCACACAGGCTGACATACCAGCACCATCAAGCCCTATGTTGGAAGGTCAACTGCTTTCTATCAGAGGCCACTAAACACACCCACATCAGACTCCACACAGGACTTCTTTCCTCTGAGTCACAGATTAACTACAGCTATAAGACTTGGTGAACCAGTGGGATGACCTAGGTAGGAAGCCCTAAATTCCTAGGTAAATCAAAGGAAACAAAATGCACAAAGCAGTTAAACAGGGTTTGGAAAACCTGCCTGGTGTTTATTCTGCTGTCATAATGACCAAATTGGCTAAGGAGTCTTTCCTCCAAGTATTGTGGCATGAGTTTTTCAGAGATAAACAGGAAGTTGAGACACACCAGTATCAAAACAGGCAGTTCAAGACTGACCTCTCTGCTACTGCCTTAAAGCCTCTATGCAGTTTTGTTTTGTTTTTATAAGTCAGTACATTTGACTAACACACCTGTAACAAAATGGAAAAAGGGAGGAAAGCCAATAGGTAGCAGCTCATTATACTTACATAACTGTATTGTCATCGACTAAGATATCACAGCCATGAGCTGGGCATGAAATGGTCTGAAAAAAACAAAAGGTCATAAGCAGAACAGTGTTTATCCTCTTTCTGCATCAAAGAACTCCAAGACAACAGACTTCACTGCAATATAGTACATTGGCTATCTTCATGTCCCAGATGTGCCACCATGCACAGCACGATTCCTCCCATCCAGAACAAAGATGCAGGCACCAACTCCATGTACTCCCTTGGGGGTTTGCCTCAACCAGTGGCAAAAGACTTCCACATGCAAGCTTTGGGGCTCAGCTTTTTTGTTTTTATTTTTTGTTTTTGCTGGTTTGTTGCTTTGTTTTTAACTTGAGCAGGGAATAATTCTCCCCTTTCTTTCCCCTTCTCTCCAATACACAGAAATAAGGCTTCGGGTAGAAGAGTCTCAATGTTTTACCTGTCCCATGCCTTCCTCCATTATTTTGGTAGTTAAATATTCACTCCAGCACTGCATACAGAACTTGTGTCCACACTCTAGGCCAGTGAAGTACTGCAATGACAAAGAACACAAGACATTGGATCATTTTACCACATGGAATCACCCTGTCATTTCACCCATCTTGCTGCTGTGATGTTTATCTCATCTCTCATCCCCCATATCATACTTGAGACACTACTATTTATTTTGCACCATCACCACCAGAGAACATTGCCAGTGCAGTTCTAGTCATGCTTCCAAAGCCAGACTTTAATCTCGAACAGCAAGAAAAGATGTGGCTGACATTTCCATCCTGCCTATATGATTTGATCCCATCTCAGGAGTACAGAGCACAGCATGCATGGCTCTCTCCTTGTTCTGCTCCTGAAAATGAGTGAAATAAACACACCATGACCAAACAGGTCACAATTATAAGATGCTACAGGGTCTTCTTTCCTCCTATTTTTTCCCACTTGGCTTGCTGCCACATATGGATACTATCTCAGAATATGCACACCAACTAAGCACAGGCACTAATTTAGTTCCCTCTTGTACAGGAAGCTTTATGGGATCAGCAGTCTGTGGTACTGGGTAGCACTAAACAACAGTAATAAAAAGAATTATGTGTACTTAGACTTTTAATGTGCATGCATGAAGTTTGCCAACTTGCTGGGTAAACTTCTCCCTAAAACCCAGATGCTCATCAGATGAAGACACTAAAGACCCTAATTGGCAGGTGTAAATGGCTCAATAAAGTTCAATAATGATTAGCTGTTGCAGACAGCAACAAGGACAACTTCATGCATCATCTACAACAGATTAAGTCATTAAATCATCTGGGGTTGAATAGCTCATTATACAAGAGACCGAGAAGCAAACACTGCTAAGGAAAGAAAAATTAAGTGAGTTCTCAGCTCATCCTAAAGTTATTTTATACCCAGAGACAGGAACAAGGACAAATTATATTTAAAACAGGTCTCTCATGGCACTGTGCAGGCTACCATTTGGTGGCTTAGCATCTCAAACCATCTTAATGCCATCCAGTAAGATAAAGCAAGAGCTCCACCCTGAGATAACATCAATTTGTATGAAACCCCATAAATGAAAGAAACCCCGTTTCCTCTGTGAAACAGCCAAAACCAGCAGCAGTAGGACGCTGTTAATTAAGTAAAGGAGAGAGTTTATTTTCAGAAAACTACGTTCTAACAAAAAAAAACCTCTTAACCACTGGAGATTCAATACCACTCCCCACCACACTACCCATTCTGTCCACTCAGCAGGTTACGCCCGTCTGTCACTGCTAGGGCAATGACTGCAGAGGGAAGGTGCTTGTTCACACATTCTTCCCATGGCCTCACCACTTGGTGATTCACGCTTGTCTGGCACTGCTGCCATCAACATGGGCACAGGCTGGAACCTGAGCCTTGGAAACACGCTGCAGTGCTGGGCTCAGTTCTGTTCTTCCCACTGTCCTGCCAGGGAGCACCTACCAGGAACAGCAAAGGGTTAAATGTGACCTGACATTTAGGTCAGGGAGGAGACAGGAGAGCTGAGCAGCTGACTCAGTTCTAAGGGAGAAGAGAGATACCCATCCAAACCTTCCTTTGGGGGAAAAAAATAAAAATGGTGTGTCCTCCTGCCCCCATGGCTCAAGGGGAGAAGAGGCAGACAGCCATGAGGCCAAGGTATAACAACTCCAAGGCTGGGAAAAAAAAAAAACAAAAAACAACCAACTTTTGAAACCCCAACAGCACACAACCAGCCTAATGATGGCACAGATCTTTTCTCAGAATTAAGGCTTTTCCACATGTGAAGGGAAGGATGTACGGACAAGGGAGTAATCCCTTAATGAACATAAATAGTCCTGCAGCAAGCACACACAGCAAAGCACAACCTAACACAGGCAAGCACATTCTTCATTTAAAACTCATTTTGGCTATTTTCGGAAACGAAAAGATTTGTCAAATCCCCACCTAAAAGGCAGAGACCACAATTCCTCCCAGGCTGCAAAGCATTCAAAGTATCTTTCAACTCGTTTCTTTACTTTGAGGGTGTTCCCAATTATTTTTGGCTAAGCTGACAGTAGATCAAGGAAAAAAAAAAAAGTAGGCCATCATAAACCCACCAAGTAGCCTCATCACCTACTTGTGCCTGCAATGGCAGGTGCTAGCAGCAGTATGCTGCCATTCAATACCTGCCCCTGCTCTTCTGGTAACCCCAAACAGATCAAAGAAGGGGTCAGGTGCTCCAAGATGTGTTTAACATGACAGCCTCATGCAGGCTTGCTCCAGTTTCAGCAGTTACAATGGCACTGACAAACTGACTAACCTGTGTGGTCACAGGACAAACAGTCTGGACAACAGGACAATGTTTTTCCAACACCGTCACCTTACCAGCCTTCCCTTCAAGTGGGACCCAAGGATGAGATGCAAAAGAGAAAAAAGGCAAAGCCATGACCCTCTAATCCTATCTTCACCAGTAAGGGTTTTGCCTGAAATAACTTACTAGGACTTGACACAGGTTCATGGGGATCCAGAGGGACTAAAGTTTCTCCCCTAACTTTTCAGGGTGCTGAGGCTGCCTTGACAGCATCAAATGCTTTGGTTTGCAGGTGCTTATCAAAACTTCAGATCACAGTGTCTGGAGATGACTGAAGAGCCATAAAGACTCTGTATTTCTCTTTAAAAGGCAGATTGCCACCTCCAATGAATATTCACCCTCTCATGGCATCAAGACACCTGCACCCCTGTAATTGCTGTAAAATGTAAAATTTCTTAACAGGTGCTACTCCTAACTCCCAGTTGTCTTCAGGCTAGGAGAAGCTTCTTAGAAAAGAGTTTAATTTTTTTTTTTCTCCTGGGGAAAAAAAAAATAAATTGACCACTGCAAGAGGATTTGAAAGCTTAGATTTTAGCTTAAGTATTTAACATAACTTATCCTAGAATTTATAATTCACATTGACCACAACAGCTTAATAACAGATTTCAAACCAGATGGCTTACAGTCACCTTAGACAGAGACACTGCAGCCTTTTAAAGAAACCATAAATGCTGATTTTTCTATATGCTCCAACTTTTATGTATGGCAAAAAAAAAAAAAGTTCCCCTCTCTTATCTCTTGACTTTATCAACACTATCAATTTAGAGACACCTCTGCTCACTTGAAGCATCTCACTGCTCCAGCTGAGAAACTGCTCTTCTAATAACTGGGACACTACTATTTTTATTGTGCTATTTGAACTCCAAAACCAAGCAGCATTCCCCCTGCCAGAGGAAAGCCTTCTCAGTCGTGTGTGACAGGCACACTGTACCCACTCAGCACAGAAACTGCGTAAAAAAGGGGGGAGAAGAATATATTAAGAATAAAAAATCCAAATTTGAAGTTTTCAAGAGGACCTTTTCCTCAAGTTGATGCTAGAAAGATTTCTCTTCCCATTTTTCCCCCCTCAGTCCTTCTCCTGTTAATAATTAAACATTAATAATGTTGCATAGCCTAAAATCAAAGTTATTTCCTCACTACCCAACATGGAAACCCTGCAGTGATTAAACCTTCAGCATAATGTAGAGGATTAGAGAAATTCCTCAAGCTTGTCATCCTTTTTTAAAGCACTTCACACAATGCAAGCAACAGTTCTCCTTAGCAGCTGTTCTCTAAAAAGAAAGTCCATGCACACAAGGCTTAAAAGGAGATGAACAAAGTCTTGTGGTTACTGGCTCAAGAGCAATAGTTGATCTTAACACCAAGAATTTCAGCTGCCTGGAACCACGCTTTGCTCTGCTCTGCCTACTCCAGAGCAAGGGGAAGGCCTGCAGGCAGCCTACAGCAGCAGGAGGACTTTATTCAAGGCTATTCATAAATCCCAAAGCTCTAAAAGGTTTCCATTCTTGCTGAAAAGCAAGTTCACAAAATACACACAGAGCAAGACCAGAAGCCTCACATAAGGGCTGCTTTGCTCTTTAGAGGCCAGACAGATGTTATGATTTTGGAGAGTCAGGACCGGACCAGGTCAACCAGGTTCTAATAAAGGATGAATACCTTCTGTATGTCAGCACCTGCCTTTTAGCAAAGCCATAGATGAACTCTTACACTGGAGCTTCTCCAATAATCTCGTTTCCTTCTAGGATCTCCCATCACTCTGTCCTGCCTCTTGAAAGCCAGAGCAAGCTGCTTGCCTGTACGTAACACAGCAGAAGCCTGGACCTCTGAGAAGCATAGCACTACTTTTTGAACAGCTACAAAAAAAAGAAGCTCCATCACCAATCTTACCACAAGCCAGATTTAGAACTTCTACCTTAGTACTTCAACTCTAATGTTCTGATTACGAAGGTAATGCACAAACACAATAAAGATCCAAAGACAGCATCATGGATTGTGTTCATCAAACAGCACAATTTCATTTTACTTCTACTCCCAACTCAGTTTTATTCTAGTCTTTTTAGCTTGACTATTTAGCATCATTATTTACTACTTTTATAAGCTTTCTTTTTTTTTTCCTTTTTTACTTGTCATGCTTTCCCCATAATTTTTTTTTCTTTCTTGTATGACTTATTTGCATGTCTCAACTGGTATATGACCTTTGTAAAAACGCTGTTTTCTGAAGAATTTTATTATGCTGCTGCCCAAACCTCACCACTCTCAAATGTTTTGCCGAAGCGGTAATAATTTAATTTAAATACAATCCCAAAACCATAGTAAATTAATAGTGACTGAGGTTTGTTTAAAAAAAGAAAATTCCAGTTCAGATAGCAAAGTTGAGGGAGTTCTTGGCAGATACCACCTTGGCTGCCAGGTACTCACCGAGTTTGGGTAGTTCAGATAGCAGATCTGACAAGGCATGTCCTGGGCTGAAGACCTTGTTTCATCTGGCGCGTTCGAGACTTTTACTTGGATTAATTACATGACACTCTGCAAAGAGTTTCTCCAAGTTGCCATCGAAGTACCTGCACAGCACACACAAAAGAATGAAAATTTAACTTCCCTGTAAGTCATTTTATCTTTGGGAGGTTAAATGTACAAATGTGCTTTTAATACTTTAAAAAACTCACACATTCATTACTTTTACTAAACCACTAACACAACACAACCCTGACCATAGAAATGAACACTGGACATCCACATGATCTGAGATTTGGGTCTGAATTGCACACTTCTAAAAATTCAGCTACCTTCAAGTTTCCAGATGCATTTCAATTCATGATCCCCGACAGTCATTTCTTTGCAAAGCTCCAGGACATAAAACTAAAATAAGAATGTCCCTATTCACACAAAACACCTTGCCCAGGCCCAAAGTCTACAACACAGGTAACAGACTCCACGTCTTGTGCCAGAAATCCCAGCCATTTGAGCATCTTTTGTCTTGACAACCCAAGATATTTTTAACAGTCTCCAAAAAAGCACAATTGCAAGTTCCCAATGCTTCCCAAGGTTAGTTATCTCCTGAAGGGAGGATGCCAAACTGGTGGGGGCAGATGAATGGACACTTCCTAGTTCCTGTTCCCTTATTGGGGAAAAAAAAAAGTTTGGTTTACAGTCTCACAGAAAGCTTAGACTTGGTGAGGGAGAACCAGTTTAAGAGCTATTAGTAGCAGGTCACCTCTTAAGCTTCAATCATCACTTTCTCCAGCCTAGCAGCTGCAGAACTAATTAAATCTGATATTCTAACCTGTCCTGCATTGAACATCCCGCATTCAATGCCAGTAAACTCATCATTTCCCCACCATAACAGCAAGTTAATCTAAGTCAGTTGGGATCTACCAGGAAAAAACAAAACAATAACCAAATACATTTACCATTATCCCATAGACGAGCAGTGAATTCACTCCCAGCAGCAACTCTCACTGTAGCTGAGCAGGCAGGCAAGGCTCAAGCTAAGAGTCTTTCCAAGGCATGTATTTAAGCTTAACACAAAACAAACAAAACTGTAACTATCAACAGACAGAGGAGAATCAAGACTTGCTGCTTGAGAAAAGAAATTAGTAGGCGTGTCTCAAAACTGTGGGACTAGGCCTGGCATACACCAACAACCAAAAGGCCTCTGTCTAGGTCATCTTATCTGACATTAGGCCCCCAAAGTCCCAACTCCATAGCAGCTCAGGACTACCTACTAACAAGACTTGACTTACAGCTAAAAATGTGAAATCCACTCTTGCTTCATATGTTTGTTGTTCACATACTTCAGGCCTGAATTTTCAAGACACTGAATTTTGAAGGTAGTGGTGAATTCTGGCATTGCAAGATACACGAGGCCTTGCCACTGTTCCTCAGTATCAGTTCAGGGATTTATCTAAACCAAGTTACTTTGTTTGCCTTCAGTGTTACTTATATCTAGAAAAATTTAATAAGTTAATTCAGCATGGTTCTAGTTTATGGAGTACTTTTTTAATAGTCATGGATAAATATTAACTCCACTTTCCCAGCATTCAAACTGTTCTTACATGCAACTCAACCAGAGTAGGACATCCTCCATCAAAGACAATGACAGACAGCTGGTTATGACATTTGTAAAGAAAATAGCTCTGAAAACAAATGCTATGATACAACTTGAAAACTGGCATTTGTGGTCAGCTAAATGCTTATGGAGATAAAAGATCTCTGTAATGGTGAGCTGTTTTGAAGAGTGCGTATCCACATCAGGAACTCAAGTTCTAGTTTTGCAAAACTTCTGCAAAATAGGCAGAAAGTCACCAACAACTGCTTTTTACCTGGATTTACCTAGCTCCTCTAAATACCAGTGGATAACTATATCAGAACAACCATCTCCTTCCCAGGATTTCAGGAGTTTCCCAGTAACACATAGAAAAATAAGTGACTTGACATTGTGTGTTTCTTGGGTCTAAAGGTGACTCAAAGATGATGTACAGATTGGAGTCCTTAACCAATTTAAAAAAATCCAAAACACGAATAATACCCCAAAGCATGAGCAGCAGCTCATATTAAATGGCTTCCACCAGAGAAGTACCCAGTCTGTGCTTCACTTAAAAAGAAGAAGCACACAAAGAAGCTGAGAGACTGTAAGGGCTGCACACAGGAGAGAGAAAAAACAATTTTAAGGGAAAAAGCTAAGTTTTGTGGTTTTAACTCAGCTGCACTCTTCATTCTTACAGCATTTGCTCTGCTCTCTGGGACTCCCACTTGTAAACTTCACCAGTGCTGAGGAGAAAGAGGGCATGGGGTACTCTTCCTTCCCCATGCTGTTGTCTTTGGGTGAATTCACTTTGTGTGCCAGGATGCTATGCCCAAGGGATTTCTACAGCTGTTTGCACCCATCTGTCTCAGACTCACAATCATGCTGTCACTGAGCAGTCAGAAAACAGAACTCTATAAAAGGCAGATAAAAGCCTAGATCTCCCTGAAAATACACAGTTGGAATAGGTACAGCAAAGTCCAACATCTCTCCAACTCCTCTACCACTCCTTATACAAACAGACCAAGGGCTCAGTCAAAATACTGCTCTGGTTCCTGTGATGGCTAGGAACAACTCCCAGTTCCTGTAACCACACCTTTTTGGCACTTATTCAAGCATCAACCCATGCTATCCATTTAAGATCTTCCTTCACCCTTCCCGTGCTCATCCACATAGGATTCACAGGAAGCAGATCTAGCACCCACTGCCAACAGAGCAGACAGACTTATTTCTCCACTTTACTGTCCCAAACCTTCTCTACCACTATTTCTTCATCCCCTTGGAGACCAGGAGGCCAAAATACATGCAATTCTGATAAAGATTTCACTACAACTTCATACAATGTCACTTCCATTTCTCCTGTTAATCTAATAAATCCCAAATAATGTCTAACTTTTTCCAGAGCTCCTTTTGCATCTCTGTTGAGGAGACCTCTCATGACACTTTGCACCACTTTCACTGCTGGGATCCTCCCAGCTGTCTGTTGCATTTTCCTGTATGATGTTTGGCTCCTCCTCTGAATCGAATGCCTCCAAACACATTCATGCTGAGTTACTCATTAACACTAACAAACATGCCAAAATTATCTGATAAGAGACTTGCTAAGAGATTCCATCCATCCAGTTTGCAACTTCCCTTTGAGCAAAGTAACTCCACACACACTGTACTAACAGCTGGATCAATGGATATGCTACATAGTTTATGATACAGCTGCATGCCACCCTCTTTGCTGTGAAACATGAGGGAAAAAACCCTTGAATCTCTTCCTCTCTTCCTTCACAACTCAAAGGTTCGTGATTTTTCCTCAAGCCATCCTTCAGCTTCTCATTATTAAACAGCTGCTTCTTGGTAGTTTGCTTATTTTCATCTTAGGGAGAAGCACAAGTCCTTCAACAGCCTTTTAAATCCTCTGCCCTCTTTCCCCCTTGCAATGCAGATATTCAGTAATTCCACCCTCCTGATACTTCAGAAATGGTCTATTCAGCCACATTCTTTGCTCAGTATCACAGACTTCAATATCCAGTTCCATTCATTCTTTTCATCAAAGACCAAGTTGTTTTCTCTGCTGCTTTAAAAGGAACAGACACAAGTGAATTATTTTTAAGTTTGTCTGTAATTTCTTCACTGCTTACCAACACCATGTCCATAATGTATAAAGTCTTTCTGGCAGAGGGATCAAGCTGTCAGCTTCTTTATTTCCTCCAAATTTTCTCCTGCTGTTGGTAATTGCCTTATCACAATTGTCTAGACATAACCAAATCCTATCCAAGGGAGTATCAAAGATGAAAAGCCTTTTCACTGAAAAAAAAGTTGCTTCTAGTAAACATTTCAGGATATTTACTTTAGAGAAAGGGTATTTATGAATGTCAGAGTAACAGTATACCCACAATAAAAGATTTCTTCATTACAAAACCCCTGCCATGCACATTTTTCAACCTGCTCAGCCTCTGTTGAATAGTGTTAAGCACTTGCCCAAAGGAAAGCAGCTAGCCAGGTACCTGCAGAGAGGAGCTGGACCTTGAATACAAGGGGAAGAGGCAATCTGGGCTAGGAGCCAAGCCACTGGGGCCATCCTGGCACCTGTCCTCTGCTGAGGGAAGGCAGACAGATACAAGGCCACAAAGATAAGCCCTTACAATGGACTGCAATACCTCTGTCTGTACCTCCAGGGATTAAATTGGGCCTTTGGTTACATCCTGATTTCTTTAAAAAGAACAAAAACAAATAGAAAAACAACCAGGGGAGGAACACAAAGCAGGAGAGCTACATTTCATTTTAGTTTCTTCATCATGAGGAAGTTCATTCCCAAAATTCCTCTCAGAAGGGATGGATGCGATCAGCCATGGTAAAACTGGAATGTAAGTGAGATGAAGTTACAAGCCAAAGCATTTCTTTCACTTATTTCTGAGGTTACTTGGTCAAGCTGCACTTGCTAGTCTCCCGCAGCTATTAGCCAAGTTTGTGAGACAAAGGAATCATAGAATCATAAAATGGTTTGGGCTGGAAGGGACCCTAAAGATCATCCAATTCCAACCCCCCTGCATGGGCAGGGCCATCTCCCATCAGACCAGGTTGTTCAAGGCCTGGGCAACCTGGGCCAGTGTCTCACCACCCTCACGTTAAAGAATTTCTCCCTAACGTCTAGCCTAAATCTTCCCTCTTTAAATTTGAAGCCATTTCCCCTTGTCCTCTTCCTACACCCCTGTGCAAAACGCCCAACCCCAGCTTTCTCATATCCCCCCTTCAAATACTGGAAGGTTGCTATAAGGTCACCTTATAGCTGCTTCTCCAGGCTGAACAACCCCAATACCTCAGGCTGGCTTCATAGGGAGGTGCTCCAGCACCCTGAGCATTTTGGTGGCTCTAAAACTAAGGAAAACATAGTCTTTACCATCTTTATTCTCAGAACTTTGTATGGCACATCACATCAGAAGCTGAGCTTAAGTACTTCCTCCAGCACCCACTTCCCTCCTTCAAACAAATCCACCCAAAACCACCAATTCTGCTTTTAGACATAGCCAAATAATGAATATTTCAGCAGTGGATAGGACAGCTTTTCACTTGTGGCTATTACTCCATTATCAATGGAATAAATACCTGCAACATATCTTCCCTCTTAGTAAGGCTGTGATAAAGCTGGCACTGACAACAAACTGCTTATTTAAAATACACAAAACAAAAAAGCCATGAAGAGGTTCTCATGTTTTAAATATTGTAATTTTCATTCTCATGAGCTAGATCTCATCACACTCAAGAACTTATCGAGAAAAAGAAGCCACTTTGTTATCTGCTTCACTAGAGGCAAAGTTTGATAAGGCTACTTGTTAGGTCATCTGAATCACGCTGAACTCAGGTAAAACAGACACTGGCTATGTCCTGTAAACACACCCATCAGGAAACTGAGGTCAACCTCTGACTTCGTGTGAGATAAAGGACCAAAACTTGCACCCAAACATTACATCTTAGCAAGCATTAAACTCACCCAGACTGCAGGAAACAACAAGAATTTCCTGCGAAGCTTTTCTAATGGTTATTAGGAACAAAAGAGGCCAAACTTATACCAGCTCAAGTTTTTAAATTAAGAGTCTCCCAGTAGGGATACAACAAAACATTTCAGGGTCAGACACTGAAGACACATGGATAGTGTTATTTTCAAGCAGGAAGTAAGTTTTGGTGTCTTTTTCACTGCACCAAAATAACAAAAAAACACCAAAAAACACTAACCACAAAACAAACCACAACACCTCATGAAAAAAAACTCCTCATGAATGCTTCCCAGTGGATTTTCAAACTTGCTCACACTAGCACAATGGGGCAGTAAGATTTGCTGGACACACAAAGCCAACCAAGTCTCAAAAGTGTTCTCTGATTTAGAAGGCTAACCAAGTGTAACTTTGGGAATAATCAGTTTGTCACATTCAACCTTTATTTTAGTAAAAACATGCCTATCTGTAGCTAGCTCATGGGCCTCATTTCCAGCTCCATCAGTATTTCAAACTGATTATTCTGCATCCTGGCTACTGAAGTATCCACCTGCCACCCAAGCTTCCACAAAATCTTTCTTGAACATCAAGAGCCAGCTCTTGACCGCTCCGTCAGCCTCTTGCCTCCTGGTTTCACCCAGATGAGCATCAGCAGTGCAGTGTAAAAGGCTTCATGGAAGCTATGTGGCGAAGAATGAGGAGCAAGCAGGCTGCTTGAAAAAAATGTTTTAGTGTTCTTCTGGTACAACAGGACATAAATCAGCACCAGAACTGAGACTTAGTGTGCCAACACATCTGTATAAGCAAATGTCACTTAATATATTATTCTGAGGAGCAATCCTACAGAATTAGGTAAGGTATTTTAATGAATATGTACCAGAGTAAATGTTTGTCAGTGGACTTTGTAAATATTTGAGTCTACTTATTTAAGTGTTCTGGTTGGAAACTAAAAGCCTTCCCCCTAAAAAAACCCACAAACCCAATAAAAAACCCACAGCCCAATTATTATTGTTTTGGGTTGTTGGTGGGTTTTTTTGTGGTGCTGTTTTGTTTTTAAATTGATGACAGCCTTACCAAACAAGGTTTCTGTGAGAAGGAAAAAATCTCTTGATTAATGGCGACAGTTCAATGCACACATATAAAGGAATCTCAAGGTACGATGGAGGTAGCCAAGGAGAGGGAACTTTAACCTGACTAAAAGAACCAGCACAAGAAAAAAAAAAATCAAATGCAAAGAAGTGAATGGATACAAGTTATAGGAGAAGGAACTAAATCAGATGTTTAACAGCCTCAATGTGACTATATTGTAGCACAAAGCTTTGTACTGACCAACATTAACTAAAAGAGGTCAATCTCAGGAAAGTAAAGCAAAGAGTAGAAAGCTTTAAAAATACAGTCACCTCAGGAAAAAAATAATCTAGGCCAAACAAAACATGAAAGACACACCCGAGTGCCATCACTAACTGAAAGTGTTACAAAAACGGGCTAGAGGTGTCCTAAATCCATTATCTCAGGAGAGTGGAAATATTTAGACTTCAAAACTATCTACTAGCAGACCAAAAATCTATTGCTATTCCAGACTTGCACCCTGCATAAAAGCTGAAACTGCACTACCTCTGCCACCAGCCCAGTACACCCATGGGCTATTAACTCATATTTCTTAATGCAACAGTACGATCAACAGTTGTTTCTGTTGTCACAGACTGCAGAGGTCCCTATCTTCTCTCACACCCTGATCATTAGGCCAAAGGCAATGGCAATCCAAGAGAAGGCAAAACAAGCAATTCTGCAAGCAGTGTCCTTCTGCCTCCCACAAGCATCCACCACCCCACTTCTCTCTCTCAGTAATTCTTTAGACCACAAAGACCATAACAACCACTAAGGCCCCTGTACTGCCTTTACTGCTTCTCCTGGACCAGACTAATTCTTCGCCCCAGGTTCTAGAATTCTCCAGCTCCCTCCACACTCTTCAACAGCAACACTGACACGAAAAAGTGCATTACTACTGTAGCCAGATTTGACTTCCCACTGTTTAATAGCAAACAGAACAAAAAAGCACCTTTACCAGCAACATTCCCCCAAGAGGCTGCAATCAAAGATGAGAAAGTGGCCCATATAATGGTTGGCTCTGAGGGGGAGGCCAAAATTCAAGCCAGTATGCACACACACACTCTTCTAAAAAAACAGAAACAACAAAGAAACCCCAAACACAAAAAAAAACCTCTGTAGTTGCAAAGATGGAGACAAGGCAGATATACTTTACCAGTCCCCTTTTGTCAGTCAAGAAAAATTTAGTCTCAGTGTGACTAACAAATAACATGTCAGGAATACACATGCTGGAATGACACACAGAGCAACTGAATGAAAATCCGGAACAGTTCCAGCAAAACAGGGACATGTCCTACTTGCTTTTTTCCAGAGCTTCTGGAAATTCATGTGCCTGTATGTTGCTCAAAATGGAAGGCACCCCCTTCCTCCAAGGAGCAACTAACTTCCAAAACTTCTCAGAAGTCCAACAGGTGTTAAATAAATAAAAAAAAAAGAGTTGGTCTTAGCTGGTACAGGCTGCTAAAGGGGGAAACATTCAGAGCTTACACGCATTCTTCTTGTCACATACTTGTGACTTGAATTCACACATCCTTTTCATTCGTTCAGTAATTAACATTTCTTTGTGGGTCTGCAGCAAAATGTGGCTGTGTGCTAAAAAGGGCTGCTTACCTCTCCATCAGCTTCCTTTATCCCAGTTGAAATGGCTAAGTAGTATTCGAGTAATAGTCGCCTGGGTTCTAGAAGAAAGAGAAGAAATCATAAATGAGTAACTGCTTGACCAAGCCTAGTAAACTATTGAGACACGCAGCAGAGTTTTGGACAAGCAAACAGGAAATTGATGTGTCTGATAACACGTATTGTTGCACAGATGATGTTTACTGGGAAAACAGTATACATTTGACTTGACAGATAAATTAAAAAAAAAAATCTCTATAAAGCAAATTACTATATAAAATGAGAATATGGTTAAAGAACCATAGTGTGGGTAGTCACCAGTTAAGGAACAGGTGACTTACTGCTACCACATCAGCTGCTCAAATGCCCCCACCTCTATGTCCAGCACACTCACCCAAGGTAAGCACAGGTCACTGGTAAAGCAGAGAAAGGACTAACTGCTGCCCATCAGATCCACTGCAACAAAAGCTCCACGCTATTTGCAGAGCAAGAAGGATCCTTGTATGCACCAGGCCTTACCACTTTGGCCAAAAATTCTCCCAGAAAGCAACTGGATGCTAGTATAAGATGTCAATACCCTTGGAAGTCCCCAGACGTTCCTGAGGCATCCCAAGATGCAGAAAATACTCTGCAAATACACAACTAAGGAAAGAAATCCAGCCTAGGAAGGGAAGAAATAGGACCAGAAATGAAAGCTTGTACAAAAGTTATTCCTCCAACTAAAGCTGTACCATTGGCTAAGACTTTGCCTACATGAGCTGGGACACATAACAAACCATCTGGTTTCTGTTACCTAAGAACCACCTTTTAGCTCCCTAAATCCAAAGTCTCTGGGCTCAGCATTAGGACCATTTACATGCAAAAGAGGCAACAGGGAGCACCCGGAGAGCAGCTACATGTACTCTGCCATTTGATACCAAAATGGAAGTTTGCCTTAGGGCAAATTTTCAATGGACACTCTGAAGCTGTTGAAAAGTAGGACATAAGCCTGCAATGTGATTTTCTGAGCCCGCAGGGCTGCAGCTACTATTTGAAGCTGCCAAAAGCCAAAGCTGCTGCCCAAAGCAGTGATCCCAGCCCATCCTTACCCTCAGCTGCACACTTGCACATCCTGCACTCACCAGTCCATGCCCATACAGACATCTTACCCACTAACACTGCAAATTACCAGCTCAGAAACTGATCCAACATCATCTTTTTCATTAAGTTGCTTTTTCACTGAATTGGTTCCCCAATCTGTTTGATTGCTTGACCACCCTAACAGCTGCATTAGCATAGGAGGGGACAGGCAGGACAGCATCTTTCAGCAGCAGCACCAACAAAACATTTACTGAAATCAAGCCCTAGGGTGAATGTCTAAGCACAAAGAATGAGTCTTGTGCTTTATACCATAAAAAAGTGACACTCCTCTCCCTCTCCAGCATGTTCTTCCTGTTCATGTCAGCACAGCTTGCTGAAAGCTAGAAACTGTTCCTGCTCAAAAAGCCAAGGTGAACAAAAACAGCTTTAGAAAGGTGAGACCAGATCCCTGATCCAGTCCATGAGAAGCCCAGTAGACAGCTGGGACAGCACATCTGCTACACAATACGGGGCAGAAAGAACAGAAACTGATATTGCCAAACACTTTGTCTTGTGAAAATGCATCCCTCTTTCAGTGAGTCTCCCAGGCAACAGGGATCCAAGCTCCTTATTGCAACAGCACAAGGTGCTCAGCTCACAACCACACAGTGACTGCCCACCAGGAAGCAGGGAGGCAGCACCCCAACCCTCCACACCTCGCAAGAGTCAGGTTAACAGCACTGCAGTCACCTGCAAAGTGGCAATCCTGCTTTCAGGTAGATTTACCCATTTTCTTGCACTGAAATCAGTGATGATGTAGCCCTAGGACAAGCTGGACTAGCTCACTGCTGTGATGGGAGGTGTTTTCCCCTCTCTTTGTAGCTCTCAGCCAAAGCAGCAAGCTGATACACCTGGCTGGGAGATCACAGTATGGATACACTGAACATATACCCTGAGGAAAGCATGAGAAGCTCTTCGGGCAACAGGATGCTCTTTGCACGGTTTGTATCTCCAAAGCAGCTGTAACCCCACCCTTTGCCCCAGCAGCAGGGCCAACAAGTGCTCTGCCCAGCCAACACTGCTCAAGCTGCTGCAGCCACTTGGGAATCCTGCTAAACCAGCACAGAACTCCATTTAAAGGAAAAAAATAATAATGGAAAAGATTCCAATAGCATCAATCCCAAAGCCGGTGCCAGCACTGCAGGCAAAGGGGAGTGAGCAGCTGAGCTGTGTCAGTCCTGCCACTAAGGAGCTGTATGGGAATTGAAGGGTCTCCTTCACGAATAGGCTACCCCAGCTTCAGGGAGGACTGCAGCCTTTTTCAGGGCTTTACTTTTTGATCTTTTTAGGTTACTTTCTATCTGGGTCTTTACTGTATCTTTTTCTGTAACAGTACCTGTATCATGTAGCAGTACCTAAAGGAACAAGCCCGCTTCCTAGATCTAACTAATCAAAGATGAATATACACTTCAGTAACAAACTGATTTTATCTCTAGATTATCTTGGTTATGATACCAGCTCCTATAATCAGCACAACTTTCACTTTTAAAAAAATGTTCCATGTTCTAGGGCAAGTCTTGCCTCAAACTGGGAAATCCCCTCCTAAACACAGCAGGCAGATAGCATGTACAGGTTTCTCCATGGAATCTTTCCAGCTCACTCATACATAAAGCACCTTACTTCAGCCCCTCACCCCCATTAGTAAGGAACTAAAGTGGTCTGAATGGAATACCAAGGGTGACAAGGCAGATCCAGCAAACACCACTCACTAAAGGACACGTGGTTGCAAAAAACAAGAGGGTTTTGTTTCCTTTCTGTCTTCTCCATTTTCTTATCAAAGTGGCACTGCATCTTTCCAAAACTCGTCAGATCAGACCTGTCAAGTGTCCCAGCACTCCAAAACCAAAGCTGCTTTCCCACTGCACCAGCAGTGTACAACACAGCACATTATTTAGGATTATGCTCCTGAGACCAACACTGTTGTCTCAGAGTATTACACAAAGTGTTAGTGGCAGCTTTTACTGGTTTGGTGAACTTTAGCTTCCCCTACCTACAGCAGTACTTGTTCAGCATGTTAATTTAAAAAAAAAAAAAAACACAAACACAACACATAATTGGCATGACAAGTACCTTACTGAAATAGCTGGGCTGCCTGCTTTCTGTGCTCACCACATGCAAGATCTAATATTTAAAACTTCAACGAGTGTTTCACTGATACAGAAGGCAAGGATTAATACAAGAGAGCCCTTGCCTGTACACAGTGTGGACAGTAATACAGCCAGCACTTTGCAGGGAGCACTGAAGACAGGGAGGGAGAGAGGCAGCACTAAGAGGCTTGGTTTGTATAATGTAAACCACAGTTAATGCAAATACAAATGCAAAATCTCTGGCCTTTAAGGATTGTTCTGATATAAAGCAAAGCACACCAACAAGGTACTGCATAACAGCTGCTCCACATTAACTGTTTGCATGAGCACACACCACATAATTATTTGGGGGCAGCTTTGGGGGAGTAATAATAGCATCTACTGCAAGGAGGGGTTAGCTTCTGCACAGCTGTGTCCTGCAGCTCAGTCATAGGAGGTGAAAAAAAACACCAAAATCATCTGATGTTTCAATCCCTCCTTTGCAAGGAGCTGTGCTCCAGCCCTGCTCCCTCACCCACCACACAAGACACTGCCCCTGCCCAGCACTGCACAAATTCACACCACATTTAAACGACAGAAGGGACAAGGCCCTGGTGTGCTGATAGTTCTGAAGCTGGAGGGGCTTCTCATTTGGCACACTGGGTTGGCTGCCTACAGCTCTTACACCACAAACCTGAGCTACAATGCAGCTCAGACGGGATTACTTCTTGGGCTGGGAGCTGCAGCAGAGAGAAGTGTGCTTCCACACAGGGCATTTTCTCTTTACAAAGAAAAATTGTATTAAGTAAAGCAGCCAGAACAAGACAGCAAGCACGGGAAAGGCAAACACATCCAAATGCTCCATTTTCCTCCAAACGTGGTTTGATGAAAGATGAAACAGCCAATATAATTTACCACAGCCACCTCTTAAATTTTACATGTTGAAGCCAAAGAAGATGGCCCAGATCTTGGGGCAGTGAGCCTGTTGATATCCAGATAGCAATAAAACCCAAGGAAAGCAGCCATTTTGTGGAGAATCTCAGGGCACTTCACCAGACTCACTGTCACAACTACATTGCTAACAAAACATTTATAATCAAGCTCTGCTCAGAGAGAAACACAGTCAGTTCTTTGGCAGCGATTTTATTTTTTTTTAAAGGCTGACAAAGCAGACAGGTCCCAGATGTGTTCCAAACAGATCCCACTTCATCATCTCTTTTCACTGGAGGTATTTATGTTTACTATTGTTACCTTCTTTTCCATGCTCGGGCGCAACAATGCAAGCAGGAATACAGGGGTGGGAAACACTTGCAAAGGGGTCTGGACTTCTCCAAAGTAGCATTTTTGAATGAAATTAAACTCCTTAATTTAATTAAACCAGAAGGCTTGGTCACTAGCATCTGAGTTTAATTTTTTTTGCAGTCAAAATAAGAAAGTGTGAATTGGAAGAAACTGGATGCATTTAAAAGCATAAATTAAAGATCACTCAGACACTCGTTTAAGTCAGAATTTCTAAAGCAGTATAATTTGAAGGGTGACAATTTGCAGTACTTGATCCATCATGTTTTCATCCATGAAAATGAGCTGAGCAGTTAATTCTTGCAGTTATTATCAAGAAAAGCCTATCTTAAAGAGTTCAGTTTCTCATCACATGCTTGGGAGTAAGCTCATGTTCCAATTTCAGCATTCAGGGCAGATAAAAACCACTTAAGAACAACTTAAGCTCAGTTCTCCAGCAAAATTCAGTCCCACCTCCTTGAGACACAGTACAGGTAAATTCTTTATTTTGTTTCTTTCCATTTCATGGCTGGTTTTGTTTTCTAAGCACAGCACCTTTTACATTTCAACAGTTTTCAACCAAACTGCAGCACCTGTAGCCCATTAGCAGAGTGCTTTTTAGACTCAGTACAGCAATAACAATTTGACAACACTTCCAGCTCAGCCTCCTACATAACTGCTTTTTCATTCATCAATCTGTAAACATTGGTTTGCCCAAGCCTCAGCCATCAGTAAGTGGTTCAGACCTCAACAACATCCATGGCTATATTCCACGGGTGCTTAAGTGGCCCGTGACCGTATTTCAATTCCAGAAAGAAAACCAACTGGTTTCACATCAGCTGACAGCAAAGAAGAGTTTTGCTTGGTCATGACACGTTGCACACGCTGGTGGAGGAGCAAAGGGCCATCGAAAGAACAGCTCAGAGGCTAATGCCTGTCAGAAACCAAGCAGCACAAACATTTGCTTCAGTAAAGTGGCATCTAAGGACAGCACATTGCACCACCACTGTAAATATTTAATCAGTCAAAAACCCTGGCTCTACTCTGCCAGGAGTAGAGCACCAAGTGGAGCTCCAGCTGCCCTTCCAAGCTCGTGGGATCAAACAGAAACCACTCCATGGAAGGAAGCATCATTAAAATAGCCAACATACTGCATTTTACATCAGCAGGCAGAATAAGAGCAATGTCACCATGAGGAAGTTTAAAAGATTGTGTTAAATTAAGAGACTTTTTGCTTCCTCAGCTGTTGCTCTCATTGATGGTCAGAAGACCATGTTTCACCCCTTGCTTTCCAGTTGACTATAGGTGATGGAGGCAGTCTGCAGGCAGGAATGCCCTAAACCTTGAGTCAATACTTCAAGGCAATGAAGTGGCACTAAGTGCCACCACAGAGCAGGAGCAGCAACCCCCACCTATAAGTCTTCAGTAACTTCCAAACCTACCACTCCCTTCTGAAGGACAACAGCTGCTTCTCCACGCATAGCAGGGAGCAAGAAAAACCAACACAACTGACCAGGCACCATACAGCTGTTTCCTTTATTGGGTACTAACATAAGACTTCAGCCCCAAAATCTGCAATATCTAGGTTATCTACTTGGTTTGAAAAACAATTGCTCTTCACTTGTACCCCTTCTCAGCCCCGTACAGGTAACCTTCAACTTAAAACACACAGACCTGAAAGCGTTTAGAACAAGTTTTTAGCCTGAATCACCACACAGTGAGACTCATCCTAAGGTCTGCATTGTTTTGCAAGTGCACTGAGTGACCTTCATTTGTGAAGATCCATTCACATCTATTCTTTCAGGAAAAACAATTACAGGAAATGTTACAAGCACAAAACCTCATTTCTAGCAGCTAAATACAATTCCCAGGACCTGAATGTGGAAGATGAGATCTAAGTGTTGAGTACTTACAGGATATGATCTCCAAAACAGGGTGTATCTTCAAACTTAGTAGTTTTTAAACACCAACTGAGCATTCCAAGAAGCTGCTGGAAAACTTTGATGTAATCTAATATTCTCTGGCTCAATTACAGGCAGAAAATAAAAGGGCTTCTGTGAGAAGATGAGGACAGCAGCTAAACAGATGAGTCTGCCACTACCCATCCATCCCTTCCTCCTCTGCCATCCCCTGCTATCACCCCTCTCATGGCTTGTGGGGACACTACATACACACATCAATAGATCTGAGAAACTTCCAAGCACCTTGTGCAACCTTCTGTTGTGATAACAACAAAATCAGTACTATTCCATCTCTGTACACCCACTGAGAATATGGTCTTTGCATCCTACAGCCCCAGTAAAGTCACACTAAGAGACTTTTAACTACCCACCTCTGAATCACCCCCAAATTTAGCTATTTCTTGCTAGTGGCATTTCAAAGTAATCCCACATGAAGCCAGGCCACTTCCCAGTAACACTGGCAGTCACTGCTGACAACTGTCTCCTGACTGGCATTTATCACTTCACTCTAGCTTCCCATTAACACACATAGGCTTCAACTTTGATATTCATCATCTCCTTAGCTTCCTCTTCATCTCTAACTTCTCTTCTCAAATCACTTCTTCATTTTGAAAATTTAGTTTAACAGAACTACTAATTTAGTACCATTATGTTGATGGCACTGAATGGCAGCTTGGTACTATGATCTCAGTCTGTAGTAACTTATCTGCACTTCAGTGATTGATTCTAGCTCTGAGGAACATATAGACATTTAGGAGAGGAAGATAATAAAAGCAACTTTTGAGAAAACTATTACTTCAGTTAATTGGTTCCAGAGACAGAAATGAAGCAGTCAGCTGCTTCACATTTTCTGGGAGACTTCTGGAAAGTTTTCAGGTTAATGATTAGGAACCACAACAAAGATCCATTGTTTAACAAAGCTCTTTTAAATCAGAAACAAACAAACAAAAAAACCTAAAGCAACCATTCTGGGACAAATTAGCAAATTTGGAAATGCGAAAACTGAAATTACATTGTAATATTTCTAAATGAAAGAGCTGATGGACTTGCCACGCTGCTCTCGTGTGCTGGGCAGCACCAGCTCTCAGCTGACTGCAAAAGCTTTGCCACCAAATCAACAAATTAAAAACTGCAAATCAGCTACCATCAGGGAAGGTATTTTCCAATATTTCAGCTACAGTTGCTTCCAGAGCAAGAGTTCTTATGGTTTGATAGAGGGAGATGTTAACCCTTGTTTTACACATTAATCTGAAGAACATTTGGGCTTCTACTTCCTTTTGCTGTAGTTCTGGAGTATAAAGTCAACCCATTAAAGAGCAAAGGCCCGTAAATTCAGAGGCCCTGTGCTTCTGAGCAAGATGAGCCACTGTGCTCTCCTTGAAGACTATGGAACAAGAGGTCTCCTGATGTACATGCCAAGTGTACAAACCATTTCTAAATTTAATTCTTTTGAATTAAGGAACACTATTGTTTTACTGCCAAAAAAAGGCAGTATCAAAGTGTTCCTCCCTCCTGGTGTCTCCCACCACAAGAAATCCCAACACATTAGCAGAAGCTCAGCTAGTCTCTGTAAGCAATGTGAGCCCCAGCTACAGCTTCTAGAGTTGCCTCTGAGCCACTACAGCTGACATACTGAGAAAAAAATGGAGAGGGAGCACATGGGTGACAGAGTACATTTTGAAATGGGTTTATTCAACCCATTGCCTCCCACTCATGAGTTTGCAAAGATTTGCCTTAAAAGAGTAGGAGAAGGTGATGGCATCATTTCCATTTAATTCTTCTAGTTTACTATTTCAGTAACTCCTTAGTATGTCCCGTTGTGGAGGAAGCAAACAGCGCACAGCACTGCAGCGAGGCTGTGGACAAGATGATATTAAAAGCCTCAGGATGTAAAGGACCTACAAGTTCATCCAGGTAGAGTTTGGGTCAAATAATCACTTATCTCCCCTCCATGGCAAACCTTCAGTGCATGATTTGATACTTCTAGTCCTGCACAGCCACTCAGACCAGCAGTCTCTACTAGACTAGAAATGACACCTGGTTTCAGTTCTTGTCCAAAACCAATATGACAACTCACAAACGCCAGGCTCAAAGGGGAGGAAAAAGAATGCAAAATCATATTTTGCCACAGAAGGAAAAAATTATGCTGAATGAAGGCAGAGGAATTTAATAATTGGGCAATACATACCAAAACACCTTGGCTTAGACCACAAGCACAGCTTGGTCAGAACCAGGTAAGAAATCTCTTCCCCTGAATATCAGGGACACTGAGGAAGAATCCTGAAGCCCAGAATGGCTTAGCTATGCACCAGCTATTTTTTTGCCTATGAGATAATGTAACAGCTGTATGGATTATGATTTTAATTTTAAATAGGGTAGTAACTAGGCAGGGCAGTAAACTGTGCTCTTCAGAGCCTGGTCTAAAGAATCTTCATCCCAGCACCACCAGACCAAGAAGGAACAGCTCAGAATGTATTTATTTCAGCAGCAACCCAAGTTCATGCTGGCTTGTAGGCTTACTAACTGCTCAGCAATGGGAGCACAACTGCTGCCAGTGAAAAAGATGGAGGAACTGGCATGGGTTAAGTGGTTTGTTGGTTTATTTTAAGCCAGAACAGGACCACCATGTGGCCAAACTGGCACAACTCAGACAACAGAGACTTGCTCCAATAAATCTGTTTGGGAAATCAGTCTGCTGAGAGCCATGCAACAGGCACATCAAAGTTAGGTCTTCCCCATGTCAATAAACTACCAAAATATTCTTGCCCCAAAAACGGTGAAGAATATCAGGCTGTAATCTGATGCAAGCTACAGCCAGAGGTCCCACTTTTCTCCTCCATTATCCCATCAGTAACTCAAGATAACAGGTCAGAAAGCATAATCCAGAAATATTGTTTCTCATCTTGAAGAAACATTCAACAGTCTGACATCCTTCTTCCAAAAGCTTTCTCCATTTGCATTACAGAAGGAAGTGGTTGCTCAGGAATACAGTCCAGCTACTCAGAAGAAGAGGACATAGCCCTGTCTGTATTATCATTAGGGTATCTGGGGGCTATATTCAGCTGGGCCACCAAACAGAAGATTTTGACAGTAAACTGTGGGAATACTGCCAACCTCCTCAAAAATGTATCCACAGTGTAACCAGGACAGTAGTAGCCTAGCTAGACAAACACACGTTTTTTTTTTTTTATGGTCTTTTATTAGTCAATGTTGGAAAGACAAGAAGTGGCATATGTCAGGTCAGCTACCCGTCAAGTTGATAACAGGAAAACAATCCAAAGTACCACATTTGGGTTTCAGGGAAATGGGGTTTTCCATGCCCCGAGTTCTAGTATTTCTGGGAGAGTAGAGGTCTGACAATGTAAGCTCCAGAAACCTTCCTGTTTGCAGGCAGAAACAGACAATAAAGGAATAAAGCTGAAGATTAACTGGACAATTCCTTTTTACTCTGGAACATTTTGTGGAAGTCTTCAGATATCTCTCAAAAATTAAAAAAAAAAAAAAATTCCCTGCTTCTTTTTCCTCAAATACATATTGGTACATCAGTTTCATTCTTTCACTACAGTCAGCATTGTACATTGCCAGATTCTGGTCCAGAGCCAGACTGACCAATAGGGCCATCCCCATTTCACAGGCTCAATGTTACTTGTAAGAAACTGGCACTGTTCCCCCCATCAGATAGCAAAACTGCTGGCTCTGGTTTCCAGCTGCTCACACAACATAAAGAACAAGGTGTTTCAATCCTGGCCACTGAACTATTTACTGCTCAGCAGTAACTGGGATTTCTCACTGGATTTAGCATGCCCTTAAGATAACCGAACTTCATTTTTGCCACTTTAAGCAAGTTCAAAGGCATCACCTGGTCAAAAGGCACTGTTTGGGCATTAAGTCTTAGGAGGATGCTATTTGTAATGAGAAGCTATACTTTGCCATAGCGAGAAATCTGTACAGCACAAGAGTCTTGCAGCCACAAAGAATGGTTTAGAGAATTTGCTTTTTTGATGGCACTTCAACAGAAAATATCTTCAAGCACAATATACAACAGCATACTTGCACATACTTTTCAAAAAGGCCAAACCACCATTCATTCCTGAAGATCTGGTATCACACTTCAGTAATGAAAATACGCTGTATCAGAACAGGATTTGACTGAAAAACATCTTTCATCTTCACTTTATAAAACAAAACACACAACACACCTGCAAAGTCCTTCCTAGAAGAGTATTCTTCAAGTATTTCATGCTGTTTTTTTCTTGGATATCTTTAAGAAATAATGAGACGACCGTATACCTGAAGTATGGAGAAATCAAGTACACTCTGAAAGCAGATTTTTCTGACACCAACATCACAGCAACACTTGGAAGTACCTTGCATTCTCTTTCCATAGACTCTTTCTGTAGGTCTGTCTGTAGGCTCAAATACATACCATGAAAATGAGTAATTTCTTTTCTGGATTAAGTCTTATGAGGTCTCTGGAAAGATCTCTCAAATCAGCCTTTTTATGGTCTTAAAGGTTCTTCCAGTGGATGATTATGGAAAGGGTGTACTCATTTTAGGGCAGTGCACAGGCAGAGGACCAGACCCCAAGTATATTCGGCAAAAAAGTCTCTCAAATGCTGGTCAAGTCCCAAATTGTCAGGAGATCTGTTCCCCATCTGCTTTTGCTACTAGGCTGTACCAGAGAACATCTACTGGATCACAATATACACAACCACAAAGACAAAATGTTTACCACATGAAAAATAACCCAGCCAAACTGTCTATCACCTCAAGACTCCTCAAAATCAGTTGTTTCCAGGGTAACCCCTGACTGTGAACAGAGCTTTACCCAGGAGTGCACTCCCAGAACAAACACATGGCTCTTCTCACCCAGCAGTTATTGCAGTGCTTCATTACACAGCACTTTGGTCTTCTGACAAGAATGAGAGCAAAAGGACAGGCTACCTCCAGCAGCAGAAGCCAGATAGGTACTTGGGGAGAAATACTCACTATGCAGAAATCTTAAAATAACATGCCTGTGCAGTCTGTGTCCTGAATCTGGACTGGTACTCCAGAACATTATAATTAACATTTTCCAACAAATATACAGACAGAGAGAAGAAAACAGTGAAGCACAATAACTCCTTCCACGAGCACAATGAAGAAACACCCACAAAAATCAGCAAGATTTAGCATGAAAACAAAAGGTATCCCAATTAAAAAGTTCTCTTACTGCAGTGGGCAGGTTAGCTCCAACATATTTTGATATGTGGTCACTGGTGGGATGCAACAGTTAACATCTTCAAAGACTACTTGACTGATGAGAAACACAGCCTTAGGTGAGGAATTTTTACCCAGTGGCCCTTTACAAGAGCATGGGAGAGTATTTATGGAAGAAAAGACCTTAACATCCTTCCATCTTATCTTTCTCCTCCAGGCACCATTTTGGTGAGCATCCAAGGACTAAATATTGCTCTCCAACCTCTCTGTCCCTTACTGCTTTGGATTTTGTCTCTCCATCAAAGCAGCACCCACTGTATTCCCACTGTCCCCGTAAGTATTCCCTCTTCTGGCATGCTTCACTTGGACAGAGAGAAAATGTTACCCACTCACCCAAGCACCAACACATTCTGCAGTACTTCAGGAAAGGGAAAAATCACCTCTTTGTGCTGACTTCATCTCCATATCACTGCACAATGGCTGAGTCACTGTCACACAGTCCTGGCTAAACAGAGCATTCAGGTGTACAGCACTGAACAACATGACAGTAGTCACCATTTAGTCCAGACATAACAAGCATCCTCATTTAACAGGCCAGCTCCACAACTGGATCCCTGCTCCTACTGCCACCTTCTCACTTCCCTGCAGCAGACCTTGCCCATGTATCATCTCTGCATCACCCAGCAGAAAGACAGATGTCTTGCTAAACTGCCATGCAATACAAAACAGGAAGAGCTTAACTACTTGAAGTATTTACTGGCCAAATATGTTTTGCAACATGATGTCACCTTGACAAACGGGCTGTATATCTACCTAAGTGATGCCTTAGTTTACAACACTCAATCAAGCATTAAAAAAAATATAAAATTAGTTATCAATTTAGCCACCTTAACACTCTTCAACCAGATAAGGCAAGGAAATAATTGCCAATATAGCAGGGCCTTGGGGATGCAATCTTAGACCACATCTCTACATTGGCAAAAGCCCCGAAGCAGATGTGGTTATAGCTTATATCACTTCCCTGAACAAAAGCAACAATACCTGCAAAAGCACTTTTTTCTGCTGGCAGAATCTGCAACTGCACTAGGAAAATCTGCCAGCATCCTTTTCCCAACAAGCCTCTTCTAGCTCAGACCATTTTTTAATGATGACTTTGCAGTTTATTTACCACACTCTGCTCATTTAGTCTTAGTATTACAGCCAACATAAAAAAGCCCCAGTAACATCCTATTTTATGAGCCAGCATTCCCACTACAAGAAGTCATTTTGTCTGTTTACACCTCAAAACTTTTTCCTCTGAGGGCTCTGAAGAAGCTGCCTTTGAAGAAAAAGTACTCTAAAGGCACTAACAATTTATCAGTCTCTTGTTCATCTTCATTCTCATTCCCATCCTTCAACAAAACAGATCTGTAACTGTGACTGTAGACTCTTAACTGCTGCAAGGATTTTTAACCAACTACCTGAGCTCCCTTGAGTTAGGAGAAAATACTCTTGGGATTTGACACAAAAATAACAAAGCACAAGTCCTATAGCAGTGACGGAGAATAAGAAACCTCCAGGTTTTTCACTATTTTTTCATTTAAGGACTTTGAAGACTAGCCTATACACAAACTTGCACTCATTTCATCAGAAGTGCATCCAAACCGATGGAGTTAAGCCAGCAAGATATGTGCAGACCCTCCAAAACGCACACAAGCATCTCCCTTTTGGTCAGGAACTAGAAACAAACCTGGACATGCAATTTTGTATTTGGTGAACTGTGTGCTAACTGCCAACAGCCCTCCCCTTGTTCCATTCCCATTACAGTATTACCACCCATGATCAGACACTCAGCTTCTACAAGAAAAAAAACCCACCTAATCAGTCCTGCTTTACAAGTGACAAGAAGGCTAGCAATGTGAATCATTAGGCTGATGACTGGCAGGTAATTAAGCACACTGAAAAGGCTGGCACCCAGCCTCTTGAGATCACAGCACTGCCTGCCTGTGCAGGTACCCTGGCAAGTGACAGCAGGACACCCATCAGGGGAATTACGCTGTGGCAGATGAAGATGACAGAGATCCCAAACACCTCCAAGCACCCTCCCTTTAGACAGTTTCAGTATGAGTCACCCCCACAGACAACTCCAAGCCCTTGCACTGTTACCTCCAACAAGCTACCATTCTCAGATAAAACAAAAATACAAGGCAAGCTGCTTCCCAACCATGAACCGAAAGTGAATTAACAACATGAAGTAGAGGAGAGAATCAAAACCCAGGAAAGCAAGACAAGAAGCAAGTATTTTCCCAGTTTCTATAATCTCTGAACACGTTTCCAGTACCTCAACATGGAATTCCCAATCGAAAGCAAAGAACCTTAGATTTCTAAACCACAAATAGTCCAAGACAAAAGTATCACACTATACTTATCTTTGCTGTCCTATAGATCCATATGTGCATTTAGTACAAATGATCACCATCCAAAATAAAAATCTAGCAGAGTACATTTTCAAGTATTATTTTCATCTCTCTTAAAAAAACAAATAAGGAGGTTTCAAACACATAATTTTGACTTGGCAAAGAGAGCGGTTATTACAGAACATGCTATAGCTTACAAAAATTAGCCACAAATCAAAATACCACCATGACTGGCTCAGGTAGCCTTTTAGTCATCACACAAGCAGTATTAACTACTGAAACACAGATGTTGGACACAAGTGTTCATCAGATCTTCATGGCACTCAGAAAATGTTATTTTACTTTCCTGTATGCATATTAAATGTGAATTTACCCCAAGAGCTTCCACATTACCCAAAACCAAACTTCACATTAATAGCATCTACTGGCATCAGTTCTTCAGGCATAGAGGAATGCAGAAAGCAAACACTCATTCTTCACTTTAAGACAAGGGCTCATGGTCAGGGCTTACTAGAGCCTGTCCCAGCTCCCAGAAGATAAACAAAGCTGCTAGCTTGATGTTTAAGTGTTCTGGTTCATATCTTTTTACTAAAAAGTTGCTGTTCAGTCTAGTTTTAACATAAATCAGTGAAGAAAGCACTGTCACTTCTGAGCATCTATTCTGGAGTCTAACCTCTCCAGGCCCCAGCAGGTTAGTCCTTCACTTATTCCCTCAAGATACAGACCTCCCACACATGCTCCCTTTCTTCCAAGAAGTCCTTATCTCCTCTTCTTCCTGATCACTCCTTCCACCTATTTCTTAGATACTTGAGCCTGTAGATTCTTAAGAGTTAACTTATTCTTCTTGTGGGAGTTCTTCCCACACAGGAAAGCTCATTTTAAGGGAGACTCTTGTGAATTCTCCTGTTTCCCCCTAATCCTTCTCCCCATTTCTCTCTGCCAGACAAAGGAATGCTGATTGCATTTGTATTTTGCTACAAAAGAACACATCCAATCCCAAGGTTTTTTAAAAAAAACAACTATCTGAAGGTCTTTCAAAAGTTAAATATGTACCTTTAATTATACGTGTGTTCAAAACAGGCCACAAATATACTGTCTTCAAGTGTAGATATATATGGATGTCTTCTGCTGACAGTGCAGAGGTTGAGCAATTCAACCATCATCACTTGTGGCACATGAAGCAAAGGAGCTGCTGGCTGGGTCAAACAGTAGCTGATCAATAAAGGCAGAGAGGAAGCAGGTTTGATCAGAAAAGTCACCAATCCCATTCATTATTTGGCCCTGCAAACTGTTGTTTGCACTGAGGGAATAGAAACTGCCAGGAGCAACATGCAGGTAACCATGCTTGCCACTATCTCATGGACATGCATGTGTGTCTACACCCCCACAGCTCAAAACTCAACTAAGCGACACCCAAAGTAACTCAAGAGCATCAGAACAGCTTGAGTTTGTGTTTCAAGCCAAGAAAAAATGGGAGCCTACCAACAGTCCATACTGCTTCAGCTCAGAAAACCAAAGACAAACCCTAAAAGGAAATGGACATTACTCAAAGTACTTCACTAAGCACTATTTCACCAGCTCCTCCATGCACAAAGTGGCAGAGGAATAGTAAACTCTTATGTCCTGTCAGGATTTTTAAATAATGGGGTTGTTCAAATATCAGGTACTTCCTTTGTGGCTCTGAAAAAGTTTTGCTTAAGTAAGCAGGTCAAAAGCACTTTGCCAGGGTAGCACACTCACATGACTTATTCAACACACTCCTTTGGAGGTTGACCTGGCTTACCAACAACAGGCAGCAAGTGGGAACCTTCAGAACCACTTAAAGCTTTCATTTCTTTATCTTGGAATAAAGTCTCCTCAGCTTTTTCTCCCTCATAGGAGACATAAACAGAAGTTTACAAAAAAACAAACAAACAAAGAAAAACAAACAAAAACACCCCCAAAAACCAAAAAACAACCCAACACACAACAATCCACAAACAAACGAACTTCCACCTAACACTCAAGGTTAGTTGTTTTGCCAGCTGACTATTTTCAGGAGTGTTTATACAGACCCTTCTCATTCTGCACTTTCAGTGTGCATTCTCCACTTCAGGAAGACTTCAACTGTGCCCAAGTAGAATCCTTCTGAGTAGAAACTATCCTGCTTAACCACCAAAAGTTAAGAGTATAGACTCTGTAGACTCTGCATCCCTTATCTAATGAATAACACAATTTTCAGGAGGCCTTTAAAGGCAATATGCAAATACAAAGGTTTTAATTCTCAGTGTTGGTGGCTTTCACCCTCCAGCTCCTGATTTTCTCAAAACACAAAGCAACAAAAGCTTGATCTTTTGTGAATTAACATGCACCCTTCCCACAAAGAAAGGCATGTTCATGGTGTTCCAGGATGTGAAGGGTGCCTCAGACCAGGAAGCCAGGCAGAGAATCGAGTAACTCGTAAGAAAAATTATTTTTGTTTTTCCCCTCACACTTTTATGTTTCACCCCCAAGTATTCTCCCAGAAGACCTACTTCTGAAGCAGATGGCCAAGACAGGATCCTTGCACTGCTTGTCCCTGGAAAGGAGAGGTGCCACATGGTGCTCTGGGATGTAAAAGCTTTAACTGAGGAAGATACAGAAGCAAGAATGCTCAGAAAAGATTGTGAGGAAGGAAATTAACATGCCAGCATGAGTAAGTAGGTCTCAGCTAGAAATGATCAGTAGAGCTCAGGAGAAGGCCAAGAAAAATTTTAAGTCAGTACATGGGCTACTGCCCAGTTATACTCAGATTATGCCCAAGAATCCCCTGCTCACAGGGATCTCAATGGTTCTGGTGTCCGCAGCAGCAGTATTTGGGGGTTGGAACTAGATGATCTTTAAGATCCTTTCCAGCCCTAGCCACTCTATGACTACAATTTGCTTCCTCTCCCCTTGTCCGATATAACTGCACATTTGAAGCAAGATACTAGTATATAGTAGACATACTATACATACTAGTACATATAGTGGTATAAACTGCAACCTTCTGCTGTCCCACCAAAGTGCCAGAGCCTGACAGCAAGCAGAGGAATACACCATAACATACTTGACACTTCAGCTGCCTGGGCTCCAAAGGGGCACACATGCCCCTCCTGAGGCAGTTCTTCCAGGGGCTTTTCTGGATTACTAGGCAGTGGCAATGCCAGGTGCCCCACCAGCTCTCAATGCTGCCCAAAACAGCTGGCAAGTCCACTGGCACTGCAAAAAGGCACCACGACTGCCAAGACCCTTGCACAAACCAAGTCAACAAGACCAGAAGCAGACAGCAAAGCTACAAGAGGCAGCAGCAAAGCTTGTTTGTTTTTTGTGTTGTTTTTTTTTTTAAGCATCTTATTAGCTTCTTTCTCATCCCAAGTGACTTAGATACTGCTGAAAGTTATCTATGAAGACTTAGGGTCTGAAATGATTCCTGATATTTGGCAAAAGTTCTGTCTATGTAAACATGCAAAGGACTTGGTGCAGATAGTGGTGTTGGAGTGTTACATACAGACAGTGGTTTAAACCCTCACCACAGGGAACTACTCTGAATACCAAAAATAATTAGTCAGCATTACAGTGCCACGTAAACAAGGGACCTCTTTTGAAAATGTGTCTGTAGTTACACAGACATTTCAAATTCTAAAGAGGAAATAACTTGAAAAGTACAAACTTCAAGCTAAGTTATATGTCAAACTCAATTCCTGAGGAAGCCTGGAATAGTGGTGTTCAATGTATTAAACACTTTTCCATCACAGCTCAAGATCAAAAGCTAAAAGCAAGTGAAGGAATCAAATACAGGCCAGACAGACTCAAGGTTTTCAACATCCCCAACAGCAAACACCTGGGATGGTGAAGATATTTTAATATTAGCAGAACTTTCGTTATCAAATTGAATTTTTTCTTGTCCAGCTCATGCAGAGTTGCTCTTTTCCTTGTTAGCCTGGAGCCTCCTGCACAGACATCCTACAAGGAGCTCAGCAGACTTCCACACACCAGCATCTGCATTCTGGGCTGCACTCAAATGCACCATTTGGCACCACTGAGTAGCTACCAACCCACCGTGTGTGCTTTACAATGAGACAGCTATTTCCTTGCAAATGCTGAAGCTACTGAATGACTTTATGAAATTCAGCTGCACTATATGCTCGTTTACACACAAAAGCATCCAAACATTCTTAATGGCTAGCAATACAGCCACAAGCAAGCGAAAACCTCATTTGCAATGTTTTTAGATCTAACTCTAAAGGCAACAGGAGCAGAGGACTGGAAGCAAGACCCTCAATAGGTCAGTTGTGGACCAAACTACATGGATCACACTTTCAGCCTTCCCAATGACTTCCCATAGAATGTACAAGCTCTCCTGGCAAATTCTAGTGTCTCTTCCCAACTCTCAGCCTTTCCAAAAGGACTTTACAAAGTGGAGGAATGAGCAGCTATGTTCTCCAGCAAGAAAAATAAAAATTAGTTCTCTATAAAAACCTTGATTCACTATTATAAGATGAGCACAGCTTAGAGAACAATGATTGCTTCCTTAATCTGCACTTTTGCACCCGACACCAAGGAGCAGACCCACAGTCTTGTTTCCTTTATCTCATTCATGGAGTAAAGGGGAAGCCAGATTATTCTCAACAGTGCAAACTGAAAACAATTCAGCAGGTGCCAGAGACATTTGGGGAGGTACTGCACAAGGAGCTACTTCTAATTTTTGAGTTAATGCCATCACTGCAACCAAATGTTTGAGTATTCCAGGTCTGTTTTAATCACTAGAAGCAGAGACTGTCACACTGAAATTCTGGGCTTTGTGCTCCTGTATTGAATGTTGCATCGCAGGCAGGCTTGCCCCATGCTTCCATTACACCTCACAGGAACACAAAGTGAATCAGAGATTTGAGGCTTATTTTCTATCATGAACTTTAGAGCTTATGCAAGGATAAAACTCGAGAGTCAGAGCTTGGGAGATGTATAAAAGTGTAAACTATAGTTTCGTCATTTTTAATTATGTTTTCACACCCAGAAATAGCTATTGGTTCACATCAAGGACATGCAGTCTCAATTATGTCTTCTCTGCAGCACATCAGGTTCCAGGTTAGAGCAGAAAAAGTGCTTCTACTCTGCATGGCAAGTATGGTCCTGCTCACTAAAATTAAACCCACAGGGAACAGCAATAACTATTTCTTTCTTCTAGAAACAATTGTTTAAAATTAGCTAAAAAACAAAGAGTGTTTTCAGTTTCACTTTGAAAACACCCCCAAGATGCCAGTCTCCATCTACATCAGCAAGGCCCCCAAGAGAAGGCTGCCTCGTGATTTTTGCAAAATTATGTTGAGAGAAGAGACCAAAATCAATTTTTTTCACTCATGGCAAGCCACAAGACTTACATTCAGCCTAACAGAAGCTAAAATATAAGCACTAAGCAAATAGGTCATTTAAGTACGAAGTTTAAATTACTTTGTAAGACTTAAAACAAAACACTTCTACTTGGTTAATGCTAAAATTTGTAACAATTAAAAAAAAATAAATCTATGATGTTGAGTATTACATCTTTGACAGCCAGGGAACAGATGCCACCTCATTTCCAAAAGCCTTACAGTGACTGCTTATACTGAGCTTTCAGGAATGCTCTGTCACAATGAAGTTTACTCCATTCCTTGGAAATATTAAATGCATTCCTACTGTAATGAAACACCTTATAAATACCATGTGACAGAAACATGGAGTTTAACAAAGCATTTCCTTCTAGCATCATAACACTTAGGGCCCCAACAAGAATTTTATTATCAAATAACCAACCACACAAAAAAGGAAGTCAGAGGCTTGCAAATTCACCTTGAGCAGGCAGCACGAGTGATCCCAAACGCAGGAAGAATCAGCCTGAAGTGCTTCTTCCCACGGACTCCTACCTAATGCTTGTCAAGCAGCTTTAAGTACTCAGAGTTTTCCATATGTCATCTCTAACAGTACAGACAATGTTAAGCATGACCCTGTGTGACAGCAGCAATTCCTGTTGCTCACGGGCAAGTTCCTATTTTGGACACTGTGTTTGGAACTGCCTGTAGCACTCGCACCAGCACCAGGGAAATTTCCCGAGTTCTAACTGGAAATCAGCATGTTTTGTCCAAGTAAAGCCGCTGTTTAATAAGACCACATTTGCCAAGGGACAATGGGTTCAAGCTTGCCATAGCAGAGCTCTATTTAATGGCTGAGCTGCAGCATTGTGGGGGATATCTGCACTACCTCAACAGTGCCAGCCTCTCAAAAAGCTGTTCCTCAACAAATTTAACAAACATGGCTTTGAAACTAAGAAGTGGCCTGGTGAGTTGGCTTATTTTAATGGCAAAGCTGCTAAGCAGTGAGGACCTGACCTTACTTCTGAAGAACTCACCCAGATTTGTCATCTAAATGAGACACCAAGATTTGGCATAAATCCTCTGACATTAGATGTTGTCTGTTCTGCCCCGAAGAGCCTGATTTTAAAGGCTACAGCAAAGAGAAAAGGTATTTTTGATCTAGACTAACTCTTGTTGAATGCAGCAATGCCACCTCCTTCCTGAGTAAGCCTGAGTTGGAAGCTCGACATCCTCACAACCACACAGTGGGTTGGGCACAACACCCAGCAGCATCCAGGATCCCACTCCCCGCTGCAGGGTGGGAATAAAAAAAAAGAAGAGGCTCAGCTCACTCTTCTGCACTTTGTTTTAAATATTAACCACCTCGGAGAGTCATCCCAGTATTTTCAACACCTCACCATTACCAAGTCCAGAAAGAATTCATACGGTCAGTGACATCACAATGATGTCACTGGAACGCTTCAGAAAAACAGTGACCAAGAGAAGAAATGAACCCAACTCAGGAACTCTGAAATTGCATAAGCTTGCAATAAGGCAGGGAGAAGAGTGGGCCAGGCAAGACAAGAGGCACATGCTCTATTCAGAGAAGAAATAAACATGCTATTCTAAACATTTTTCAAGTTTATTTTCAGAAAATCTACAGCAAAGATGGAATGAGCAATCCAATGGGGAGGGAGGTGGAAAAAGGACATAACAATGGCAGAAAACATGAGGAAGATGCTGAACTGCAGAAAAAGCCTTTGTGAAGAGAAAGCCTTTGTTTGACGCCACCTCTATGTCTAGGTTTTTACACTTACTAAGTTGTCTTGCCAGAGGTTGGAAAGTCACCAGAAATACATCTGTTTGCTTTGACAACTGAAACTCAAAGTAACATGCTGAAGGACTCTCCACGTAATTATGGTGATATAATAGAAGTGATACTCTGATCTGAAGTAGGGTTTAAAAGTCCCAGCCAATCAACAGCACAAGGTTAAGGGTTCATACCTCTATTTTTGCATTCAAGAGGAAGGGGAGTTACCGTTATGCAGCATGCAGAGGCAAACCAGTTTATGAGTTTGCCAAAATCAACATTAAGCACATAAGATGCTGCTTATGCTCAGACAAGAATGAGCAAATGCAAAATATTCTGAATATTTGAGTCACACTGAAACCTCCCTAGCTCACTGCAAGTTCAGTGATCTTGAAAGGCCAGGCACTGAGGAAGGGAACAGCTCAGTGCTGAGTTCTCCAAGATCCTGTTCCACATCACCCTGCAAATTACAGGTTCTGTACCCAGCAAGTTTACCCCAAGTTAGGTACAACCTCTGCAAAGTCTTCATTGGAACAAATCTTTCCTGGGCAATTTGTGTTTTTCTTATACAGCTTCTACTTAGAGATTACCAAATGGATGGGAAAATAAATTTACGTCAGTCCCTTCAACAAGTAGTACTTGATTGAGTAGTATTGAAGCTAATAAACTGCTCAAATGCAGCACATGTATAGAAAGGCCATTTAATATGGGCAGTTATACCTGCCATGGTTTACAGATATCCCCCTGCAGACAGCCCACAGCTCATTGATACCTCTCCCTTCTGCTGCAGCTGAGATGACCAACTGAAAACAAAATCCTATTTACACCTTACTTCTGATCAGAAATCAACCAACAGCTTCAAGGATCAGAGGGTGCAAGACCTACAGCTCAAGTTTTCTGGGATAGAGTACCTCTGCTTAAGTGAGTGACTTTTCAAGCACTAAGAAATATAACTGCAACCATCACCATTTGATACCAAGAACCCAGTGTAGATACCCAGACACCAAAGCCACCCAGTACTGGGATGAAACAAGTGAATCGTGGCACCACAACCGAGGATCCACAGCAAGATCCTGAGCCAACATGACTCCAGAAATGGTATACTGAACCAGCAAAGCAGAAGCAGCAATGCTGGTTGGGCACCAAAAGCCAGGAAATAAACAGAACAGAGCCCTGGAAGATTTCACCACCAGCAACAGAAGCCAGAATGAGCAAATACTGAAGCACCATCTGAATTTGGTTCACTTCCCTCTAGACTAGAAGTCTAAAGGCAGTAAGGAGGCAAGCAAAAGAAATTCAGAGCAACTGAATGTTTTTTCTACCCTCCAGTGCTTAAGCTGATTTTAGGCCCTGACTATACCCATGGTATTCTAAACAACCTGGATTTCTACACTCTGCTAAACCAGGAATAACTACTCCAAACCTAACACAAATAACTAAAGCACACAGTGGTTCTATGTCAGTGGTTTGCAAGGCTTCTGCAGAACCTAGGGAAGCCGAGGCCACTGATTTGGTCAAGCATACCACTGTACAGGAGCAGGAGAAGGGTCTCTTTACTAGTATTCATTTTTCTTCACTAGTTCTGCAACTTGGGAGGCCAAGAGCACAAGTCATACAGATCAAGGGCAGTATAAGAGAGTTAAACAAAAAACAGACCAGAAACCAGGACCTCGTCTAAGAAATCAGTTAATGAAGAACATGTTGGTGACTCCACCCTGCCAGCTGGGTCTGGGAAATGGATGACCAGGAATACTCACTACTTCACACTGGCAGGAACTCTTCCCCCACTTTGCTGATGCCAAGATAGGACAATTGGTAGTATCTGTTCACTACAATCAGCACGGGACTTGATTTTTGCAGTTCTATTCATTAAATACTTTCCAAAGAGTAAAATCTTTAAGTTACCAATCATTTGCATGTCTACTTGCCATTTGTTTCCCTCCCTGCATTAGGATCAATAACAGGTAGCATAGAAACATCCATACTTAACCATGAGATCTTCTTCTAACTGCAGGGTAATCAGCTAATCTAGACTCACTCCTTTATTCAGTTTCACATGTTCAGTGCTATTATTAAATTATAAAGTTTAATGTGACTTAAGAAATGCCATTTACTAATTTAATACGCGAATACTTCTACAGCTCTTTGCATCAAGCTCCACACAAGCTTGATGAATTTACAGCCCATAAACCAGCACTTTAAGGCTGCTATTATAGCCACCGAATAGTTGGGTAAAAGCACTCACTGAACGACCTCGTATTTAAACAGATGTACCAACACTGGACCTTCAATATTTAATAACCACAGATTTTATCTTCTCACAGGATTCACGACTGCATATTGGAAAAGGAGAAGCATTTTCTATTTACTCTGAGTAACATCGAGTAATCAGGAACAAAAGAAAAACCATGCACTCCAGTCACCTGCAGAAAAAGTGAACGGCATCAGAAAACTTCATAGTGAGCTGGAGCAAAACCTGGCCATAAACATTTAGAACGGGACACTAAATAGCTTCAGTGGCTTGATTTGCTTCCAAAAGCTCAAAAGTCGGCAGATAAGATTGGATACTTTCATCCAAAGACAGTAAATGTTAACTTGAACTTGATTTACATTCTAAAGCGGTGAGGCTCAAAACTGTGGGTAAAAAAGTTATTGTTTTCAAGAGAGTGCTCGTTTCCCTCCTGGTCTGTGATTGAAACTAACACGAGAAGGTTCAACCCCGTGAGCAGGAGCCTGTTTCTATGTGGCTGAGAGGAGGGGGAAGGGAGAAGGCAACAAAACCAGAGCGGTGCCTGGCTGCGTCTCCTCAAATTCCAGAGCTTCCCATGGACTCACTGGGTTACCGAAGGCTCTGGAGGGCCTGAACCCCGCCAGCCAGCGCCAAGTCGGAGGAGAAGTAAGGCAAAACACAGATTACAGCCCGGCGTCTGGAAACCACACAAAGAGCGAGGAGCCCTTCCAAAGCCACGGGCCTGGTTCCCGACGCTTCCACGGCAGGAAGCGAGCTCCCGGCCTGCCCCCAGGGGCCTAGTCCGGGAAGGGGGTGCCGAGGAGCCCCCTCTCTCCCCCAGAGGAGCTTCTTGGGAGCGGGCGAGGCGCTGCGAGCCGCGGGAGGGGCGAGCCCGCCGCCCCCCAGGCCAGGCCTGTTGTCGTTGCGGGCCGCCAGGCCTCCCTCGACCCCCCACCCCCCCGGCCGGCCCCGGGGGTCGCACCTGGATGACCTCGTTGACCTCGCGGATGCACTCCACCATATGCTGCAGGATCTGCTCTGCCGTCAGCACCTCGTAGCGATAATCCTCCTCCTGCTCGGGGCCGCCGCCGCCTCCGGGGCCCGGCCCGCCGCCCAGGCCGCCTCCACCACCGCCGCCTCCGGGGCCCAGCCCGCCCGTTTCACCGCCTAACAGCCCGTCTCGTTCTCCGCCGACACGCAGCCCGGGCTCCACCAGCTCCACCTCGCCCAGGTCCAGGTTATCGTCGGGCTCGTCCTCCTCCTCGTCCTCCTCGTCCTCCTCCGCGCCGCTGTCCTCGCTGCACTCCTCGTCCTCGTCGAACTCGTAGTTGTAACCCTCGTCCGAGTCCATGGCGAGGCGGTGAAAAAACGGCGGCGGCTCCCGCGGCGCCCCCCCCACCCCGCCGACCCCCGGAGCCCCGGCCCCGCCGCGCCTCAGCCTCAGCCGCCGCCGACGCCAACAAAGGGACGCGACCGACCCGCTGCCGTCACCGCGCGCCGCGCACGCACGCTACGTCACGCCGCGGCGCGTAACGGGCGGCGCCTGCGCGGCGGCCACCGCCTCCCCTTGGCCTCCCGCCCCCCGCGCCGCCATCTTGAGTGCGCGCCACTCCCCCCGCGCTCCCTCCTCCCCCTGCCCTCCCCCGGCGCCATCTTGAGTGTGGCGGGAGGGAGGGAGGGCGTTTGCCGCTTTCTCCCGGTACACACCCGGGCTCGGGCGCCGCGGGGCGGTGGGGTCCTCTGGTCTGGGCGCTGGGGTCCTCTGCCAGCGCCGCCATCACCTAGAGTGGGCGCAGTGCTTGTGCGGAATGACTTGTGAGGGAAATGCATGAGAAATGGCACGAAAAATAGGTTGTTCTGCCTCAAAATCAGAATTAAATTCTTCCAAGGCCCTCCAGAAGTTCATGCAACACCATAGGATAGGCAGGTGCCATCCCTCTCGGGAGGGGACTCCAGCTGTGCTGGGTGGCACCCCCATACTCCAGCTCTGCCTTCTGGGCAGTGGAGATAAAGATACATTTTTCACAGCAGCACCCATCTTGGTTCCCTTTTCTTCTCTGTGTAATTTGGCACTTTGCAGGAGGGCAGAATACCAAAGTGGCCTCATCGACAGACATTTTTACCCTTCCACAGAGGGCTGGGGCTCAGCCTGCCTCACCGGAGCATGTCCTAGGAATGCCCAGCACCCTTTCCTGGTGGCATCATCCCTGCCAGGGGACACTGAGCCACCAGCAAAGGGCAGGGCAGACATAGGGGTGCTGCAGGGCTCCAGCACTCTTCCCCTCAGCTTTTCCTGACATCACAGCAGGATGGCCAGGGTAGCTCTGCTTCCAGCATCAGCCATGCTCAGCTTGGTACGTGGGAGGCAAGCTGGGCTTATTGTTTGCTGCTGTTTGGGGAGCAGGAGGGACTCCGGTTGGCTTGGAAACAAGGCTGAAGTCTGGCCCAGAAGAGACCCAGCTGCTACCAAACCCTCCCCTGCTATTCATGGCAGATGAGAGAAGCCAGTACAGCCCCAGGAAGGCTCCAGGGCTACCTTCTCCACAACCACTAATCCTACACTTCCTTGTGCCCCGGGGAATTGTTTCTTCCTGGGGTGAAGTGGGGCCATTCTGATGTGGTGACATTATTCATCCCCTCCGCCAAGATGAAGAGGAGCCTCAGCCTGGCAGCACGAGGTGTAGGTGTAATGAGTTTTGCCTTTGGGGCGGGAGTCACCACTGTGCTTTGTGTACGTATAGCACCTGGCACGGTGGGATCCTGCTTCCTGCTCCTGCTTCAATACAAATACCTTGTGAAACAGGAAGAAAATTTGAAGCCACCTCAAAAAGGGTTTTTATTTTCTGCTGGAGCACAGAAAACATGACCATGGCCGCAGCAACAGGGGTTTAAACTCAGGGTAACGCAGGCAGGTGCTCTTGAGGATCCAAGCAGATTGAACGTCCAACACCCTGGGCAGATGCCTCTAGAAACCTTGCTGGGTACCAATTTGCATCCTCAGACACACAAGCAGCTCCAAAAATCATCTCCAGGTGTTTCACAGCATTACAGCCACTTCCACCAAGCTCGCTATAGTCATCACTGACCACTGTCCTCCCCAGACATCTGTCATACAAAGCTGTCCCTCTCATGAAGCCAGAGTCCCCAAGCTCTTCCCTTCCCAGGTCAGGAGCAGCACAGGGGATGTGGGCCAGGCATGCAGGTTGCCTCACACCAAGCTACCTACTAAATAAAGCCAGTTTCTTAATTACTTGCTTGGAATGGCCAAGACTCAGGCATTAATCATCCTGTCCTACATAAATATAAATAGCCCCAGCTTTGTTTGTTCAGCTCTGGACTTACCAGCTGGACATTTGTTTGCCAGGCTGGTCCCATCTTCTGTGTCAAGCCTCAGGGGCTAATTGGTCACCTCATGTCCTCACCCTACACTTCACCCCCAAAGGGGGCTGCACGTCACCCCTGGGGCTCCATGCTGTCACTGTCCTACTCAGCTGGTGACACGTCCAGCACCTCACCAACACACCAGCAGGTGTGGGGCAGCAAATCTGCCCACCAGAGCCCAAGGAACCCAAATGGGCACTGACCTGGCAGCTGGGTTCTGCTTTACCAGAGCTCTGCAGCTTTCCAGAGTCTGTACTTGAATGCTCCAGCCCTTCATCAAGGTGATCTTACCCTCCAAGATGGGGCTATTGGGGTGTTTGGTTACCTGTTTTTACCCTTGGCCTGCCCAGGAGCCCCTCACCCGGCGGTGGGCAGGGACCACCCACCCCAGTGCCCCCGGCAACCCCACCGTGGGGGTCTCACTCCCTCCCCGCTGCCTTCTCCTGGGCCTCACCAAGGCTGCAGAGCTCCATGGCCCAGAGCCTCTGCAAAGCCCTGCAAGGTGTTAAGACATCAAACTGAAGCAGTGATGGAGCCTTCCCTGTGCCACCCTGCAGATATGGGAAAGCACTTCTTCTTCTATGGTTCCAGCCTCATCTTTACCCACCGCAAGACATTAGCAGGAAATTCTTCACTGTGAGGGTGGTGAGACACTGAAACAGGGAAGCTGTGTATGCCCCATGTCTGCTCGTGTTTGAGGACACGTTGGATAGGGCTTGGAGCAACCTGGTCTAGTGAAAAGTGTCCCAGCCCATGCAGGGGGGATGAAGATTAGGTGATCTTTAACATTCCTTCCAATCCAAACCACTCTATGATCCTGTGATTCCAGACATGCATCAACATTTCACTCATTTCAACATTTTAACTGAGGTTACTCCTCAGTTAAAACACTAATATATCTCAAAAATACTCCAGTACGAAATTTTAGCCATTCCCTTTGCAAAAGGTCTTCCCTTTGTTATGAGGTTTCCAACCCAACAGTCACAGTTAGCAAAAGGTGCCCAAGAAATGCAGGGCTGCTGCCTTCAGCTTATCCTGAGGGCAACTGTGCTGCATCTGGGAATTTTAGGACTACAGCTACCAAGAAAAGTTGAGAACTTCTACCACTCTGAAAAATTACTTATATCTCCATAGACACCTGGTGCTTTTTCACTTCATTCTTGCAAGACTTTAATTATCCAGGTGATTCTGGTAACTGTTATGGCTGAAGCTGATAAGAATAAAATACTACATTTCCATCACCTTGCCCCCAGAAGTTATGCACCCTCTTAGGGGATTTACAGGAGCAGGGCCTCCGTGCACCAGGAGCTCGTCACCGCACATCTGTGGGCTGTTACTGATTCCGGCTCAGCCCCATGGCTGTGTCTGAGAGCAGCTGGGGATGGCATCCACAAACAAGGCCTTGTGATAATTTTCAGCATCTCTCCATAAAGCTCCACTTCACTGTACCAAAATGCTGTGAGAAGTGCCCCACACCACAGCCACCCTCAGGCTCATGTGCTGGGATTTAGGGTAAACTCCCATCCCACCTGGCCTTCCTCCTTCTCCACTGCTCCTTGAGACAGGTAGGAAAATAAACCCTTCTCCTCCATCACCTGAGACACAGGGAACTCCTGCACTGGGAAAAAAAGAAACCTAGGAGATTCACTGATGCCTCAGGTTTGATTTTGGCTGCCTACACACCCGTTAACAACCCTGATTGCAAGCATGGGCTGCGATGCCCCTGGATCACTGTCATTTGTTCAGCCCCCCCAGAGCTGTGCAAGCTGGAGATAATCCAGAGGAAAAATGGCTCTGCAAATAATACCGATAGCACAAATACCACCAGGCTGAGCTCAAGTCAGGAACCCAAATCTTTCAGACAGATTAACACATCTCACTTCAAGCCTTCTGCCTTAAACTTCTCTTTTAAGTTCATCATTATTTAAATATTCTTCATCACCAAGACCTGCTCTTGCCTGCTCGCTTCGTATCTCCCAAGGCCTCGCTCTCCTGACATGTGCGCTCCCATCTGAAGAGGCCCCTTCTGCTCAGCTCCATCTGTGCTGAAAAATCATTTACCATGTGCATCTGCTAAGCTATCATGGCAGCATGTAGTGATGGTACATGGTGGTCAAGGTGGAATTGCAGATAGGAAAGCGAGTCATCCTGTGCTTTGAAAAGCGTTGGGATTTGTGCTTGTGGCTCTGAAAGCTGCCTTCTAAACACCAGCCTGCTTCAGCCCTCCAGAGCGTGGATGAGCTGAGCTGTTAGAGAAGGATCTCGCTGGTGAAAATACCCTAGCTGTGGATGTAGGGTCATCTCCTACGGCACTCATCTTGATTTTGGTAGAAAGCCACAGCTCAGGCCACAGCATGGTGTGGCTGGTGGCCTGCCACTGCTGCTTGCTGAGCCCCTGCCTGCAGCAAACTTCAGAGGAGTTATTCGGAGACATGCAAAGTCACCCCGAAGGAAGAAATGTGTCCTTGTTGTCCCACCTCCAGCCACACAGAGCAGCTACGAGCTGGAACCAACTCATGCAGATGGCTTGCTCCCTGCCAGCACCAGCATGACAACATGCTGAACAATATCCTCCCCCAAACATGGAAATGTGCAACAGGAAGGTCCACATGTACAAAGGCCCAGCACATACTGACCCTTGCAGCCCCTGGACCACCAAAGCTACAAGTAAGGTCACTTCAACAACTGCATGGCTACAATCCTCACGGCTGCAATCCAAATACCAGAATTATTTTACCAATAATGAAAGGGGAGGTGAACAAATGGAGAGATTAAGTTCACACAGAAAACTTCTGAGATGTCAAAATCCAGGTGTCAAAATGCAGAGGTCTCCAGAAGGTGATCTGTGTTTTCCAGAGCCCTCTTCCAGCCACACCACTAGCATTTCCTTTGATATGGGGGGCTGGCTTCATTCACAAGAAAGTGTGCTTAGACAGTGTTTGGTTCAAAGAGCAAAGCAACAGAAAGCTCAGGATCTATGAAGGTTTCCATGAACAGCTTCCTCTAGTCCCTTTTCACAGGCTCGTATGCTTCTCACCAGCAGAGGAATCTGTATGCAAAACATCTTCCTGATTAAATGCAGAAGCAGCCAATGTTACAGGGAATTAGGCAGAATAATAAATGGGTTTATACCTTAAAAAAATGCTGTAGAACAAGGAACTGCACTGACAGCCGAAAGGCCACCCTCATACCCCGAAAGTGAGCAAACCAGAAAGACCCAGGTGTGACACCAGCCTGATTTTATAACAATTTATGTCAGAATAAAGATTTTGGAACTCTACCAAATTCATTACCGGTAGTAAGCAGGTAATCCAGCAGAGCCCTGGTGCAGCACAGCTTTCTGCAGAATCCTCCTGCACCGTGGCTTCCAGCTCTTGCAGTCACATACATGACAAGAGGAGTCTGCAATAGGCATCACCTGTCTGGGCCAGCGTGATGTCTCAGCACCCACCTTAGCATCCTGCACTAACATTAAAGCACCTCTGAGCCAGTACATTCCTGCTGCAGGGCTTGTGATCCAGGTTAGGGAGAGTGCAGATGTGATGTGAAGGACAGGTAAGCTCAGAACCTTGTGCGTCCCCATTTACTCCCTGCTTATTCCTTGATGAATTAGCCTCGAAGAGGCCAACCTTCCCAGGTGGAGGTATCACCCCAGAGACATTCTCTGAGCCCACGAAGTGGTCTTTTGAAGAGCTACTGAAGAGCATCAGCAGCTTCTGGCTACTGCTGCTCCAACCTGATGCAGGACAGTGTGTAAAACAGTTTCTTTTAGCCAAGCTCCAAAGTTAAGCACATGCTTAAGCAGTTTTCTTACATAAAGGTATATTCCCCAATCAGACTGTTAGTCTAGATTAACGCCGGCCAGCTACAGATGAACTTCTCTGAGTCATTCCCCAGAGACATCAGGTCCCCTAAAATAGCAACAACAACAGAATCCAAAGAAAGGCTTGAATATTTCAGCTGAAAGCTATGATCACAACACTTTACATAAGTGTGGCTAACATGACACCCTCCCCAGACTGAAGGATTTGCTTCAGGCCAGGGCACTTTTGCATGTCAGCCTCACACACTGCTGATGCTGCTGACACTGCCTGATGCAGTGCAGCAGAAAACTGCCCTGGCTTTGTTTTTTTGTTGATTTTTTTTTTCCCCTTCACCTGCAATTTTAACACCATAAAGCTACTTGAGGAAAAGTCCAGAGATCCTGGAATAAATCGCTTTTGTCAGAAAAGCAGTTGCCAGAACTGGCGCTTTGGAGTTTTGCAGGGGTTAAGGTAACAAACCCCACTCATGATCACAAAAGCTGCCTGTCTGTAGACCAGCAGCCTTGAGACAATGAGAGGAAAACCTGAGCACAAGGAATGACAGAAGCTGTTTCCTCAGAAGTCCACTGCAGGTTTGAACACAGGCATGCCCCTCCATGTCCCTTCCTGCCATGTGATGTGGATGGAGACAGAGACAGCCATGCTGGGGCCAACATCCTGGAGCAATGGCTCTGTGTCACCGTGGGGTCCTGCCACCTCTGTGTAGGGAAAACAAGGAACAGGTGCTATGACCTGGTGGTGCCTGGACTGTTGATGGGCCCTACTGCTGCCACCACCATGCTATGCTCACCTGGCTAGGGGCTGGACCCAGCTGGTAAGTTTGTTGCTTGCCCTATGTTGGTCCTGTCCTTGGTTCCTTTAAGTGGAGGGGTGGTCTTTGCCATTCTACAAGACTGCTGAATAAGGATGCAGTGCTGTTAAGCTCATGGCAACATTATCTGGCTCTTGTTGTCCTCACTACTGGTGGAGCCTTATCTATAGGTGACCCTTAGTCCTCTCCCTGCCTTTCCCCACTGAAGCTCCCCTATTATTTTTCACAAATTTAATAAAATTCGCACAATCCTGTTTAGACCCAAACCTATTTGTGCTCTCCTCCGACTGCCTGGAATTCCCACAACTTCTCCATCTCCAGACACCCCCAAACCTTCACTGCTACCTCACAAGCTTGTTCAACTCTGATGGGTACCTACCTCCCTCCAACCCTCTCCAGCCCTCCTCTTCAGCCTCACCAGAACTCTTCCAGCTCTTCTCCTTTCAGCATCAGACCCCAGATTAGTGCCGAGGATTTTTTAACCTTTGACAGCAAGTGCCTTGAGGGTTTCTCTGCAAAATTCTTTTTTCCTATTGCCTGTGGCTCTCTGTGTGTTGCTCAGGTGAGGGACAATCTCTTTAATTCCCCACCAGACCTTTCCATGGTTGTGTCCTGCTCATGCAGATTGCTTCTTCATCTTTTGCTAGTGTGATGGGATCATCTCTCTTGTTGTGCTTTTTTTCCACGGCATTTCTTTAATTTCCTGCTTGCTTTTCATGCCTCTCAATGCTCCTTGGAGTTTTTTGGCACCTTCACTGCCTGCTCAGGAAGATCGGGCCAACAGTTTTTAAGGACTGGATGGAGTTGGTTCCTGTGTAAGCACCAATGATGAAGTTGTGCTGGCAATTAGATGGGTAAAACCCAGGATTAAGGGTCCTTATTTGTTTCGGAGATTGCTGAGAAATTCAGTGCTGGGAGGGAAGAGGCAAAACGAAGAGTTCACCTGAGGTTGAGGGTTTCCTTGCAAAAGCCCAGAGCCCTGACGGAGCAGCATTTCTGTGACACTTCAGTGTGAAGCTCCACCACAAAGACTAAAGCCCTTTTTCGTACAACCCAATCGGTATTTCACTCACTGCCCAGGCAATATCCCTGGAAATCTGTGCAAGGGCTGATTTGCACCCAGTACTATTCATAAAAATGCATGATTCCAACAAAATATGCCAAAACCCACGGTGGAGCTGAGACGTCTCCGTGTTGTAACACAGCTGGAAAGGGCTGCCGGTGAAATGCGTTTTTTACATCATTATTTTTTTCCTCAACCCCCAACTCGGGCTGCTGAGACCCACCAAGACCGAGGGGTGGGTGTATGGGTGGGCAGGAAGCATGGTGGAGAGGCTCGAAATGATGGCTGGCGAGAAACGATCCTCGACAGGGAGCTTCGAGGGTTTGTGGATTTACTTAACAGCAGAGCGGTTCTGGCTGGGGTCCAGCTCCCCCCGGGAAGCTGCGGGGGGCGGGCAGGGGCCCGTGAGGGAGGGCGGCGGGGGCCGAGCTGCCATTTCGCGGGAGTCCCTCCCGCGGCGGGCGGCACCGCCCCCTGCTTCAGCCTGCGGGGCGCGACATGGCGGCCGTGCGGGTGCTGCGGGTGCTGCTGCTGCTGCTGGAGCCGGCGGCCGCCCTGTGGCCTCAGCCCCAAGCCCAGCGCTCCCCGCCGGCCAGCGGGCGCTGTCCATTGCCTCCCCGCCGCTTCCGTTTCGCCCACGCCAACGACTCGGCCGTGGGGCCGGGCTGCGCCGTGCTGCAGGCGGCTTTCCAGCGGTACTGGGCGCTGCTCTTCGCCGCCGCCCGCCCGACCGGTGAGGCGGGGCGGGGGCTGCCGGCGGGGCGGGGGGGGTCTGCCGCCTCCCTGGGGGGCGAGGGGATGCTGGAAGGGCGGTTGAGCCTTTCACGTTCAGCTTTAGTCTCAAAAAACAACCCGCAAAACCAAGCCCTCCTTTCCTTTTGGGGGTCTGACTACGGGGCTGAGCGGCGGTCTGCTGCTTAACCCCCCGTTTCCTCGGTTCAGCCGGGGCTGGTGGCGCGGTGCCTTCAACCGAGTCTGGTAGTAAAGGGCTGCGTCGCGTTGCTGCGCGGAGGGCAATGTCTGTGGCACACACGTTTTAATATCAAATAAAATCTAATCCCGTGTGGCACCGTGAGCACTAGTTTTGCCTTTCTTTCAAGGAGTTCGGCTCTTGCTATCAAACGCTTCCTCTTTCCATCTCATCTTTTATCTCCTTCAGGCTGTGTTTCATCTCCCTTCTGCTTCCTTTTGTTTCCTTTTCTTGCGTCTGCAGGGATAGGATCTGCTGCCGGCGTTGCAGTCGCTCCAGCTTCAGCGCTTTTCTCAACTCTTGCCTCTTCCTTCCCTCTTCTCCCAGCTCGTGGTGTCCAGGGTGAAGCTTTCCCTTTAGGGAAGACTCTTGCTACCTCAAGCGTGTTTCTAGCGAGTACGTTTGTGCTACGAGACTCTCTGCCAAAGCTGAGCTGCTAAACATCCTAAGGCAGCGCAGATTTTCTGGCAGAGAGGTAGCAGTAGCTCTTGGCTTCATTTTGGAACCGTAGGGTAAGATGAGGAAAGGCTTGGAGAGCCTGGGCTTGATTTGGGGTAGGTTGTAAAGGTTTCTTGCGCCTGAACTTCTTCATAGTAGCACTAGTTGCATGTCTGGGATGAAATGCAGGCAATTCCCTGTTTGCCTTTGCAGAGGCAAGGGCAGGCTGGGGAGCTGACACACATGGATGATGCTCAGTGCCTGCGTGGGTCTGCGGCAGCTTGAAGTGCTATATCTGGGGAATATAAAAATGCTTCATTCATCATAAAGAGCTTGTAACTCTGCCTCTGAGTGTTTTAAATGTCAGTGTGAGCTCACTGCTGATCAAACCAGAGTAGGGTGATGGTGTTGGAAGGTGCTCTGCACCGTGCTTTAACAAAGGCAAGTTTGAAACCCTGAGAAAAAGCCATTTGTCCTATTTTGTTTCTTCTGCTCTTGTATGTAGCAGTAGAAATAATTTTTTATTTGGAAGTTGAGAAGGCTACTCCTGTTGCTTTTTTGCTGCTAGGAACTAAACCTAAGCAGCTGATATAATTATTCACATTTTCCTGTTCCATTTAGAGGGGAGATAGGAATTATCATATCACTTGGAGCAACTTTGTGTGATCACGAGATGGAGTTCATACTCGCTGTTTTTCCATGCTCTCTGCTTTAGGATGCTCAAACTACACACTATTTTTAGCGCTTTTTTCCTTCTTTGCCTTCTGGTTTTTTTTTTCCACATGGTTGGTTAGTAATAATGGGCAATAGGAACTCCGGATGGAAGGAAATAGCTTCTTTTAATAGAGAAAATAAGACAGAAATCTTTATGTTTCAGAAAGCTGCTTTGACAGTTTACCAGGCAAGCAAGACTGTTTCAAAGCTTTGCATTCTTGCTGGGCTTGTAACATGGAAACAGACAAGTGTAAATAAGGTCAAACTTATGGGGGCCTTTGGTCAAGTCCTGACTCAAAACAGAAACAAGTCTGGAGCTGGAGACAACTTAGCATCTGTGTCATTTGTGTGCAGCTGAAATTGCAGTACTTCCACATGGAGCACTGAACCCTTGCTCAAGTGTTTGACCACCCTCAAGGTGAAGAATATTTTTATTTTCCTTATCTCTAATTTGAGTTTCCCTTACTGCTCTTCCCTTGTCTCTTGTCCTTAATCCAGGCAGCTCTGAATCTGGAAGAGACCAAGGGTCCTGTATGGAACCAACACCATTGTCCTCCATCCCTGATGTCTTCCTGCTGTTAAGCTGCTCCAATCATTACATTAGTGTCCTTGTCCTTCTGTCTACAACCATAATTAACTTGACATACACCTTTGCAGCAATGAACTTCAGCCTCAGCAATTGATGTGTCGCTAATCCCTGCTGTGTTGTCTTTTAGGTGTGATAGGGCTGCTGCCTACCTGCACCTTGGCCAAGGAGGCCGTGGTTGGGTTTGGCAATGCCTCCTTAGGTGGGTTTAAACGTGGTGTGTAGCGGTGGGACCAGTTCTGTTGAGGCTTCTCAATAGAAAGTCTTTTCCAGGTCCCTGGGGTTTTTTTGAGTGGCTGTCCCTGCGGAGCTGCTGTCTTGTGGAGCAGAGGGAGCAGGTCTTGCTGTGCCAGCTCACACATCTGCGAGGTTGCCTTGGCTACCGGCTCCTCTGTAACCAAGAGGAAAGTTCAAAACAGAGGGCTATCTTCAGGCTGTTTCCCTTCACTCTGCAAAGGTTTCACCATGCCTTTGTGGAGAAATTGGGGATTCTGGCATGCTTTGGAACATGGGTTTTCTGCATTTCACCTGAACTCTGGTGGTGCCACGCTATCACCAAAGTCTGTCTGGTGCCCAGCTTCTGACCAGGCTCCCTTGAAGCCAAACTCTTAATTTTTAGTGACCATATGGAGCATTGGCTGTTCTATCAGCAATTGTTCGGTGCTGACAGTCCGAGGCTGTACTGCCTCAGTAGGGGTGAACGTTGGCTGTGATTAGCAAGGTCCTACCCTGCTAACCCATGCTTCTCCTGCCCAGAGACTGCTGTGAATAGACCTATGGATCTCAGTAAAGGCTAAACACCTCCCTTTGGAGTTGGAGGAGTGATTACTGTGAGGACCTGGGGCTGTGCATCCTTGGAGGTGCTCCTTCAGGTAGGGAAGTGTGTCCAGAGCTCCCTTTGAGGTCAGGTATTAATCCAGGCACTGTGCCTGTCTTCAGCTCTGAAGAAGGTGAAGTTGGTCAGCAGCCTTTCTGTACTAGGCAAGACCTTTTGGTGGCCAGCTCTGCAATATGCATGGATTCATCCTCCACCCTTTTTATAGGATTTTTTTGCCTTAAAAAGTGTGGATAGGGTAGCAGAACTCTTGGGTTCCTACTTTTTGCCCCCGTGTCGGGAGAGTCAGGAGACTTGAAGCTGTTTACCACTCCAGAGAAGATTTGAGTAGTTGTGGCTGTTGCTTAGAGCATGGGCTGGTGTCTGGGAAGCCTTGAGGGCTTCTGCTAGACCATCCTCTGATGTTTCTCCTCTTTCCTGTGCTCCTTTAAGCTTCTACTGAGAAGCCTTCCCTAGGGGCTTGTTCACCAGCAGAAATTCTCCATGCTGAAGGCTGCAATCAGCTCACATCCTCCTGCTTGCCTGTGTTGAAAGAAGCCCCTGCTGGACATCCCTGTGCCAGCTGAGGGGTGAAGGACGGGGTGCCCGGTTCTGCCATGGGTGTTAAAAACCCACATACTCTGTCACAAGCTGGGCTGGGGGGATGATGATGGGCTGGAGGCCAGGAAAAGAGGTAGGACGGGGTTGATGTCTGCTCTGTGTCCTTTGCAGAGGATGAGCCACCCTGGGGAACACCCTGCACTCAGCTTCTCGTCTTCGTTGCCACACCAGGATGTGATGGGTTTCCCAGCCTGGACTCCAAGGAAAACTGTGAGTATTGGGGGTGGGAGCAGTGGGAGAGGTAGTAGTGGGGCTTACTTACTTACCCCCAGTTTTGGGGAGGCAGTGTCCTCACTGTATTATTGAGAAACTGGGGCAGGGAGGCTGCTGATAATGCAGTGGGAGAAGTTTAAAACAGAAAAAACAAAACAAAACAAAAGCCAACTGGGTTCCCTGGCACTCCATGGTGCAGTGCTGTACCAAAACCTCTGCCTGGTGCTACTGCAACGCTATAGCTGGCTGGGGCTGCTGGGGCTGCTGGCAGGGTGTGATGCAGCATGTGACCCCATGCCAGTGCCTGCCCCTCATTTGCTGTGTTTCAGATAAGCTGTCCGTCTCCGAAGGCTCTTTGCTGCTCTCTGCAGATGCTGTCTGGGGAGCTCTCAGAGGTGAGGTGTGCTTTCTGTGGGGCATTCCTGCTCTCCCTGTCTCAGGCCTATGGGGACATCGTCTCTCTCTGCCTCTCTCTTTCCATAGACTTACTTGTTAATTGAGCTCTGTTCCTTTGGGAGGATCTGTGCTGAGAAAGTGACTGTGTGTGGTTTTTCCTGCAGGCCTGGAAACATTCAGCCAGCTGGTTGGGAGAGATGAGAATGGCACGGTGAGTCCTGGCCTCATCTCCTCAGGGCAGTCAGCTCTCCCTAATGGGGACAGGCTGAGGACTGCTGGGATGCTTGGGATGAGGGGGATGCCATCAGTGCAACACAACCTCACCAGGGGCCCAGGTGAGGGGCCAGGTTCATGAACCCAGACAGATTCTTGCCTTCTGAGTGAGTAAAGCATCACAGCTCTTTCTGAGTTGTTTGTACACTGGGCAGTGAGGCTACTTCTCTTCATCCTTCTGGCCCTGGAGACAAAGGTGACCCTGATTCTCTCCTGCTAATGGCTGTGTTGCCTGGAGCCTTGCTTACTACTTTTTGCTCTCTGTTTGCAGTACTACATCAACAAAACAGAAATTGTGGACTTTCCCCGCTTCCCTCACCGAGGACTCTTGCTGGACACCTCTCGTCACTACTTGCCTCTGCGAGCCATCCTGGAAACTCTGGTATGGTGCCTGTGCTGGGAAACAAGAAACAAGTTGGCTTAATTGGGTGTCCCTTCCTCTGTGACAGCTGAGGGCTCCTCTAGTGGACTTGAGGGTTTTGGGGGTTTTTTGTATTGCTCCTTTCACAAGATCATAGGAGCTGTCTAATTTATAAGCCAGCACACCTACATCTTGTTGAGGAAGAGCTTTTCAAATATCTTTTTTCTTTTTTTTTTTTTTTTTTTAAGAAAACCAGCTTGCTTGTTCCTAGACAAAGCAACAGACTGTGTGGGATGGCAGTGTGACCTCAGTTCTTAGTGTACAGATGTGCACCATGAAAAAATATTTCTGTGCTGTAGGTCCTTCCCAGTTGCCATGGATGTGTTTGTAATTCACACCTGCCTCAGCTGGGTGATTTCTCAGTTCCCTTTGTAAGTGAGAGAAGGAAGAGAACCCTGAGCTGTCTTGGATCCCTGCAGTGCAGCTTACTGTCCAAGGCTGGGTTGTTTCTGAGGCAAGGGAAAACACTGATGTCCTCTTGGCTGCATTAGACAAAAGCTGGGTTCTGCATTCCTCCCAAGCAGACTTAAACTTCCAGGTCTTATTGAGTGAACAGGGATTTTAGTGTGAGCAGAAGCACTGCTGGCCCTCTGCAGCTCTTTGGGGTGCTGGTGTGTCTGGAGGAAGGTGTCTGAAGCCCTCCTGGATCCTGGGGAGCATTTGGAGACTCTGCTCTGTCCATTTGGAGCACAGGGACCTTGGTCTCTTTCTTTGGCAAGCTGAGTGATCTTTCAGTTCATCTCTCTTTCTTTTTCTTCCCAGGACGTCATGGCTTACAACAAGTTCAATGTGTTTCACTGGCACATTGTGGATGACCCATCTTTCCCTTATGAAAGCCTGACCTTCCCAGAGCTCAGCAAGCAGGTAACCCACCCTGATCACCATCTAGGGAAGCGGGTCCCTCCCTCAACACCTGAGCTTTCCCATCTCTCCCCAGGGAGCCTTCAATGCCATGACCCACGTGTACACAGCCAGCGATGTGCAGACGGTGATTGAGTACGCACGGCTGCGCGGCATCCGAGTGGTCGCTGAGTTTGACACTCCAGGGCACACGCTCTCCTGGGGTCCAGGTGAGGAGCAATCCCCTGCCTGCTGCTGCCCTGTAGAGTTGGAGTGGTACTGATAGGAGGAAGGGGACACACAGCCTCGATCCCAAAAGTGGGGTGTAGGCAGCCATGTCCCACAAGCTGACTTTGGGGAGGAGTAAGCAGTCACGTGGGGGAAGTAGGACCCGATGGTCCAGCTTCTAGAGCGAAATCCAAAGGGAAATGTTTCCATATCTTCTTGGGTCTGAGCTGGGTGGGTTTTTTGGGATCATTTGCTCTGCCAAAACCAACATCATGGGCATGGCAAGGATCTTGGGTTTAATGGAGCCCAACTGACCAGGCGTCCTTGCTCTACTCCACTGTGCCCCAGTCCTGACATGCTGCTCCCTGCTCCAAGGACTGCAAGTGCCACCTCTTCTATATCTAGAAGTGTGTGAAGCTCCAGAGCAGTGCTGCCTTGTCTTTCTCTCTCATTCCTCCACCTCCAAATGCTATGGCCTGTACTGGAGTACAGCCTGTGTCTGTGGTCACAGTCAGAACTGTGGCTGCCCCCCTTCCCTGCCTGCAGTGAGTGCATGGAGCTGGGAGAGGTTGCTGGAGGCTGCACAAGCGTCTTTGCCCAGCATCTCTGTGGATGGTCTCCTATAGGAATATCCTGAAAAAGAGGAGTGGGGAGAGAAACCAAAGGGAAACCTGGGAAGAGTAGAAGCTGTATCACCCTGCAAGGATTTGGAGTGTCTGTGTCCTGTTCTCAGAGTAGCTGTTGCAGGGGAAGAAAAGGGCGTCCAGCCTAAAAGGCTCAAGCTCTGCTCCCACCTGGGAGTGGATGGGGAAGCACAAGCTGGGCACAGAACACGGATCCATCCCATCATGTCGGGCTTTCGAAACCAAAGAGCACGTTTCTGCTGCTGTGGCTGTGCCTTGTGTGTAGAGCCTTGGTCTTCTATAGTCACAGCAGGCACTGGAATGTGGTGAGGAGGGTCCAGGAGAGCTGTACAGGATCATACAACCATAGATAGCCCCTTTCTCACTGTCCTGTGTTTGTTACAACCCAGGTGCTCCAGGCCTCCTGACTCCCTGCTATCTTGGCAAGGAACCTTCTGGGTCCTATGGGCCCATCAACCCCATCCTTAACAGCACCTATCAGTTTGTGACCAGCTTGTTTAAAGAGGTCAGCACGGTGTTCCCAGACTTCTTCCTTCACCTCGGTGGCGATGAGGTGGACTTCACATGCTGGTGAGTTGGAGATCAGTCTAGATGAGGTCTGTGGGGAAGTATCTGGGACTGGTGTTCCAGTCCATTCCTTTTTGGCCATGATTATCTGTAGATCTTTGATTTCCCACTCCCCTGGGCTTTATGTGTTGATTTCTGTGCTCATGGTGATGCTGGCTGTGGGAAGCCATTAGCCACAGCTCTTGGAATACCTGACCCAGCCTTGGGCTGATGTGGCAAGTGCCTTGGCCATGTCCTGGCCTTACTCAAGAGCTCAGGTTGCATTGCTTTTATTCTCTTCTCTTTGGGACCCAGGAAATCCAATCCAAAAATTAATGCCTTCATGAAGGAGATGGGCTTTGGTGAAGATTACAAGAAATTAGAGTCTTTCTACATCCAGAGGTAAGGATGATTGCATCTTGCACCTGCAGCTGCAATGTGTGATGAGCACAAATATCTTCTGCTCTCTTGGGGATACCACATCTCATTTTCAGGAGCATGGCTATTTGGGCATATCTCCTTGACCCCAAAGAAAGTAACTGAGCTGTGTTTTATTGGGATAGTGACCACAAAAAGGCCTGGGGCTGAGGAGAAAGAAACCCTATAAGGGCTTTGCTTTCTCCTTTCTCCTTCAGGAGTGCCTTTGTGTCCCACTGTGGATGTTGGGAATATTGGTGCTGCTGGTTTTGCTACCAGCAAAGAGAGGGGTGTGTAGTTGGGATGACCCAAAACTCATTTCTTTTTACACTCCAGGCTTCTGGACATTGTCTCTTCCCTTGGCAAAGGCTATATTGTGTGGCAGGAGGTATTTGACAATGGAGTGAAGGTGAGAGCTGCCTGCCTTCCCTAATGCAGTTCCTGGGAGCAGCAGTGCCAGCACCCAGTGAGACACACTGGAGTGCTCTGGGGGTGCTGGGGCTGGCAGAGGGTTCTCTGTTACAGCACTAGGGTTGATGGTACTGCTGGTGAGCTACCCTCACCAGGGCTTTGTCAGGCTGCTCTTAGCAGGCTCTTCCCTCCAAACTTTTGTATGTACACCTGCAAAATGCAGGTTGGGCCTACCCTTCCTTCTGTTGCTTCTGCAAACCAGATGGAAAGAGGCTCAAAAGTCAAGCCAGTGTCTGCCTCAGTTTCCCTTTGGGGGCTTTCAAAGCTGTGAATGGGTCAGGGTGCTCGGCTTGCAAGGGGAGGTGGTGCTCTTGTTGCCACACTGATCTTATGCACGGGGTTCCTGTGTATTCTTCAGGTGAGGCCGGACACCATTATCCACGTGTGGAAAGAGAACTCCACTCCGTACATGGAGGAGATGGGGAATGTCACCAGGGCTGGCTACCGGGCTCTGCTCTCTGCCCCCTGGTACCTCAACCGCATCTCCTACGGGCAGGACTGGATAGCAGCCTACCAGGTGGAGCCCTTGGAGTTTGAAGGTGTGTTCCTTGTGTCCCCTTCCCCTTCAGCAGTTGACTTGTCACTCAGAGGTAGCACCAAGGCTAGGTCTCTTGCTAATTTGTTCTTGCTGCAAAGGTGCTTGCATGCCTATGTCCTTGGTCCATGTGCTATGTTCTGTTCCCTTGCTGCCTGCAGAAAATGACTTGGCTCTCCCCCAGACTGGGGTTTGAAGCAGGAGCTTCCACATTATTGTTTCCACAGCTGTTAACAGGCATCTCTGTGGGCAGAGTGATAATCACCCCATTGTCATCCAGCCCTGTCACCTGAGTGCCTTGTTCCCTGGCAGGCAGCCCTGAGCAGAAGGAGCGAGTGATCGGTGGCGAGGCCTGCATGTGGGGGGAATATGTGGACGTCACTAACCTGGCCCCCAGGCTCTGGTAAGAGACATGGTGGGGAGGTGACCCCCAGTCACATGGGGCAGGGCTCAGGCCCTTCTCCTGGGGCAAATGCTGCTGGCTGGGACTGCTCATGGTGCTTGTCCCTGTCCTCTGTGCTTGTAACAGCTTCACTGAGGCTGAAGTGAGGGTATGTAAGGCCATAACATACTCCTGTACAATCTGCTGCTGCTGCCCACGCGTATTTAATGTTGGTCTCTGTCCTGTCAACCCAGTACATCCCAATCGACATGTGTCAAGGAGTGGATCTTTTGTTGTATAGAAAACACTTGTCTTTACATGTTGAAGGACTTTGGTCTGGAAAGCGTTTGGGAGCCCAGGGCTATGTGCAAGAAGCTTTTGAACTCTTTCCCTTGACTGGACTCTGTCCCTTCTTCCTCAAGGCCCAGGGCTGGAGCCGTAGCTGAGAGACTGTGGAGCAACAAAACCGTCAGGGACCTGCAGGATGCCTACATGCGGCTGGCTGAATTCCGCTGCAGGCTTCTGGGGTGAGCGTCCCTCCTGGCAGCTGGGCTTTGGGGGGCACACTCGAGGGTTTGGTCCTGGGGGAAGTGAGCGTTTCCTGGTGCAAAATGACCCCTCTACATCTGGAAAATCCTGAGATTTGCTTCTTTGCATGGGCAGAGCTGGTGCCTCTGCTGAGGAGCTTTGTGCCAGAGAATGGGGACCTGCTCCTCCTTGTCCTGGTTTGGGCCAGGATAAAGGTGGTTTTCTGTTTCTGTACTTTTGTTTTTAGCTAAGTCCCTTGTAAGTAGTCTCTCTGAAATTAACAGCAAGTTTCTCAGACAGTGTGTGCTTTTATGATTGATAACACTTGATGTTTATAGTTCCAGCCAGAGACTGCTTACAAGGGACTTAGCTAAATCTCTGCTAAAATCTCTGCCATCCTCTGCTACCCTCAGAGCTGAGGAAAGCAGTGTCCTTGGCTCTGCATACCAGTCTCTGGCTGGAACTATAAACATCAAGTGTTATCAATCATAAAAGCACACACTGTCTGAGAAACTTGCTGTTAATTTCAGAGAGACTACTTACAAGGGACTTAGCTAAAAACAAAAGTACAGAAACAGAAAACCACCTTTATCCTGGCCCAAACCAGGACACTCCTGCAGCACCAGCTGCCCCAGGAAACCTGCCCTTACCCCGAATGAGCAGAAAAAGAGTCTCAAAGGGCACGATGAAAGCGCCTCTCTCCTTGTTACCTCCCCAGCCTGGCAGAGGGCTCTGCCATGCGACCCCCGTAACACCTTCTCTCTGCTCTCCTTCCAGGCGGGGTGTCCCAGCGCAGCCTCTCTACATCGGATACTGTGACAATGAATTTGGTGGGTTGTGATGGGAGTGTCCCACAGCCCCAGGTGGCTGTGTACACAGGAGGGGTGATCCCTCTCTCTTAACAGCTGCTGCCTCGGCAGAGGGACCTTTTCCCACCCCAGCTCCTGCTCTTCCTTTCTTGCAATTAATTTTTTTTCCTTTGTGCACACTCTTTGCCACTTTTTCTATTTTTATTTCTTTAAATCTATAAATAAATGACCCCAAAGAGGAAAAAAGGTGCCTTTTCATGCTTAGTTGGGCCTTGGGAAGGCATCGCAAGGGGTTTTGTTAGCAAGAGATGGGTAGGGCTTGCTCCAGAGATGCCGGTGGAGGAGCATCCTCCTGGTGGCTCTGGAGTATGCTGGGTATCTCCTCAGATGGATGAACTTTTCTTAGTCTCTGCTGCTACCAGGCTCTGTCCCTGCAGAGAGAAGGTGATGAGAAGGTATGGGCTTCCCCAGTTTTCTCCTTTACCACCCACCATCTGGATGTGTATCAGGATAAGTGACAAAGCCACCGTGGTTTTGCTTCTGTGGTCTTTTGTGCACCGGCAGTCAATGCTGTGGTGTTGTTTCCTGTCCTTATCTCTTCTGCCTGTGTCCCTGCCTGCAGGCCACCATCTCTGTGGCCTGAAACCCTCTCCACAGTCACCTCTTCTTCTGGCTTCTCCTCCCAAGAAGGCACCCTGGAGGCTCTCCAGGGAGACGTCAAACCCACTAAGCTGAGCAGCACATGGATTTTACGTAGTCTCTGCTCAGGAGTTGGCCAAGTGGTCCATCCTCCTCCTGCTCTGTTGCCCTTGATGAAGGGAGCTCAGCTCCAGGTCTCCTATATCTAAAGGAGTTTGATTAATGTTTTCTTTGAAGAAGAGACCAGTGTTGCTGCTGTCCTGCAGACCTGAGACAATCATGGTTCTTGTCCTCTGCTGCTGGGAGACTGGAAACCCTGTCCAGCTGGAATGGGGGGGATTTCTGGAGAAGAAATCCTGGACATGTTGGCCTTCAGTAAGGGAGGTCTGCTGTTATAGATGGAAACCTTCTATTTGTTGAACTTGAAATTAAAATACTGGAATTAATTTTGAATTTAAAATATTCAGAAATCACTGAGTCTTGCATTTCTTTGCCCTCCTGCAACAGGAAACCCAAACCCTCAAGGGGGGGGGAGGGAGATGATTAATTATAGGACCCAATCACCCTGGGGCAGGGAAACTTACCCAGATTTGGGGAGAAAAAGGATATTTTTCTCCTTATTCAGAGCCAGAGGGTAAAGGCTTGTCTTCCCGCTTCATGGGGAAAGATGTTCCTCTGCTTCCTCCAAGGGGAAATCCACATCCCTTTTCTCTGGGGTTTTGGTCATAAATGGGGCTCTACTCCCAAGGAGGGTGCTCCCTGCTTTCCCCAAGCGGCCTGTTCCTTCCAGAACATCTATTTTGGTCATGTAAAACTTGCTGGGGAGTAGAGGAGAACAGGCAGTGTGTGAATCACTTGGGGCCAACAAGTTTAAAAATAAACCCAGGCGGTGGCAAAGAACAGCCACCGAGCCCCCGGATTTCGGCAGGATTCCGCTCCACGCCTCCCAAACCCACCCATGGGTGCCCACCCTGGGCGCCATCCCCGGCCTGTGGGTTTTACTGGGACACACGTGTTTGCACGTGCTTGCATACGCCTGCATGCCTGCAGACACATATGCATGCCTGCAGATGCATGCACATGCATGCACACAGGCACTTGCAAACACTTGTGCATGTGCACACGTGCACACAGTTCTTTGCAAACAGGCACTCATGCACAGCCGTGCACTCACATACGGGCACTTGCAAACACTCATGCACATGCTTGCATATCTGTGCTTGCACATGCATACAGGTGCATGCACGCAGACTTGCATGGCATCCCACAGGCTTGCAACGCAGGCACGCACCTGCATGTACACATATGCTGCTTGCACACCCGTGTGCTTACCTGCAGCTATGTGCACATGCTTGCAGCACACACGTGTGCTCACATGCACTTGCACACACATTTGAACATGCGTGTGCACATGCACGCTTCTATGGGTGTGCACGCATTTTAGCACACGTGGACTTGCTTGTGACATACATGCACACACTGGCACAGTGTTGCACCCACCCCCTCCCGGTGCTCACGTATACTTGCACACACCTGCACGTGTGTGGCTGTGTGCCGGGGATGCCTGGCACCCCCAGCCCCGCTGCTACTCTGCGAGTAATTAATTAAAGACTGCTCCAGATAGTAAAGGCGTGGAGTCTAATTACAGCTTTTCAGGGGCGTGACGGAGGTGGTCCATCGAGATGAAAAAACAAATGCAACCAAGTACTTGAATTGTACCTTTTGAGCCCGCTATCGGGGGGGGGGGGGGGCGGAAAGCGGGGTATTAGCCCTGGAACCTACTGACGGCCGCAGAGGGGGGGGGCAAGCGGGGGGAGTGTCGGGCCGGCGGGGGCAGCAGTGGGCGGGGCCGCGGTCTCCGCGCGGCTGCCGCCGCCCCTCCTGATTGGCCATCGCTCCCTCATTATGCTAATCCCGTGCGGCTGGCCGGGGCCGGGCGGCTGACGTCAGCAGGGGAGGGGTGACGGGCAGGGGAGAGGGGGGGTGCGGCGGGCGGGGAGGCCCGGGCCGAGCCGAGCGGTGCCGAGCGGTGCCGAGCGGTGCCGAGCGGTTCCGATCGGCGCGGCGCGGGGCGGGGCGGGGCGGGGCGGGCGGCGGCGGCGGCGGCGGCGGAGCGGGCCATGGCCGCGGCGGGCAGCGGCGTGGTGGCGGCGGCGGCGGCGGAGGCGGCGGCGGGGGCGGCGTTCAGCACCGCGAACAGCGGCCGAGTGAACGGGCTGAGCCGCCCGCCCGGCGCCATCGCCATGAAGGATCACGACGCCATCAAGCTGTTCGTGGGGCAGATCCCGCGGAACCTGGAGGAGAGCGACCTCAAGCCGCTCTTCGAGGAGTTCGGCCGCATCTACGAGCTCACCGTCCTCAAGGATCGCTTCACCGGCATGCACAAAGGTACGGGGGGGGGAACGGAGGACTCAGCGCCCGGCGTCGGGGCGCGACCAGGCGAGGTGTCCTGAGGTGATGGACCCCTGATGCGGGACACCGCTGAGATGGAGCACCCCGAGGTAGGGGCAGCCCTCAGGCAGGATGCTTTGAGGTGGAGCATCCATCGTCTGGAAGCACCACAGGTGAGGGAAGCTGGTATGGGGCTCCTCTGAGGACGGGGTGCCCCTGAGCTGGAGGTACTTCTAAGATGAGACACCCTGAGGTGGGGCACTGAGGTACCTCTGAGGTGAGGTGCCCTGAATCTAAAGGTACCCATGAGGTAGGGGGATACTGGATGTGGAAATACTCCTGAGTTGAGTGTACCCCTTGGCTGGGGGACTGTGGTTTGGGGTATCCCAAAGGTAGAAGTACCTCATGGTGCACACCTTAGGTGAAGGTGCTTCTGAGGTGGGGGTGCCCCAGAATAGGTCATACTGGTAAGGGGCATGCCAAATGAGGGGTACCCTCATACAAAGTACCCCTGAAGTGGGGTACACCTGAAGTGAGCTACACTTAAGGTGGGGCACCACTCTAATTGGGCTGCCCCTGGGGTAGAGGCATACCCCTGATATGGAGACACTCACCTGAGGTGGGAGCACAACCTGGAGTTGGGAGCTGTTGTCCACCTTGGGAGCACCCCAGCAGTGTTTGGGGTACCTGCCTAGGCTGGGGGCACCCGTATGGCATTGGGGCACCCACGTGAGTTTTGGGCACTGTTGGAGTTGGAGCACCTCTGGGGTGAAGGTACCCACCTAGGTAGGATACAGGCACCCACATGCCAGCTCCCTGCCTGTGCCATGTCCCAGGACTCTGCAGGGGGGTCGGGACAACCTGCTCCAAGATCAGCAGGTCTGGGGTCTGGTTGGCATGCTGGCATGGATCATGGCAGAGCACCCAGCACCGTGAGCAGCTTTGCACCAAGGGGCTCACACCTGCACTGGCAAGATTTTTATGGAACCCTACACATGTGAGCCAGTGGTCTGCTGTGCCAGAGCAGGGTCAGGACATCTCGGGTGTCACCTGGATGGGATCTCATTCTGCTCCACATGCTGTTGCAAGCCCCTCTGCCATGGGTAGTGCCCTCTTTGTCAGGACTTCCTGGGAAGCCGAGGTTGGTGCTTGTGGATGCTGCCCCATCAGTGTCCTTTGGCTGTGGGGCAGCTGCCCAGACGGCGTCATTCTGCTCAACTCTGCCTCCGAAATGTCTCCAGGTGCCTCTGAAGCTGCTTGCATGCCCCAAACAACAGGATTTGCACCATGTCTGGGTCTCCTTGGTGCTTCCTCCAGTGCAGGCTTCATCTGCTGCGGCCCAGATGCATGATTTAATTGTGGACACTGCTCTAATCTGAATGGCACCCTTCCTCCCAGTGAGCCTCAGGAGTGGGATTGCTCCTGCTCCATCCCTCCGAACTTCTTCAGTATGCCTGGGCATCATCCACATTGTTGCCTGCAGGGGAAAAGGAGGAAAAAAGCAGAGAGGAGGAAGCCAGCATGATTACAGGTGGTAAACACTGCAAATGGCACCAGGACTGACGCGAGCGGCTGTGCTGACCTCCCCTTTCCACCCGCAGTGGGATGATATTTATCTGGGGGGATCTTCCCTCGCTCTCTGTGAGGGCAGATGTCCCCAACACCCCAAGGTGTCCCGTCGCCCCGCTGCTGCTCTCCCTCTCCTCCCAGGCATGCTGATTGTACTTATTAAGAGTTATTAATACTTAATCAGCTGGTGGATTTAATTGTGCCAATATTAAAAATGCATCAATGTCAATTTTATTAAATATTTACTTTGTTGAAGGGAAACTGTTTTGCTGCTGTTTTAATATCACTTTCAGACGCTTAGGATGTAACCCTGGCAAATTGAGGGGGAGCCCTTGGGGAGGGGAGTGTCATGGCAGCAGCATGGGGACCAGGGAGGCTCCCATGGGAACGGGACAGATGGGGAGGAGAGGATGAGACCCCATCCCTGGGGCTCACTGATCGCCACCAGCTCTGAAGGAGCGAGCAAGCGGCTCGGCAGCGTGAGTCAGCGTGGGAAACCTCGCCCCAGGCATATTCCTGATTCCCGAAGTGCTGTGATGTCAGAGGAGCTGGAACACCTTCACCACATGAGTCCCATCCCGAGGAGGATGCTCAGGACTGGGAGAAGCATGGTGACAAACTGGAATGGGCAGCCTTGATGCCTGGAGATCTCCTTCCCAATGGGCTTCAGCTGTGGCTTTCCCTGGAACTCAGGGCTGGGGTGCTGCTGCCTGCACACTGCCAGATTCGCTGCTTGCTCTTGCTCCTTCCCTGATCCCGCTGCTCCATCTCTTTTGTGTAGAGATCCCTCACCCCGTTTTGGGGCTGAGCTCAGGTCCCGTTGGAGGTGTTGCCCACCTGGGTGCCAGGTGCCAGGGTGCTGGGATAATGGATGACAGGGTGCCAAGGTGCCAGGATATTGCACCCCAGGGTTCCATGGTGCTGGATGTCAGAGTGTCAGGATGCCAGGATGATAGATGCCAGGGTGCCAGAGTGCTGGGTCCCAGGATTTTGGGGTATCGTGCTGATGTCTGATTGCCAGGGTGCTGGGGTGCTGAATGCCATGGTGCCAGGGTGCCAAATACCAGAGAGTCAAGTGCTGGGGTGCTGATGATGCTGGGGTACTGAGATGATGGCATCGTGCCCAGGGGCTTTGTGGCAATGCCAGGCTGGACACTGACCCCATCTCCCCATCCCTGCAGGCTGTGCCTTCCTCACCTACTGCGCCCGTGACTCGGCCCTGAAGGCACAGAGCGCCTTGCATGAACAGAAGACACTGCCAGGGGTAAGTGACAACAGAGGGGCTGGAGGGGGGGGGATACACATGGTGACACCTCCCCAGGTTGTGGGCACAGGAGCCGCTTCCAGCAGCCACAAACCAAAGCATTGATTTTCCTGCCACCCATGTGCTTTTGCGCTTTCTGTGGGCTCTGACCTCCTGAGCTTAACAAAGTAAAAATAAATATTTAATTATTCACCTAAATAAAAATCAATAGGGCCGCCAGTTGGCTGGGGAAAGCACTAGGGCCCGTGAATATCAATCCCAACCACGGGTGTGCAAAGCTGGTGAAGGGGAATGAGGCATGTGGCTTCCCGAGGCACGCTCTCGCCAGTGGTGCGAAATCAGTAGGTTTAAGAGTTAACAACCCACTGTGGCAGCTTGAAGGAGGTCTGGAGCCAGGTTCTGCCAGCAACATACCAGCTTGACTGTGTCCCCTCTTTGTCACCCCTCCATGTGTGTGTACATGCATGTTCAAGGTGTGTGGCTGGGGTAGCTGCTCACACTTCACCTGGCCTAGGCTGAGCATGGGGTGGAGTGTGTGTGAGCACCCACTGGTGGGTGGCCAGCACTCGGGCAGGTGTGTGCACCCAGCAGGGTGAGTGTGCACAGCCCCAGGCTTCTGCGCGCCACCTATAGCTGTGGACCCCCATAGCTGTGCCCCCCTATAGCACTGCCCCCCCATAGCTATGCACCCCCTATAGCTGCTAACCACAACAGCTATGGACCCCTATAGCTGCGCTCCCCCATGGAGGGTGCACCGCCCCGAGGCGTGTCCTAGGCTCGGCTCGGTCCCGCCTCTCGGCTCGGCCCGGCCCGGCTCGGCCCGGCTCGCGGGGCTGCCCCGCCCCTCCCACTGCACCGCCCCTCGCGCGCCGCTGCGCGAGCCCAGCCGAATCGGGCCGAGACGAGCCGAACCGAGACGGCCCAGACCGAACCCAACCCAGCCCAGCCCAGCCCAGCCGAGCCGGGCCGAGAGGAGCCCAGCCGAAGCCAGCCGGGCCGGGCCGGGCTGGGCCATGCAGCTGCCGCAGGTGCCGGCGCCGGGGCCGCGGCCGCCGGTGCTGTGGGTGCCCGCTGGGTCCAAGATCCTCTGCATCGAGGTACGGCTCCGCTTTTGTGTGCCGCCGGTCCGGCTCGGCCCGGCAGCCTGGGTGTGCGCTGGGGCATCCGCACCCGTGGGGAGGGGTGCGCCTAGGGCGGTGTTTGCATGGAGGAGCGTGCGGGTGGTGGCGGTGCGGGGCTGTGCCTGCCCCGGGGGCGCGGGCCGTGGGTGTGGAGGGTGGGCGTGCGGGCAGCGCGGGGCTGCGAGCATGGCTGGGGGTGAGATGGGTAGATCTACTGCTGGGGGTGGGGATGGTGTCGGTGAACACGTAGGGATGGGCTGTGCAACTGTCGGTGTTGGTGGGGAGGGGGCATCTGCTCCGGGGGATGCTGTGTGTGGAGGTGGGTGTCGGTCAGGAGGGTGTATCTGCACCCGGGCGTGGGGTGGATGTGCTGGCAGGCAGGTTGTTGGTGATGTGTGTGTATCTGCATCCAGGGATGGGTAAGGTGTTGGCAGGAGGGTGTTGTTGGAGAGGGCGTATCTGCGCACCGGGATGTGGTGTGTGAGCGTGGATGTTGGTGGGAAGCGTGTGTCTGCACCCCGGATGCTGTGCCTGAATGTGGATGTTGGTGGGGAGGGCATATTTGCACTCAGTGGTGGTGTATATGTGTGTGTTGGTGAGCAGAGTGTGTCTGTACCCAGGGATAAGCCGTGTTGGTGAGGGTGTTGGTCAGCAGGGTGTATCTGCACCCAGAATGCTGTGTGTGATGGTGGGGGTGTTGGTCTGGAACATGTATCAGCAGGCAGGGGTGGGGTGTGTTTATGAGGGTCTTGGTCAGGAAGGCGTATCTGCACCAAGGCTACTGTGTGTTGGTGTGGGTTCTGGTGAGCAGGTTGTACCTGCAGGCAGGGAAGGGGTATGTGAATGCCTGTATTGGTGAGGAGAGTGTATCTGCACCAAAGGGTGGTTTTGTGTGTCTGTGTGCTGGCTGAGGAGTGTTTCCCCCACTCCCTGGGGTTGGGTGTGGGTGTTGGTGCTGTATGTGGTTCAGGTGTGCATGGAGCTGTGCTCAGGGCACTGTAGAGGTCCTGTTTTGCCTCTGGGTGCATGGTTGATGGGGAGCGGTTGCTGCCAGGGGTGGTGGGTGTGCAGGGTCTGCATCATGTTGATGGCTTGCTGGTGTGTTTGTGTGAGGTTGTCTTTGCCCACAGTGATTGTGCAGTGGGTGCGGGTGTGTGTGGAATGGCAGCGGTGGGTGTGCAGGACTCGAAGGTGCGCGGGGGTGTGGGTGCTGCTGGGGGTGGTCTCCAGCTCTGCGTGCCCATGTGTCCACAGAGTGCTGCCGAGGGTCTCCCTGTGGGCACGCAATGGGGAAACTGAGGCAAGGAATGTTGTGTGTGCCTGTGGCTGTGCAGGGCTCACAGCTGCGGGGAGGCTGCTGTTGGTGCTGTGGGGGGGAGTGGATGCTCAGGAGGGGTGTGCAGGAGGTGGATGCATGGCTCACGTGGGTGTGCAGCCATGCTGGGACAGCTGTTCAGCTGTGCGGGGGTGCAGGCACACGGCTGTTCGGGGGTGAGGTTGTGCGGGGGGTATGGAGGAGGCCCTGGGTGGGTGGGTGTGCACAGAGGGTGTGGTTGTGCATTGGAGTGTGCAGGAGTGTGGCTGTAGGGGCTGTAGGGTCATGTGGGGAGCGTGTGTGGCTGTGCGGTGGCGTGACTGTCCCTAGGACCATGTCCCCTAATTGTGACTTCACCAGGGTGTTCCCATGATGAGGGGCTGCCTCTACCCCAGTGTCTGTCTCCCTGCACCATCTTGGCTCACTGGGATGCATGGTGGCCTCCTCACTGGGACTCTCTGGCTGCTGGGCACAAGGAGGAGGGTGACACCAGGGAAGGGGCAAGGGCTGGAAGGGACACTGCCCTGTGGGGCAAGTCCAACTGCAGGGTGGCACCATGGCCTGGCTCTCCCTTTTGGAGGGCTTCAAATTTGGGTGGGTGACAGTGCGCAAGGGGTCAGGTGGTGGTTTAACAGCTGGTGGTGACCCCCTCAGGCTGTAGCACACCAGTGGTTTGGCCAAGGGGGTCTGTAGCTAGAGCACCCATGGGTGACAGGACTGGTGGGTGCTGGGACACCCCAGACAGGGGGTGTGACCCTGCATGCATCAGGGTGTCCTTGGGGTATTCAAGGTTGGAGGGGGGGACATGGGTGGGGGTGCTTTGGGAGTGGAGGGATGTATGCTGTAGGGATGGACAGAGGTGATGGGGGGGGTGAATGGGTGTCAGGGGAATGGCTGAGTGTTGTGGGGGTGGATGGATGGGTGCTATGAGTGTGTGTGTTTGGAATGAGTGGGTGAACTGATGGGTGAATCTTAGGTGGAGATGGGTGGACAGGTGGTTGTGTGGGTGTCAGTGTTGGGTGAATGAACAGATCGGTGTCAGGGAGTGGACGTGTGGGTGTGAGGAGCCAGGAGAGATGGCTGGGTGGTTGTGTGTCGGGGGATGGATGGAGGGTGATTGGGTAGCATTGAGTGGCTGGGTGACCCATTGGGCACAGAGGTGTGGTAAGGACAGACAGACAGGTGGGTGCCAGACAACTGAGCACAGGGAGAGGTCTTGGGTGCCCGAGCCATCTATGTGTGCCACAGGAGTGGGTGGAGGAGGTCAGTGAGCATGCTGGGGTGGGCACAGGGATGTCCATGGGCATTTTCCCCCCAGTGCGGTGCAGCAGCCCTGGGGTAGGTTAGCTGGTCCCTGGGGCCTGACATTTATAAACATCAGCTGCTCCCAGCAAATCAATACAGTTTAATAACTGGCGAGCAGAGACGGGAGACACATCAAAATGACACTCTGCGGCTCTGTAAATGTTATTCTAAATCATACGCGCCTGGTTTGTTACATTAAGCATACAGCAGGAGGCATGGGAAATTTATTCCATCAAAGGCCATCGAGCTGGTAAATGGGGCTGGTGGGTCAGTGAGGGGGGGGGCAGCGCCCTCAAAATGGGGTTCCCTGCTCTTGGACGTGCCATGGACAAAGAGGATGTTGGTCCCATGGATCTCCATGCTGTCACAGCCTCTGGGGTGGGCTTGGTGCAGGGTGGATGTTTAGGGGACTGATGGCATGATGTGTGACACAGGAGCAGCCAGGTGGCCCTCTGTCCCTCAGTGCCACCACATGGCTCCTGGGGACCCAGCCCCCTCCCTGGAGCATCCCCCAGCTCTGCGCTGACATTTCTCCCCACGTTTCCCTGGAGACGGTTGCTGTGGAAACCTCCCTCCTCTTCTTCCTTAACCATCCTCTTCCTCACCCCAGGCGCTAGGATATGCTACTATTCCCCACCCAGCACCTAAATTCGAGGACATCCCCCCCAACCCAGTCATGCAGAGGAGACCCCAGGGTGGGGGTATGACTGCAGCGCGCGTGTGCGCTCACACACGCCCCGTCATGCTTGACATCCTGCTGTTGCCGTGACGACCCCATCAAGCACATGGCTCAGGCCCTCAGCAGCGCGGGGGAAGCATGCTTGTTGCCGTGGAAACAGCTGTAATTGTAGCATTTTTCGGTGAAAAGAGGGGAAAAAAGGAGGGGGAGAGAGTAGGAGGGATGGCTTGGTGGGCCAGGGGTCAGGGGCGCCTGCGTCAGCCCAGGGTGCCCTGCCTCACACGCATGTCACGTGGCTCCACAGGCAAAAAGGTGCAAGAGGAGGCTGAAACTGGGTGAGAATCGGGCAAAAGGGAGTGGTGGCAGTACCACCAGAGGGGCTGGGGCCAGCCAGGTGCTGCTGCCACCTCTGCAGTCCTTTGCAGTCGAGGAAAGAGGGAAGGTGGCCAAGGCTGGCACCGGACACTCAATCTCCAGGGCTGTGGCATTGCCCTCTGCCCAGTTTGGCATGGTCACCACCCCTAGGTCTCTTTCAAATCACTCCCCTGTTCTTTGGCCCCCTGCACCAGGCTAAGGCTGAATCCTGATGTTCCCCATGGAAAGGGCTTGGGGTGGGGGGCACAGCACCCTCTTTGACCACTCTCCTTTCCCCCTTCTGTGTTGCAGATGAACCGCCCCATCCAGGTGAAGCCGGCCGACAGTGAGGGCCGAGGAGGTAGGTCCCCCCTTCTCTGGCTGCCCTGTGTGGGCAGGAGGGTGCTGCAGGGTCACCTGGGGGTGGTGCAGGACATCACAGGGGCTGCCATGGGGAGACTGGTTTGCAGAGGAACCTGTGAAAGGGGCTGCCAGTGCCAGTGACATCCAAACCTGGATCCCCAATATAACCCTGTTTCTCCCTGCCTTTTGTCATCCCTGATGTTATGCTGTGAATATTCTGGCATCGTGCCAAAACCATCCTGATGTCATACCAGGAGCATCCTGATGCCACACCCAGGCAGAGCTACTCTGTGACAGCCCCTTCCTCTCTCAAACAACCTGAGTCCCTGCCTGCAAATGCCTGTGGGGATCCTGGCAGAGCTGGGTGCAGGAGCCCCTAGCAAACAGAAACTGCCCCCTTTCCCCAAAATTCTCCATGGGTGGTGGGGGCTGATGGGGCTGTGGCAGTTCCAGGCTGAGTCGATAGCTGGGGCAAAATTGCAGGAACTGGGTCAAAACTCTGTGCAAAGTTCTCAGTGTTGTGAGCCAACGGCGGGCACGTAGGGATGCTGGGACAGGCAGGACACAGGTGTGGGGCTGTGTGTCCTCCTCAGGACAGCTGAGGCAGTTATCCCCCTGCTCCAAACACCTAATCAAACATGCCACAAACTGGTCCTGGCATGTCCTGGCGGGACCTGGCTAGTAAATAACGCACTTATTGTGTGTAATTGGGCAAGGATTAAAAATCAATGGGCAAGCTTGGCCACCCTCACCCAGAGGGTGATGCTTGCCTGCTGGGCCTGCTCTGCTCAGACACCTGTGCCAGGAGATGGTTTATGTTTAAGCAGACAACGCACAAACCCTATTCCCTTAACTAATTTTCCTGGTACCTTAACGGACAGAGCATAAATCGTCTCCTGCCGTTATTTATTTATTTCCCTGGCAACGCTCTTGACAGGCCACCTTATTTTCTTTGTCAAATGCCATTAGCGCACGGTGGGAGCACGTGGCTGCGCAAGACAGATGCTGGTAATAATCATGAAATTCTCATTATTTACTCTCCCTTCTCTCGTGTTTGGTTTATTTATGTCCCCTGGGCACGGCCGGAGGCTGTGGGTTATTCTGCGAGTCAATCATACGGAGGCAATCGCCGCTGTTTTTGCGGTCTCTCTTTGTTTCCCAACCACATCCCACACCAGTGCTGGGCGAGCTGGCTCCTCCATCCCCGTGAAAAGCCCCAGCTTCAGTCCACAAATAGAAGCTGGCTGTTCCCAGCTTCACCCCACAGCAGTTTCCCTGGAGAAGAGGTTTTCCCACCCCAAGAGTTCTATAAGATGGAGGTGATAAACCCTGCCTCTTCGCCTCTGGATCAGCATTGCTCCCTCCCCAGGCTCCGGTGTTACCTGGCTCTTTCCCTCTCCGATGGGCTGGGTTTTGTTTTTAGAAGACAGGAAGCTCTTTGTGGGCATGCTGGGGAAGCAGCAGAGTGAGGATGACGTCCGGCGCCTCTTTGAGCCCTTTGGACAGATTGAGGAGTGCACTATCCTCCGAGGGCCCGATGGAGCCAGCAAAGGTGGGTTCTGGGGAGCTGGGTGAGCACCCCACAGGCAGCAGGCACCCACGGAGGGTGGGAGCTGCTGGCAGCGCAGCAGTGGCCAAATCCAACCTCTCCCATGTCCCTTCTGTGCCCTTAGGTTGTGCCTTTGTGAAGTACGGCAGCCATGCTGAGGCGCAGGCTGCCATCAACAGTCTGCACGGCAGCCAAACCATGCCGGTAAGTGCCGGGCTCTTGCCCTGCCCCATTCGACCCCGTGCTGCCTGCATAATCCAATCACCAGCTAATTTGATCCTCTGTCTAATTGGATCAAAATCCTACAGACGGGCAATTTGTTGGCCAGATCACCCTGAGGTTCATCCTTGCCTGGGTGCTGAGCCCCAGGAGGTGGGTGCGTGGGGCTAATTCCCTCTGTGCTGGAGAAAGGGGCTGTTTAATTAACGCCGAAGGTCAGATTTGTGAACGAGCAGGAGGAAAAAGGAAACAGAGGTCAGCAAGCTACCGCCAGGGAGAAAAAACAGCTATAATTAAACCTTGCATCGATCGCTGCTTGCTGCTGCCAAGCCAGGCAGCATCCCTGGGGCCAAGGATGCTGCGGCTGCTGCGAGCGAATCCTTCACTGGAGTGGGGAGACATTTTGGGAGCATCTCTGGGACCCCACCATTGGCCGGCCGGAGCCGGACCCCACCATCTTGCTCCTGTCTCAGGGCGCCTCGTCCAGCCTGGTGGTGAAGTTTGCAGACACGGATAAGGAGCGGACCCTGCGGCGGATGCATCACATGGCAGGGCAGCTGGGCATCTTCAACCCCATGACCATCCAGTTTGGCGCCTATGGGGCCTATACACAAGCGGTAGGAGATGGTGCCTGCCAGGAGCGGGGGCGTTTTTGGGGAACCCCATGGTTTGGGGGGTGTGCTTGTTTTACCTGTGAAAGCCTATGTGGGATTTCACCAGTGCCAGTGAGTGCAGATGCCTGTCAGGGTTGGTGTATCCTCATCTGGGGGCACAACAGAGGGCTTTAGCCCCCCAGGGGAGGATGGCACAGCTGTAGGGCACAGCAGTCCCATATATTCCCTTTTTTAATGTCACCTAGTCTTCTCCTGTGCCTGGATCTGGCAGCAGGTGCCATTTACTCCCATGAACTCCTGTGCCTGGGTGTGAAGAGGGGATGCTAATTTATCCTCCCCTGCTCTCCCTTTCTCCCTCCCTCTTGATTGTTTTCCCCTTTTCCCCACTAAGATCATGCAGCAGCAGGCGGCCCTGATGGCAGCTGCCCAGGGGACCTGCCTCAACCCCATGGCTGCCATCGCCGCTGCCCAGATGCAGCAAATGGCCGCCTTCAATGTCAGCGGACTGGTGGCCACACCCCTCACCCCCTCTTCAGGTATGACCCCTCTCTGTTTGCCCTCCCCACCCTGCTCAGCATCCTTGGGGTGGGTGGTGCTGATACCTCCCTCCCGCAGGGACAAGCACCCCTCCTGGCATTGGCACTGCACCGGTGCCCAGCATCGCCGCGCCCATCGGGGTGAATGGTTTCAGCCCGCTGCCCCCCCAGACCAATGGACAGCCTGCCTCGGAGACCATCTACACCAATGGCATCCACCCCTACCCAGGTAACCTTCCTGGCAGCCTACCAGGGGGCTCCAGCGTGTCCCCCCTGGGGTTGGGAACCCATACTCAGCCCCCATAAAACACTTCAGGGTGTTCTTCACCCCAGGAACACACTGGATGAATCAGCTGTGTGTTGATCTCCACTGAAATCCCTCCTCCTGTGGCATCACTGCCTGGGTGAGCAGGGCAGTGCTCTCAGCTCCTCCCAAGCTGCATGGGGCAGCTCAGTGCTTGGCCAAAAACCCTCTCCTATGAGAGCTGCTTATCCCTGGGTTTCTCTTGCTTATTCTCTTTTTCTTCTCCCTTCTTTTCTCTCTCCAGCTCAAAGCCCGACGGTGGCAGATCCCCTCCAGCAAGCCTACGCAGGCATGCAGCACTATGCAGGTCTCCAGCTTCGCTTGGCACTTCTTCTCCCCTCTTTGCTCCTCAACCTTTTTTTTTTTTTTTTTTGGTGTGTTTGTGAAACATCACCTTGGTGTTGAACCACAGTGCTGGGGCAATGGGGTGAGCACAGAGTGTCATACCCTAGTAGCCATAGGGGTGATGCTGATACAGAGCACAGTCCCCTCATCCCCAGCAGCACAGATGCACTCCCAGCACATTGCTCTGTGGAAACTTTAGATGGAGGAAAGTAAATTTTAATGCTAATTCCATGGGGGAAAGAGAGCTCATGGTAGTGCCCAGGAGAGGGGGTGAATTTTGGGCAGTGGCAAAGAGCAGGATCCATGCTGGATCCCACCAACACACCAGCACTCTAGTAGAGATGTTTGTGGAGTCACCAAGACATCAAAAATCCTTAGATGTTCATCACAGGGCTGAATCCAATGGCTGGGGAGAAGGGAGGCAAAGCATCCTGTGTCAGTATATTCAACCCAGCAGCCATTTCATTAGGAACACAGCCATTTGCAGATTTCCAACAGAAAATCTAAGTTTTGGACACCCAGGTGTTGTATTTTTTTTTACTAAAAGCACCTCAACTTCTGCCACCCGCATCCCCCCTGGAAGAGCTATTCCCTGTACCCCAGGCGTGCCAGCAGGGATGGGAAGGGCAGAACCAGGAGCTCTGGGGCAGGATAGGCGCCTCCATTGAGGGTGGCAGCAGGGGACATCCCTGTCCTCAGCCCCTTCCTGGGGCTGTGGTGTGAGTGGGGTGCATGCTGGGGTCTCAGCTCCACGTTTCTTCCTTCCAGCAGCATATCCCACCGCCTACGCGCCCATCAGCCAAGCCTTTCCCCAGCAAGCACCCATCATCCCGCAGCAGCAACGAGAAGGTGAGGGGTGGTGGGGTCACCCCATCTGTGGGGCTGGCAACTCCTCACTCCCCCACCCCGGGGTGACCCCCGCCTTGCGCTTGATGTGTGGCTGTCCTTTGTGTGTCACCCAGGTCCCGAGGGCTGTAACCTGTTTATTTATCACCTGCCCCAGGAGTTCGGGGATGCGGAGCTCACACAGATGTTCTTGCCTTTTGGCAATGTCATCTCTGCCAAAGTCTTTGTGGACCGTGCCACCAACCAGAGTAAATGCTTTGGTAAGTCCTGGCGTGTGGTGCTCCATGATGTCCCAGCTTGGGGTCCAGCTCTCACCAGTGTCCAGCTCTTGCAGCTCAAAGGTCTGGCTTTCCCCATTGACCCTGCTTTGTGGTCCAGTTCTCCATGGCATTCCACCTCCGGTATCCAACTTCTCCTGACATCCCATCTTGGAGTTCTGGCTCTGCCCAATGTCCCCAGCATGGAGATCCAACTCTCCCTGACATACCAGCTTGGAGGTCTGTCTAGACCATCTCAGGGGCCTGGCTCAGGCAACACCCATGGCTGACCAAAGCTGCAAGGTGGCTGGAGCAACATGACTGTCTGTCCTGGGACCAAAGGGCAGGTTTTTGTCCCACATGGTGGCTGTACAGGACATATCCTGCTGCTGTCCCTTCTTAAACTGTCCTGTGTCCTCAGCCCAGCGCACCTACCCTCATGCCTACCCTGTCAGCAAAGTGTCCACACAAATCCCATCACCTTAGTGTCCCCAGAGGCCATTCCAGTGTCCCTCTGGACCTTCTTACCCAATATTCCCATAGACCATGATGTTCCCAAAGTTGCCATCAGCCTGTCACCCAGTGCACCAGCTGGGGGCTGCCTCATAACCCCTCCGTACTCCTCTCCCAGCCTCTAAGCCAGGAGCATCCTGTGGGATTTCTACACCTTGGCTGAAATCAAGGGGCAACCTGTGATGTTTACAGTGACAAACTCCTCTGTCCCCTTGCCCCCAGGTTTTGTCAGTTTTGACAATCCGACGAGCGCTCAGGCAGCCATTCAGGCCATGAACGGCTTCCAGATTGGCATGAAAAGGCTAAAAGTCCAGCTAAAGCGGCCAAAAGATGCCAACAGGCCCTACTGACCCCTGCTCACCCTGGCCCTGCAGAGAGGTAAGAGGGGGGGCTGGGAGAGCCTGGCTCTGCTGACCACCTTCCCCTGCTCTGCCCTGGGGGACCTGGCAGTGGGGCTTGGCTCATGGAGGGCAGCACTGGTTCTCCAAAACCATCCTCAAGTGTGCCTGGGGGCCCTTCACCTGAGACCCTTGGTGTGGGTGGTTCAAACTGAGATTCGGGTCTTTCCCTCTTGCCATCCTTCCCTCCATTCCTCTCTCTGTCCTGTTCCTCTCTCTGTCCCTCGTGTCTCTCTCTATCCTCTCCATCTCTTCCCTCCATCCCTTGCTTGATCCCTCTTCTCTTTCCCTCTGTCTCTCTCTGTCCTCTCCCTCTACCCTCCATCCCTCCCTCAATCCCTCCCTCAATCCCTTTCTCTTTCTGTCTTCCCCTCTGTCTGTCTCTCCATCCTTCTTCTGTCTCTCTTTTCCTCTCTCCCTCGGTCCTTCCCTCCATTCTCTCAGTCCCTCCCTTGACCAGTTCCTCTGTCCCTCTCCCCCTTTCTTCCTTCTGTCCCTCTCCCTCCCTCCCTCCCCAGGACACATCCCAATGGCCCTTTCCCCCTTTTGCAGGTTGGGCGTCCGTGGTGTCTGACAACTTTGCCCTTCCCCAAGTGCAGTATCCAAACCCGTAACTCTCTTTCTTTGCAACACATCCCGGAGGACAAGGAGGAAGATGAAAAGGCAAAGGACAAAGGGGCAAAGAAGAGAGCCATTCCGGGCATAGCTTTTCTTTCCTTTTTTGATTTTTTTCCCCAAACTGGTCTTGTTTGTTACCTAACGAGAACAAGAGAGCAAGAAAGACAAGGAAGGAGGAGAGCGATGCGGCACCGGGGCTGAGATTTGCTGCTGGCTGCTCGCTGGGACTCACTGAATCCCTCACAGGGAGAAAGGATGACAGCTCCGGGCAGCTGGGATCTGGATCTACCTTTGTGTTTGTTTTTTAAAGCACTCATTTGCTGCTATTGATTTCCCAGGAGAAAACAAGGAAGAAAAAGAGGCTCCAAATGGATTCTTAAACCAAAGCCAGTGGGATGGGACCAGCCTTGGGCACTTCACCTGGAAAAGTTTGGTTGGAATAAGGAAATGTGGCAAGATTTGGTTTTTTTCCCCATGTTTAGGGGTTAAAAAACAAGGGGATCAAAGGATGTTGGACTTACAGAAGATATATATAAATAAGTATATATATATATATATATATATATCCCATGGAGAAGGGCAGTGGGACACGTGTTCCCCTGCTCATCACTGGCACAGGGACATAGGATTACTTGTTTCAGAGTCATATCATTCCTTAGAGTTTAGGGACCAAAGGACTATTGCTTTTTTTAAATATATCTATAAATAAATTAATTTAAAAAAAACAAAAACAAACAAAAAACACAAAAAAACACATACAAAAAAACAAACAAAAAAACAAAAAACCGAGAAAGGAAGACAAAGGAAAATCAAAATGAAGAGGGTTGAGGAAAATCCAAAACATCTCGAGCTTTAAGAGCTGCAAGTGTTTCCTTGAGGGCTCGGTTTGGGGGGCTCAAGGGCTCGGTTTGGGGGGGCCAATGTGTGGCTGGGGATGGGGGGCTGTGGGGTGGGAGGTTGGGGGGCTGTGGTGGCTCCCCCAGCCCCGGTAAAAACCGGTGGTGGGGGAGTGAAGGTGGTTGGAGAGCCCCTTGCTTGCTCCATGGAGAGAGCAGTGCAATGTGGTTCTCTGCAGTTTTGGTTGTTTTGGGGTTTTTTTGGGGGTTGGGTTTTTTTTTTTCAGCCAAATAAATAACAAAACGACAAAAAAAATGTGAGGTTTCAGCAGAAACAAAGTGAAGCGAAATAAACTTATTTTGTCAAAATCGTCACCTTGGTTGGTTCTTTGGAGCAATCACTGCCGCGTCCCACCACCCAAATTCCCCGGCATCATCCCCTTGGGGACCCCTTTCTGACCAGCTTACATCCAGCCGGGCGGGACCATCTGGGAATTTGGAGAAGCTGGCAGAGTGGCTTGGCCTTCTCTGTTTATTTGCTTTCATTTTCTCAGGAACAACCATTTGCTGGAGAATTTCACACACACACCCCCTGCAGAGGGGACCAGGGCAGAACTCGGAGCATGGCCACCACTGAGGAGCCTGTCAGGTCTCAGCTGGTGACTATCTAAACCAGGATATTATTTTAAGCCAATCCTTAACTTTCTTTATAAATCCACACCTGTGTCTCTGGTGGGATGCAAAGGGCTGGTTTGGGGTATTTATTTAAATCCTTCAGACCCCTAAACCTCTGACAAGGAACACCACCACCTTTGGGTGGCCCCATGTCCCTGGGATAGGCCTGATGCACAATCCCTTCTCCTTGGTGTGGTTCCTGCTCTGCAGCACCATCCCTTTGCCATGGTGTGGTGGGGGGGGATGCCAGGAAGAGCGCAGTGGGCAATACTTTTATTAATCTGTGTGTTGTCTGTTGGGGAAACAGTTCAGAAATATACAGGTTGTGAGCAATCCTGACTTACTTCAACTTAGGCTACATTGGGTTAATACTTATTGAGGCCTAGTTAGAGGCCTGAGAATAAGCCAATGGGAAAGAGATAACTAATTGGCAACAGGAGAGGAAAATAATTATGTGAGAAGATGGTTCCGTGAGAATGGTATGTTGATTGGAATACAAAGCCACCTGCCTGATAACATAATATAAATAAGACTTCTCTATATATAGTGGATGTGAGTTCTTAATAAACGATTTTCCTGCAATCATATTGATGCGTACATGGAATCCTTAAGTCTCCGCAGACTGTTTTCCCACAGTTGTCCACTGCACTCTGCCCAGCACGGGGATTCCATTCCCACAGCCCCATCCCTTTTCCAAAGCCTCATGAATTTCGTTATCACCCTTTCCCTGTGATCCCATCCCCACACTTTCATCCCATACCCCCAGCAGTTTATCTTTATCCCACTTTAACCACACATCGACACCGTTTCCTTTTTTTTTTTTTTTTTTTTTTTCTCCTGTCGTTTTGGATTTGTTTTGGTCGTTTGGTTGATTTTTTTGTTGTTGTTTTGGTTTTTTTTTGCTTCAGTTACTTGTCACTGATAAAAATGCCATCGCTGCTGACGCCAAGAGGGGCAGCCACCAGCCCCGCCAGCTCCCTCTCCACTCTGCCACAGGGTGGGGGACACTGAGGGACAGGACGGGGAGGGGACAAGGGACCACTAAACCCACCAGGTGCTTACTGGCTACCTGTGTACAGCATGAAGCCACCAATCTCAGCCCCATTTGCCCAGCCTGGGAGCCTCAAAACCCACTTGTCCTCCTTGGCCATGCCCAGGGGTCTCTGCTTATTGCCCAGGGTGGGCCCTGCCACCACCTCTCAGTTTGTGTAGACCTGAGTCCCGATCACACGCATGATCTCCTTCTGGATTTTGGGGTCCTGAGTATTGATATTGGCATCTCCCACTTGTCCATCTTCATACCTGCAAGGGGAGAAGTGGGGTGAGGGGGGCATCCCATGAGTGTCCTGGGGGTGCTGGTAGGGTGGGCACAGCTGGAACTCACACAAAGAAGAAACGGGTGCAGACATGGTCTGAGACGGGGCAGACCCAGATGTTGCCGTGTTTCTGCAGGTCCTTGGAGGTGATGACTGCCAGGGGGAAGGGGTAGTCAGCTGGGGGTCCCCCAGGGCCCCTCCTGCAGCCCTTCTTTCCACTGGCTGAGCCAGGGAGGAAGTTTCTGCCTGTCCCCCACCCCATGTCCCCCCACCCCGTGTCCCCGCACCTTCACACAGCGCGATGCAGTTCAGGTTGCGGCTCTGGAGGAAGCGGGACTGGATGGAGCGGGTCTGTGGGGAAAGCACAGTGTTACCCCCCCAGAACAGCCCTCAGCTCACCCCCTCCCCAGCACCAGGAGTGCTGTGTCCCTGCCCCCCCATGGCGTCCCCCAGCCTGTCACCTGGGGGATGGTGTTCATCCGGTTGTATCTCTGCACCAGCTCGTCCTTTGAAGGCATCCGGTGCTGCCCTTTCCCCATCCCTGTGGAGAAGCCAGGAAGAGCCTGTCACTCCCAGGCAGGGAGCACCCCTGGGGTGAGGCAGAGACACGTGCCACAGAGGGTGACAACCATGCTGGGTGCTTCCACCCAGTAGCCAAGCCCTGAGAACCCCCCAAAAGTGGGCTGAGCAGCTTCTGGAGCCTAGAAAACAGTGGAGTTTAATTCCCAGGAGCATCGCAGAGCCTCAACCTGGCAGGGAAGAGGTGGGAAGGATACGGCTCTTCTGGCCAGCATGATGCTCCATGTCCCCGGGCCCATGCAGGGAGTGGGAACAGCACAGGCAGAGACTGGACAATGCAGGCAGGGACTGGGCAACACAGGCAGCCTCTTACCTGAGTATCCAAAGGAAATACTGGAGATGGGGCTCAGATAGATGCCCTTCCCATAGGCTGCTCCATGCAGCTTGCAGGAAAACACCAGGGTGAGTGACACGGGGTTACCCCTGACTGCTCGGGAACGGTGGCAGAGGTGGCCTGGATTCAGCAGGCATCTGCCTGCACCCCCCTGCCCACCTGCCCACACTGTGGTGGGCGCAGGGGAACCTCACCTGTAGTTTGGTGTAGGACGCGTTGACTAGCCCATTGCGGAGAATGGAGTGCCAGTTCTCAATGTGAGAGCCACTGGGGAAACGAGCCCCACATCAGTCCCACGGAGCCCCACGTCAGCTCCCCAGAGCCCCATGGTGCCCGCCTGGGGGGCTCCCATCACTGTCCCCCCCAGCAACTCACTGGAAAGCAAAGGTGCTGCCATAGAGCTTCTTGGCAGTGCGGAAGCGAGCTTCCTTGGCTGGGGGACTGCTGAGCAGGAGAAACTGGTGGGAGGTGTGCATGAACTTCAGCTGCTACCAGAGGAAAAGGACGAGCAAAGGCAACGCCAGCAAGGAGAGAGGACAGACAGACAGACAGAGATCATGCACAGCAGCCTGGCTTTGTGTCCAGCCCCTGCCCAGCTTTAGCTGTCCTGATGCCAGCAGCATGTCACAGCCCACGTCAAATATCCTCCACCTCGTGTCCCATGCCCCCCACCTGCCCACCCCACTCGTCATCCCACACTTGCATTCCCTGTGTCTCACCTTCCATATCCTACATCCCACATCCCTCACATCCCACACCCTCCATCCCAGTCCCATAGCCTTCATGCAATGTCCACTCTTGTCCTGCATCCTGCACCCTACATCCCACCTCTCATATCCCACATTCCAGACCCTCCATCCTGCATGCAGCACGCAGCCTGCAGCTGGGCCCCTTACCCTGCTGAGGGGCAGCTTGACAATGTGAGATCTGTTGCTGGAGATTATCCTTGGGAAGAGGAAGAGAAGGAAAATCATACAGGGCAGTCTCATACTCCCTGGGAGCAGGTCCAATCCAGGAGCCATGCCAGAATTCAAAGCAAGGGTGGTGGATGGTCATGATCCCCCAGGAGAAAAGGGATGATGGGGCTGTGCTGGGGATGCCTAGTTGTCCCCCACCCCCTTCTCTGTCCTGGGGGATGTGGGGCATTGGAAAGGGACATGACGCAGCAAAAGGGACATAGGGCAGTGGCACCCTGCCACTTAAGTGGCCTTACCACTGCAGGAGGGGATGGGCCAGGGGGTCCAGCTTGTCCATCTGCTTCTTGATCTCCAAGTAGGAGCCCTAGCAAAGGCAAGAGGTGGTGCAGGTGGGTCCCCCTACACCCATCCAACTCTTGGGCACCAAAATGTACTCCCTGGCAAAGGATCCTGCGCCAGGGGAGGGAGGCCTTTGAAGAGGCCACAGGTGGTGGGGGACCACACTGGCATACCTGGGTCATCTCTCTGATGGACATCACACTGTCCAGGGCCTTCTGGAGTCGCTCGTAGTTCTTCTTCTACATGTGGAGTAAGAGAAGGGCTATCAGAGGGGTTCTTGGGGGTCCCCCCAGCCCCACCAACCTCTAGCATGGAGGAGTGTTGCCCCACAGGGCTCACCTTGGGATTGAAGGCAAGTGTTTTGGGGTCATTGGGGTCCACCACAGAGGGGTAAGGCTCAAAGATTATGCTCTTGCGGGGAGACTCCAAGGCGGCACGGCACATGGCCACCAGCAGGTCTACCACCTGGGAGACAGGGTAGAGTGAAGAGACAGTGTCCTGAAGTGATGCTGTGGCCACCTGCCATGCACAGCCATACCTCAGCGCCCGTGGCCACCTCCTCCGCCGCTCCAGACATGACGCCCAGGGTGTAGAAAGAGAAGACACAGAGCTCCCTGGTGCACACTGCCGGCTGCAGGGGGGACAGGAGCCATGGGCAGGAGCAGGAAGGGTGACACAGGGTGACAGCCCATGCCCACCCCATCCCTGTCCCCACACCTTGAGCATGGAGCCATTCTGGAAGACGTGCTGCTCATCACACACCACGCAGTACTCATTCAGTGTTGGAATCCTCTGCTCTGCGTACTTCATGATCTGAGGGATGGGATGGTGGGAGTCACATCCCAGCGAGGCCACCTCACCCAGGGGGATGCTCCCAGAAGCGGGACAGGGCTGAGCAGGATGTAGGACAGCAGGGAAGATGCTCCAGGAAGAGGGATGGGAATAATAAGGGGGACATGGGACGGGGGGAGGATGCTCTAGGCAATGGGGTGAGTGGGACATGGGGCAGTATTAGGATACTCCAAACAGTGGGATGTTGCCAAGTGGGCTGCAAGCCCCTCACCTGGACGAGGAAGCCGTACTCCAGTGTTGGGATGTTCTTGCAGTGGCCACCGACCTGTGGCGGAACCGGAGCGAAGCCAGCTGCGTTATCCCCTTTCTCCCCCACACCCTCACCTCTGCACAGCACCTGCATCCCCCAACACCCCTCTGCTGCAGTGGAAGCCCTGACACCTCCAGAGATGCAGCTGCACCAGGGATGTGGCACCAAGAGGACCCCATAGGAACCCCCCCACCAGCATCCCAGATTGCCCAGCAGCACCCAACAGTGCTGGGGACAAGGCACAAGGGCACAAAACCCCAGTGGAGCTCCCCTTCAACCCAAGGGGGTCTCAGCACCCCATGACAACAGAACCAACCCCACAGCAGCCCTCGGGGAAGTGAAAGGAGAGGAAAGCAAACCCCAAGGCGGGGAGGCACCCACCAGGATGTTGAAGGGGGCAACACCTGCCTGGGTGCTGGGGGGAGGGTAGCCGAAAACCTCCACCTTGGGGTTCTTCATGGTGCAGGAGACGGAGCGGTTCATCAGGCGGTTGACACGAGCCTCAGGGATGCTCAGTTTTCCCTTCAGCACCGACTCCTGGATGACGGGGAAGCTGGGAGACCTGTGGGCACAGTCCTGCTGAGCTCCCTGGTTTGTCACCATCCTCTATTCCCTCTGTCACCCAGTGATAGGTTCACCCTTCAGCTGGTTTTGGGGAGCAACCTTCACCTCTCTGGGCTCTGGATGGAAGCAGAGTCATCCAAGGGGGAAGTGGGGAGACTGAGGCATGGTTCCAGGCCCTCAGGGTGAGGGGACACAGGATTAGGGACCCTGGAGACACTGTCAGGCTCTTACTTGGGGATGGGGGAGAAGATGCTGAGGCCAGCACGGAACTTCTTGATGGTGCCGCTTGTCTTGAACCAACTGTGCCGCTTCTCCTGCTGTGTCTTCAGGAAATCGTTGCTCAGATGTTTCCATTGCTGGGATGTGAACATGCCCAGGATCCTGGCAGAGAGGTGGCTTGGGTGTCTGAGCAAGGTGCCAGCACCCAAGGGGTGTCTCGGCACCCACTGAGCCTGGCACAAGTGGTGGTCTGAGCTACCCAGCTCCTTCTCTTCCCCACCCAAAACTGGTGGCAACACCATCACAGGGCTGTGTGGCAGTTAAAAGGGATGGGGACTTTGGGCACCTGGCTGGTTTTGGGGCAAAATAGTGACCCTGTGGCCCACCCACCACCCTTGGGTGACTATTGAGTTTTAACTCTTACTTCTTCAGTTGCAGACCCAGCCCAAAGCCCTCCTTGTTGGATGGCTGGAAAACCTCGATGGATGGTTCTGCATGGAGAGGAGGACAAGCTGTCAGTGCCACAACTTTCCCTATCCCAAGGGTACGTGGGGACACTGTGTCCTGCCTGTCCCCACTCACCGGGGCCATCGAGGTACTGGGAGAGGGAGAAGCGAAGGCGGAGGACGATGGGCTCCGTCCGCAGCACCTTCCAGGCTGTTGCCACCTCCTCCTGCCGGGGGAGAGCCACAATTCAGCACAGAGGTAGGGAGGGTCCCTCAGCAGGGAAGGGAAATTTGGGAACCCCCTGTGTGGGTGTGTCCCCCTCCCAATGCCAATGCTGGCAGGGGCACCCCAGCGACTCACATCAAGGAAGCTGATGTTGACGTGCAGGTCAATGTCCACATCATCGATGGTCCCATACTCCCTGTGAAGATACAAGGTGCCGTGTATCCATGTGAGCACCCAGACCCCAGGTTAGGTATTGGTTGTGGATAGGTTACCAGTGATGTCATGGCTGGGTGCCCTGGCTATGGCACAGCTGGGTGTCCTGGGAATGCCAAGTCTACATGGCACCACCAAGTACCCAGAGGTGCTGTGGCCTAGTGTCCCAGGATGGCAGAGCCGCATGCCCCAGGGATGCCACAGCTGGGTGCCCTGGACATGGCACAGCCCAGGGCTATCATGGCCAAGTGCCCTGGAGAAGGTACAGTTGGGTGCTTGGGGATGCCACAGCCAGGTGCCCCGGCTATGGCTTTGCTGGGTGTCACAGCAATGCCATCTCTGGGTGCCCTGGAGATAGCACTGATGCATGTGCAGGAATGGCACAGCTGGTTCCCTGGTGATGCTGGCAGGGGGGGAAGCGGGCACACCCACCTGATGGCCACAGCATTCTCACTGTAGATCTCCTTCACGGCCTCGATGTCAGCATCCAGCTGCGGGTGACGGTACAGGTCGGCGGCGCAGGTCCCCTGTGGCATAGCACCCACAGCACCATAAGACACACAGCTCCCCTGAAGATCCCCCACACTTGGGGCCAGGTGCAGGTTGGGGGTCACCACACCCCCATGGCATCGAGGGGACCTGGACCCCACAGCACTCACCTGAACGCCATAGAGGAACTCCTCAGACTCATTGTCCCCATCAGAGTCATCATCTGTCCAATACTGGCCCTTGAGGTCCTGGGGGGCAGAGGGTGAGGAGCAGCAGATTAGGGGGTGTTGAGGGTTGAGGGGCAGCAAGGATAGAGGAGAGAGTTGGGGGGACCATGTTATGGGGGACAGGATTTGGGGCGCAGGCTGGGGGACAGGGTTGAGGGGAGCAGACTGGGGGGAGCAGGCTGGGGGGCAGTGGATGGGGATAGTGAGTGGGCATATGGACACAGTGGGATGGGGACAGCAGGTGGGGACACTGCATGGTCACAGTGGATGAGGAACAGTGAAAGGGGGACAGGGGGAGGGGGACTGAGGGATGTGGCAATGGATGGACATAGAGGGATGGACACAGTGGATGGGGACAGTAGGATGAGGACAGCGGGTGGGGACAGTGGGTGGTGGCTGTGGATGGGGACAGCCCGTGAGGATAGTGGATGGACACAGTGGATGGAGACAGCTCGGGGGGGCCACGCACGGAGCCGCGGGGGGGGCCCGGCCGATGGGGAAGGGGCTCCAGCCCCATCAGCCCCGTCCCCCTCCTGTGCCGGGGAGAAGGGCACAGCCGGGGGGGGGAGACACCGGCGGCCACCCGGAGGGGGCAGAGGGTTCCGCGGCGGCCCGCGCAGCACGCACCACTCCCCGCGCAGGCCCGGGCCCGTCGCCCCTCGGCCCCGGGGGTGTCCCCGTGTCCCCCGGCCCCCCGCCGCGGGTCCCCCCTCACCATCTCAGCGCTGCCCGGCCGGGCCTGCCCCCGCCTCCATGCTGCCGGGCGGGCGGGCGGCCATCGCGCCGTGACGTCAGGCACGGCCGCCACCGCCGTCACCCGGCAACGCCGCCGTTGACGTCACCCTCGGGGACCCCCACACTTCGGCCCCCCGGGATCGGGGCATCGGGGACCCCCCTGGAGTCGGGCGGCTCTCACGGGCTCCCTGTGTCACTGGTGTCCCCAGCACAGAGGCCCTGTGGCGCGGACTCAGGGTACCTGCAGTCCCCAGCCTGGGATGTCCCCGGGAGATGGATATTTCGGGTCCCGACGTGGCTGGCACAGTGTCCTCAGGGCTCAGGAGGGAGTCCCCTGTGTCCCCAGCCCAAGGTCCCCATGTCCCCTGTTCAGGATCCCCTTTTCCCCAGCCCTGGGTGGCCATTTTGGGTTTCCACATGGCTGGCACAGGGTCCCTAGGGCCTGGACAAGGTCCCCCGTGTCCTCAGCCCAGGGTCCGCAGAACAGGGTCACCACTGTCCCATATCAGTGTGGCCGTTTTGGGTCCCCACACAGCTGGCACAGCATCCCCAGGGCCCAGCCCAGGGTCCTCATGCCCACAGCACAGGCGCACATTTTGGGTCCCCACGCAGCTGGCACAGTGTCTGTGTGACAGCTCTTCATGCCAATGGTGTGGGGACCTCAGTGTCCCCAGCACAAGGTCACAATAGTTCCAGTGTGGAGCCACCACGATGACTCCCCAATGTCCCCAGAAAAGGTCCCCATAGTTCTAGAAAAGGGTCCCAAAAATCTCCCATATGGCAGTCCCTGCCATCCCAGCCCAGAGTTCCTCAGTGTCCTCCCATCAGGATCACCATAAATCCCCATCACAGGATCCCTAGAGTCCCCAGTATAAAGTGTCCCTGACACAAAGTGGCCATATTGGGTCCCAACATAGCTGGCATGGCGTCCCTGTGGTCCCACCGGTGTCCCCAGTGTCTTCAACCTAGGGTCCCCAACATCCCCATCACGGGCTCCCCAATATCCCCAGCCCCAGGGTCCCCAACATCTCCAGCATCTCCAGCGTCCCTATGGTCCCAGTGCAGAGCTCCCATGTTACAGTCCCCTACGCCCCCAGCCCAGGGTTCCCAATGTTACAGTCCCAAGGGACAGTTAGAAGCTCAGTGCACTCCAACGCCATCGTCAAAAACGGGGCTCGAGAGCCCCCAAGCGTGTCAGGTACTGTGAGAGGTGAAGGCCACGGCCCCTTTAATGCGCTCAGGGCTGCGTGCGCCTCCCCCTCATTGGCCGTCCGGGCCGCGTGCAGTGACGCATCTCCTCCCTCCGCGCCTTCTGCGTCCGCCGGCAAAAGGAGTCCCGGCGGCCCGCCCCCATCCGCTGCTCCCCCCCCCCCCCCCCTTCCTCCCTTCCTCCGCCGCGAGTCGGGCGGCGGAGGGATCCGCGGGGGGCGGTGCTTAGGCCGGCCGGGATCACCTTGGCGGGGCTGTGGGGCGGTGCGCAGAGGACCGGCGGGGCGAGGCGAGGACGGGTGGAGGCAGCGGCAGGTAACGGCGGTTGGTAACGGCAGCTTGGGTGGTGGTGAGACGCCCCCCTTCCATCGCCGCGCCACCCCTCCATCACCCCCCTTCCCGCCGTGGGGCGAGGGTCTCCCTCAGGCGGCGGTTGAGGTGGGTGAAGAGGGGGGGTGCGGTGTGGGCGCAGCCGCGGTGCCCCCCGGCAAGGGGAAGGGGGAGTGGGATGGCGGGGGGGGGTGCGTGCGGTGGTCTCCAGCACGTGGCGCCGCCTCGAGCATCCCACTCCCCCCGGGAATGGGGGGAGGGGGATCGGTCCGTGAGAGGAGGTACCGGGTTGGGGGAACCGGGTGGCCCCAGTCCCCCGTGTGCCCCTCGTTTAGGGGAACGCGGGGCCCGCATTGCAGTACCCGCCCGGTTTCCTCCTTGGCTGGGGCTGGACCCGGAGTCTACTGGGAGAGGCTGAGTCAGAGGGAGCCGGAGCGAAGCGCTTCAGCGGCCCCCCCCGCACCCTTCCCCCCCCCCCCCCCCCGTTCCCGCACTCACGTAAGAGCTACCGCGATGTTCTGCAGAGCATCAGCTTAAATCAGCGTACGGCTCACTGCCTTCCCCGGCACCCAGCAACCTCTTCATCCCCTCCCTCGCAAGAGCAGGCCCCCCGTGAATAATCTTCGATTGATTCGGACAGGCTCTTGAACTACGACAAAAGAAAACCCCAAGCCCTCTGGGACGTGTTTAAAGCCCCTTTGCAGGGCATGAAGAGTGCTTTTGTCGGAGGACAATGGCAACCTCCCGGCTGTCTTCTCAGATTAATAAAAGTGGGCAGCAATCTCTAACGACCCGCTTTGTTCCGATAAGGCAACGGGTTATCGGCGAGGTTAACAGAAATCTGTGTTGCAGGAAAGTTTTTGTCATGGAAGTCTACTAACTTTCTGGCTCCGACCTGCCTTGGCCTGCAGGTTGGATAACAAAGAGGGTTTTCGGTTACTCAGATACCTCCAGGGCTCTTGGTGCAACCAGAGGTACTTAATTAAAAAAAAAAAAAAAAGTCATTATTAATCACACAATTTTATGCCTGGCCTTTCATTTATAAAGCAGGATAGTGGCTTGATGGCTCTGTCCGCAGGCTGAGGCAGCCTTCCCTGCCCAGGCAGGAGCTCTGCTCCCGGCCACCTGTTGGACTTTTTCCTGCAAAACCCTTCCCAGAAACTTTGCTTTCCCTAGCAAAGTAAGGAGTGTGTGAAGGCTGCCTGGTAGCCTGCTGCTCTATCTGCCTGCCTTTTTCTTGACTATCTACTTCCTTATCTCTGCTCAGAGTCACCAATTTAAAAAAAAAAAAAAAAAAAAAAGAGGAATTTATTTGCTTTAGCGCAGGAGTGCTCCACCATCGGTGTTAATCCACGCACCGACCTGGTAATTGAATTTAAGACGAAACACCACGTTTCCTAGGCCGGTGAGACCACGTGCTTGTCTTTTATCTCCCTGCCGGCTGGGAGGAGGCCCTTGTTCTCCCCAGGGAAGATGGTGATGGATGGATGGCACGTAGGGAAAGGGGCTGCAGTACCTTTGCGCTGCCACCGCAGCATGGCTCCATCCATCCTGGAGCTAGGGCTGCGGCAGAGGGATCCACGCTTCCACCTTGAGTGGTGTTTAAATGTATAACCTGCTGCAAGGTTACGTTGTTAGGTGTGCCTGCACTGCAAACACCCTCCAGATAAGTCTTGTCACCAAACATGTCATGCTCGGCACCTTCACTCGTTTAATATTTTTTTTTGTTTTGTTAAGCCTTTTGTATGCCTTTGCCCTCTAGAGAGGGCAGGCTTAGCTAAGTCATACACGACTGTTAATCCACCTGCACGCAGGTGAAGTGCTGATGTTGCCCAGCACTGTGTGGTCTGGCCTGACTTTTCTGGCCCCCATAAAGCCTGAGAAATATGTCTCTGTCCTGCAGCTGTGGGTCTCTCCTGTCCTGGGGAGATTGTCTGCCACCCAGGAGCAAGTGGTGGCTTCTGGGCCCTGACCAGCGTTGCTGAAAAGAGATGGCATTTTGGGGTGGCCATCTTGTCCTTATGTAACTGCGTGATGCCACCTTCCTGGAAGAGGGCTGGCAGGCTGGGTTGAAATCCTGCTTCATCACGGAACTGGATTTTTTTGTTGTTGAGTCCCTTTACTTTCTGCAGTAAACCAAGCTGATATTTTTCTAGGTTTTTTTTTTTTTTTTTTTTTTTGTGAACCTACAGGCCTGTCTGATTTCATAACCCTGCCCTTCTCAAATGTTAGTGCTAACTCAAACCATTTCTGCCTCCGGCCAGGGATACTAGCCATGAGCAGCCTTGTTCTGCAGCCTTAGTGAGGTTGTGTAAGCCAGGCTGACCAATAAAACCTAAATCATCCCCTGCCATGAGCTTCCCCCAACTTCTGCAAGCACTAAACCTTCTCTGTCTGGGGTTGTGGTAATTAATGCAGCCCCTGCCATCCCTCGCTGCTGTAGTTTTTTTACTTTCCTTTGTTTCCTTCAGCAAAAGACTTGGCCCAGGGTAGGGGTTGCTGCTCCCTCTGTCTCCTTTCTGCCTCCATGGATTTAGGGGTGCACTCTGACTGCAGGATGAGATGGCTTAAGTTAGCCACCTTGTTAGTGCAAAACCAGTTGTCCTGACCTCAAATGGCTCTTTCTAGAATATTCGAGAGGCAGGGAGATAGCAGACATCTTCAGGGCACCCTGCCTGAGTACAGGCAGCTCAAGTAATAAACTTGGGGATTCAATTGTTATTCCTTGTGGAAGGAATTCAGATTTATTCAGTGCTGGCAGCATTCAGGTTTTACGGGATATTGCTTCCCCTCCGTCCAGGCTCAGCCCAGACTGAGTGCTCTCTGTCTTAGGTGTCCTTGAAGTCCTTGGTCTGATTTTAAAAAAAGCAAGTCTGTAGTGGGAAATGCCGAGCATTCCAGTTTATATTTATAAGACTGGTCGTTCCAGCAGAATTCAGTCAGTGCTTTGTAGATAAGTGGTGATGGGAGGCAGGGAGAAAGCATTAAAAAATGAAGCTTTTTACTAGTGGGTTACAGTGCTGTGGGCACATGGGACTTTGGGATACTCTTTGGCTTCTGCGTTTCTGCTCTCACCCCTGGACAAGGTCATCTTGTCTTTCATTTTTCTGAGCTCACTGAACTGCTGGAAAAATCTCATGAAGGGGATTTGGAGTGCAAACTTGAATTTTGGGGTTTAAAGTTTATACTTGTGAATGACCTGGGTGGGGGATTTCCATGAGGTAGGGCGAGCTCACCTGCATATTTTTTTAAAACGTCGGAGTCATGGTCTGGATGCAGTTCTCATCTCGGGATCCTGTTGTTTGATGTTCTCATTCTCATGATGAACATCTCATTTGATGTTCTCAACAGTTAATACGCAGAACAGAGAAGTTGTGCAGACCTACTTGCCTGTGTTAGGAGGTGGTTGCCCAGCAAGGGCTTGTTTTAAATTTTTTTTATTTTATTTTTTTTTTTTTTTTTTTTTTTTTTTTTTTTTTTTGGCATCTAGAGTGGCCAGTGCTGCTCCACAGGTGTCAGAGGATGCAGCAGCAAGTGTTAGAGGGCCGCATCACAATGTTTCAGGGCTGACCGGTGGCTTTTCCTGTAATAATGGGACTTTCTCGGGCGTCTGATGTGGGCAGACCTTCTTGTAGTGACTCGGGTGAATCAGCATCTCTGGCGGAGCTGAGGAAAAGGAGGCTTTGCCAGGACAAATTATGGTTTTCACTGGCCTGACTCCTTGACGCCGCATGGGAGAGAGGGGCAGTGGCGAGTCAGGGAGAGGAGCGGCACGATCTGCACGTACGTGGCGAAGGTCTGCGGGGGAGAGGAGGCCGAGGGGAGGAGCTTTGGTGCGTGCGGAGCCGCTGCCGCACCGGGCAGGCACATGGCAGCTCTCAGCCCTGCAGGGAGGTCACGACTTCCTCCTGCTCAGTCCTTCTAGAAACATTTTGTGATTTGAGGTGTTGTTTTTTTTTTTTTTTTCCTTGTTTGCTTGGGGCAGACAGAACAAAACCTCCTTTCTGTCCCTCCTGCTGAGCAGCATCGCATGTTTCCGTGAGGATCAAGGCATACCTTACAGGTGAAGGCAGCTTATGCTGGTGGAGCAGCCAGCTTTGAATCTCCCCCACGTGCCCAGGGGATGAAATTTAAAGTCAAACTACTGTTTGACTGCCCATACTCGTAGCTACTTTACATCAATCTCTTTTACCAGGGACTTTTTTGAACACGGGCAGTTGAGCTTGGGTGGGTTGAAGAGCACAGAAAGGTTTTAGCTGCTACTGTTACTTGAGATCAGAATTATCGTGGCGCAGTCTGGAGTGCACAATTAGAAATGTCCTCCCATGCCAGCTGACAGCTAAGCTTCAGTTCAGCTTCTGCTTGGGATTACAAGCTTTCCTGCTGCTGTGAGGATGCTGTGGTTGTCTAGAGACAAGTAGCTAGGGTTCAGAGGGGTTTTTTCTTTGTCCAAAGTTCTAAATGTTGTGATGTTTTTTTGCTGTTGTAGATGAGGGGAAAGGCAGGAGGTAGGAGAGACTGGCAGGGTCTGCAGTTTGAAGCAGGACCTTGAGCCCATCAAAGAAATCTTGAAGTCTTTTACCTATTCTCTGCCAGAGTGTTGTGTTTAATCAAGTCTGCTTGCTTGTATGGGCTTACAGGATGGGTTTAAGCTTAGGCAGGCTTTGCTGTGATTAGGTTCCCCTGGGCAGAAGGTTGCCTGTGTGAGAATGTTCTGCAGTCACACAAATGCAGAGCTGACCCACTCCCCAGTTGTGATGGGAAGCGCAGTGGAGGCTTCTAAGAGAAATGACTGGAGAGCTGGGAGGGAGGAGGCAGAATCTCTGCCTGTGCACTCAAGTGCTTGAATTTTGTTGCGTTGTGTAGCTCCAGGGGAAGACTGGCTATGAAGAGAAGCTATGAAGGGAACATCTGCATAGCAGGCAGGTGAGCTTTGGCTGGTGTATGTGGGGGATGACATGGAAATAGAAATGTGTCTTGCCTTTATCTAAGACTCTCAAGTAGGAACATAAAGCTAGTTTGACCCTGTAGCAGCTTTCTTGTTATCTCCATATTCATCACGTGGGTGTGTTGGTGTCTCCGCTTAGCAAGTCTGGGGGATTCTTAAACCTGGCACCACTTTCTTCTCTTCTAGACAAAGGATTACAGCCACGATGTCAAAGCACCACGATGCCGGGACCGCTTTTATCCAAACGCAGCAGCTGCACGCTGCCATGGCGGACACCTTCCTTGAGCACATGTGCCGCTTGGACATCGACTCGGAGCCAACCATTGCAAGAAACACCGGCATCATCTGCACCATCGGTAAGCGAGTCCTAGATAGGAGAGACTTGCAGCTGTGAACCATTGTGTTGCTGGGACCTGTTAGGGAAGTTGTGGGATGGCTTCAGCTTTCATCTCTTGCCAGGGCTGAACTTGTGTGTTGAAAGAACACAACTTTCCCATGTCTGCCTAATCCGTGTTAGTGCTAGGAATGAATCCAGGAGCCCAGGGAATCGGAATTGGTCAGGTTCTGCTGTACTCTTTAGTGCAAGTTAAAACAATCTTGGCCGTAGAGATGAGCTGCCTCAGTGCTGAGCAAGTCTGTATCTATTATTCCTGTTCATTTCCACATGAAACAGCCTCTGGTATGTGTGGGTTATCTCATTATTTTTGCAGAGTTAATATTCAAACTCTTTTCTTCCTCCTAGGCCCAGCCTCCCGCTCAGTGGATAAGCTGAAGGAAATGATTAAATCTGGAATGAATGTTGCCCGCCTCAACTTCTCTCACGGCACCCATGAGGTAAGGGTGGGGTCTGAGCAGATACAGCCCTGTCTGGGCTGTGTGTGTGGCTGCTGACCTTGTTTCTCACAGAAAAGTGAAATCCAGCTTACTCTAGACCAGCCTTGCTGTGGGAAGGCAAAACTTATCTCTGCTTCTGCGGAGATCATGCTGCTGGTACACACTGAGCCCACGTGACAGCTGATAACATTCAGTGCCCTTTCTGAGCCCTTCTGAAAGCAATTCAAGTGGCTTTCGCACCCTGCTTTTTACTGGGGAGCCAGGTAACTGATACCTGACACTTGTGTGACAACTGCTTGCCATCAAAACCTTCCATTCTTCCTGCTTCCTCCAGTCCTGCCATATGGTGGACTAAGCTGTTGCTTCTCAGCAGGACCTGAGAACATCTGTCATGGTGTTGCTGTGCACCTCATCAGTTGTTCATCTCTCTTCTTGTGTTATTGCTGGTGCTTTTGCAAGCAGGTGATCAATAACCTCCATTTTCAAAGGAAAATTGTTAGAGATTTGAAATAATTACTGTTCCTAGTTGAAAGAGTTAGGATGCCTTGGGTGTGCTTGGTGAACCAGCTGCTCCGGTTGTGTTCCTGCCAGCAGTGCTGGGGTTGGCATCACGGTATCTGGGAGATAGTTTGGTGAGCTTGTAAGAAGAAGGTCAAAAGTAATCAATGCTGTTTGTGGCAGACAAGCCCTTATTTATATAAATAGATCAGTGATACTGGAGGAGCTGAGAATCCCATTCCAGGTTGCCTAGAATACCCCCACTGAGCCTTCCTGCGGAGTTTCTTTAACCTTGGCAACCCTTCAGCTTTGTAAATGTCAGACAGTAGCCAGTAGCAGCAGCTGTAGGTGGCTTTACTTACTGAACCATGAGCCTCACGGTGTGTAATAGCTCTCTCCCTCATGGCCTTTAAAGGCCACAGGACACTGTCAGAATCAAAAGGTCTGCTGCTTAAGTGTGGAGAACCATCCAACCTTGACTAAATACCCAGGGGTAGTGTTGATGTGTAGGCTGCAGTTAGCAAAACCTGCCTGAAGAATGGGTACCAGGGAGTAATTCTGCTCTCAGGAGTCAGATCTTGCAGCTGGGTGGCTCTGGGTTGGCTGACTCAGCAGGGAATAGGTGGCCAGGCTGAAACTGTGAATTTTCACACTGTTACTGCTAGTGGAGTTGCTGCTGTGGTTTGTGTACTTGTTAGCTGAGGTTGAGGACAGGGGCAGTGGCTTTCTGCTTTGGGTGAGGTCTAATTGCACATTTCAAACAGATGAGGTTAGGTTACAGCAGGCTCTGGTCTTCCTGTCATCTCCTGTTGAGTTTGACTGTCAGCCAAAGCCAGGCTTAACTTTGAGATCCCCTTGTGATTCAACTGAAACATCCTGGTTTCCAGTCAAGCTGCAGATGATTTTCATCTGTCCTGAGCACTTGGGTTCTTGTGTCCACCTTAAAGCATTCAAGAGGGCTTCAACTTCGCCAGAAGTGCTCTTGCATCTGGCTGCCTTTCTAGGTGGGGAAAAAAAAAAAAAAGCTTTTACTTTCCAGCTCTGCCCACATTGCTCTTTGCATAGATAGCTCTTGAGGAAGTCAGAATCCCTGGAAGGCATTTAAGTCATCAGCATCAAACAAAGGAAAAAAAATGCCATGTGACTGGGACCAGATGAACAGAACAGCACCCTTCAGGCAGGTTTTCTGTACTGCACCCATCTAGGCTGCAGCGCATGGGGCCTTCTTAGTCTTGACTAGCACGTTCAATCAATAAACTAAAATTTTCCTGCTTTCACAAGGTGTCAAGGGCACACACAAGAACTTTAGCACATCTTTCCCTGGCCCCACCCTCCTGGCACTGGGTTATCATCCCCACCATACTGAAGGGCTGGTGTGGAGGTGGATGGGTGGTGTGGGACAGAGGTGTTCCCAGGGGAGTTGGGCTGTGGCACAGGGAGGGTAAAGGCTATTCTTTATCTATAAAAGCCTGTCAAGTGTTACACAACTTGGAGTCGAGGTTATCTCTTAATGTTGTTTAAACAAGTAGAGTAAACTGATCTGCTAGTCATCTGAAGCTCGCTTGGGGTAGTTGGGATGGGATTTTCCCTGCAGAACTGTCTGTTTTGAAACGGGCAGTGTTAGAGAGCTCTTGCACGTGGGAAACTATACAAGCCAGGTGTGTGGTGCTGGAGTCTTGAACTGCCCTCTGTGACCATCTTGCTTCTCAAAATAAAATAATACTTTAATGGATGACATCCTCTTAGCAAATCCTTTATCTCAAGGGAAAGTTAAAGCCAAAGAGTTGTAAAAAGATGTGTCTGTGCTTGCCTGTGTCACACTGGAAGGCTCTGAGGGATTTGGCAGCACAGAAGATGGCATCCTCTGTTCTGTGACATCTTTCTGTGTTCTGAAGGGTTGAGATCAGCCACATGTAGCCCTCATTGAGCAGTAATATTTTCCTGGCATTCAGGAGTTTTTCTCTGCACATGGCTGTCTACCTGCTACTGCTGCTGATGTTCTGCTGTGTGGACTAGGCAGATGCTCATCAGAACTCTTGGAAATGTTCTTCCTAAAGGCCTGTTGGTTGGTGAGCTGAGCTGTCTTCCAACAACAAGTGGTTCCTGATGGAAATTACTTTATCAGAGTGGCTGGGCTGTCTCCTTGAGTTGTTCTTGGATTACAGCAGGGCACACTCGAGGTGTAGGTAGATAACTGCTGGACTCCACTTCTCATGTAACCTTTGTATCCTCACACTTGGCTGCTCTGGAAGCTCAGTCAGAATTAAATTCTCAAGCTAGAACTGAAGCAGCATAAAGTGAGAACAGAGCTGTCAGCCTTGGCAAACTTGGGGTGTGCACTGGTCTATTTATAAGCATTGGAGTGGAAGTGGGCTGAATGTTTCCATCTCTGTTTCCTTGCTAGTATCATGCGGGCACAATCAAGAACGTGCGAGAAGCTACGGAGAGCTTTGCTTCTGATCCCATCACCTACAGACCTGTGGCTATTGCACTGGATACCAAGGGACCTGAAATCCGAACTGGGCTCATTAAGGGAGTAAGTTGCCCTTTTTTTGTGTGTGCAAGACAAGATAAGCATGATGCACCTTTGGCCTTTTTCTAACAAAAAAGGTCTCTAAGACATGAGTTAACGAACCTGTTACCAAATGTTATGACAAACTGCTGCATGCTTGTGGGGTGGTTGTGTGCTGGTTTTTACTGGTTTTGCTGAAGCACATGTTTTGACACGCAGAGTGGCACAGCAGAAGTGGAGCTGAAGAAGGGCGCGCAGCTCAAAGTGACCCTGGATGATGCCTACATGGAGAATTGTGATGAGAACGTGCTGTGGGTGGATTACAAGAATATCACCAAGGTTATAGAAATTGGCAGCAAAATCTATGTCGATGATGGGCTGATTTCCTTGCTGGTTAAGGAGAAAGGTGGGTAACCACTGCTCTAGTAATGCCTCTTGCTTTTTTTCCTCAGAATAGAATTGTTTTTCTCCAGTAACTGCTTTTTAGCTTGCAGTTGTGTATTAAAGAAAGGAGTATGCAGTTCTTAATGCTGTTGGGAGACTTAAAGCAAAACAGCTTCTATTTCAATGGCAATGAGTTTCTAAAACTTGAACTCAAGCTGTCTTTCCTAAAATCCTCTTGAAGGGTGAATGTGTGATAGGGACATAAGGGTGCTCACGATCAGAGCTTTTTAGGAGCTAATTCATACATTAAATGTAGGATTTTAACTGATTTTGCAGCATAAACACTGAGTTTCATGGTTAGGGACAGAACTAGCTTCAACTGATAACCTAGAGGCAGGGTTAGTGCCACAATCCTCCCTTTATAGTGCTGTCTGAACTGCTGCAGCCTCAAGGCATCTCCTCTGATCCCCAAGCACATAGAGAGATGGAAGTGAGGCTTTTGGGCTTTTGAATTTGGTGCTCCAGGGCTGCTGTGTGCAGAAATAGCACCTGGTCACTTTCCTGGGGAGACATTCCCAGCTTCCTGCATGGAACAAGTAGCATCTCTGAGAGGAGTTGTTAAAAATTGATCTTTTGTGCTCCCACGGATACGTTGCCAGCTTGTGTTACATAAACTGGCTGAAGAGAGCAGTGCTCAACTTTAACTGTGTGCAGTTGCTGTTGACACCATTGTTCTCAGACAGAGAGAGGTGGTGTGGGAGCTGGCGCTTCTGGTAGATGCTGATGGTTGGAACACCTCTGTTTCAGGCAAGGACTACATCATGACTGAGATCGAGAATGGCGGCATGCTTGGCAGCAAGAAGGGAGTGAACCTGCCTGGTGCCGCGGTTGACCTGCCTGCAGTCTCTGAAAAAGACATTCAGGACTTGAAATTTGGTGTGGAGCAGAATGTGGATATGGTGTTCGCTTCCTTCATCCGCAAAGCTGCTGATGTCCATGCCGTCAGGAAGGTGCTAGGGGAAAAGGGAAAGAACATCAAGATCATCAGCAAGATAGAGAACCACGAGGGTGTGCGCAGGTGAGCTTTGTGCAGGTGGTGCTTGCAGTTTGTCACCCTGGATCAAGAGGAGAGCACAGCTTCTTCATGCTCTAGTCCAGACTCCTGGTCCCTGACCTGCCAGCAGCAGCAAACTTAATGGTCCAAGTACCAGTGCAGGCTGTCACTTACTGCCTTGTGTGAATTTTGTAACTGTAATGTTCTTTGAGCTCATCCCCATGCCTGAAAAATCTGTGATAGTCTCCAAATGTGAGTTCAAACATATCAGAGTTGCTATTCTGGATGGAAATTGGTTAGCCTGGGACAGGTTGTCAGACTAAAATACCTGTAATACACTCAGTGCTGTTTGGTCTTTTCTCAGTGGCCTTTGTATGGCTTTTGAAAGCTTTATGTATGGCTTTTTATGTGCTCTGAGTCAGTCTGGGTTTTTTCCTTCTACCTTGGCATTACAGCATCGCAGACTGGGACGTGGAAAGGCCGTGTGCCAACAGCAGAGCTGCCTGGTGTGCTCCAGACTCATGATCCCTTTGAAGAGGGATGATGGAACAGGCAGGAAGGTGCTGTGCAGAACAGGAGTAACAAACCTTTACTCTTGTCCTCAGGTTCGATGAGATTATGGAGGCCAGCGATGGCATTATGGTGGCCCGTGGTGACTTGGGGATTGAGATCCCCGCTGAAAAAGTCTTCGTGGCCCAGAAGATGATGATAGGGCGCTGCAACAGGGCTGGCAAACCCATCATCTGTGCCACTCAGGTACTGGAAACATAGTAATGCCTTGGAACTGCTGCAGTCTGGCAGGGAGTGAACCTCAGTAGCTCTTCAGGACTTGATGGCTTTTCTAGATGCCATGAGCAAAGAGCTTTTGCTTGTCACTGAACAGCCCATCTTGAGGCACTTGAAAGATGTGTTTGGTATCTTCCCAAGCTAGGTTATATTGTCTCTTGTGTGGCTGCTGACAGCTTTACCTTAAAGCTTCATGCAGCCTGAGCCTTTTGGGCTGACTGAACAAATTCTGGGGAAAAAAAATGACTTTGTGCTTTGCCCTGACATCTGTAGCAGCACATCTGTCTAACAGAGCAGATTGCTGAGGTTCCTGGGTATCCTACAAGAAGGACCCACACTGCAGCATTAGAAGGAACTGAGTATAGAAGATTGATCTCATTACCCTGGGAGTGGCTGTTGAGGGAGGGAGGGAGGGACACTCAGCTTCACTGGTTCTAGTAGGGATCATGTGCAGACAGTCCTCCAGCACTGGAAGCACTGGTTTCCTGGCCATGTTTGCTGTGTGCACAGGCTGTGGAAGCTGAAACTGTCTCTAGGCAGTAGCCATCAGACAAAGTTCTGGGTTTACAGCAGCATGTGCTCCTTCCTCTCCTTGTATTGCTGTTGAAACTTGGCTGAAGCACTGCCCCAGGTGATCTTTCTTGAGGAAGCAAGAGATGTTTGTCCCATGGTGAGCTGCAGCAGGGGGAGAGCTGGGCACCTGAGCTAGGTGGAAGAGCTGGCCCGACTTTGCCATGCTCCTGGAAAGGAGGAAGGAAGAGTTAAGCTTGTGGAAAACTCCCGTTTTCCACTCTTTTTAGAGTGGGTGCTAAGGAGTTAACTGTTCTGAGTTTACTATGACAGACTGTATAAAGAATCAGAAATTTTATGTTGGATGAGGATGACTGTAGTTGGTGCAGGCCATCCTGTTTTATCTGCCTCTAGATACAAAAACCAAACCCCTAGGTGCTAATTCAGGAACCTGTGGCTTGATACGAGCTTTCTATAAGGATGTCTAAAGCAGTACTTTGCCCTCAGAGTACTCAGAGTTCCTTGTATCTAGCCCTGTGCTAAGAAATTAAAGTGGAATGTTAGAGTATTGTGTCTGATGCTATGTGGATTAAATCTTCCTGGAAAAGGAGTAAGTACAAAATGGAGTGGGTTGTGTTTCTTGGGGACTAGACCCCTCTCTGTCCTTTTGCCCCAGGACAGCTCTCCAGCCTTTTTCCATAAAGTCTATTGAAGAGAAGCACTAACAGAACAGCTGGTTCTTTCTGTGGTGTCTTGATCCCTTTGGGCGGGTTTTCTTCCAGATGCTGGAAAGCATGATCAAGAAACCTCGCCCAACCCGTGCTGAGGGCAGTGACGTTGCCAACGCCGTCCTGGATGGAGCGGACTGCATCATGCTCTCCGGAGAGACCGCCAAGGGAGATTACCCACTGGAGGCTGTGCGCATGCAGCACGCTGTGAGTACTGCCACCCATCTGCCCCTGGGGGCCTGGCCCCCACCCACAACTAGGGCTGCACCTCCCATGTGAATGGAGTGCCAGGAGAGCTTGGTGTGCTTGGTGGCAGCACACCAAAGTTCCAGCTGGTTATTTCTATGTTCACACTCCTGCTGGGGGCTCTTTGTTTTGGGCCCTGAAACCACTTTGTGTGCTCCAAGTTATTTTCAGGCAGAGCTAAGAGCAGCTCTGCAGTGCTCCAAAATCTAAAAGTTCGCATTTTTTAATACTAATTTTTGTTTAGACTGGGGTAAAGGGGGGGTTGCCTTTTGTTTTGGGTTTCTTCAAGTGCCCTATTCCTTTTGGCATAAGAAGTGCCTTCAGCTTCTCCAAGGTCAAGAAGCTGCATAAGCCGTTTATCTCTTGATTATGAAAGGTATCGGCTGGCTCCTCTGGGGGGATATGGGGGAGGCTTGTGGGTCTGATTTACAGCACTTACATTCAGCACCTGATGCCCTCTGTATGGGGGGTGTTGGTTTCACTAATACTGACAGCACCATATTTTTACATGCCTGAACTGCCAGAAACCTCTGCTCTGCTTCGAGTTCACTCAGCTCATGTTTCAGCTGATAAAAAAGCCTGATGTCAAGTGTTGCTTCTCCCCACTTACCAGAGCTGTGAATCCCAGCAATGATAACTCTAACCAGTTATAACTCTCACCAATTTTATTTGCAGTTCAGGTTACCTAGACTAACCAACTCTTACAGTGTTTGTTTGCAGTGTATTATGAAAATGGCTCTTTTTCTGGTCAACATGCAGTGGTATTTTTTTGCACATGCCAAATGCAAAATATGACTTGGTAACCAGGTACTGACTGCTGGTTTGCAGGCTGAACACTAACAGGGCGCTTAAAAGGTTCTTCCACAGTTCTTAATCCCTTAAATCACAAGGGTTGACTTTCTGCCAAGAGTTGGGAACTTGCTGCAAGAAACAATACACCTGGGGTTCCATTTTGGTATTCATACTTTTATTGTAGCTGTGGCCTGAGCTTGGGATCCATTGCTCATGCTTTCCTCATCCAGCAGACCTGGGAATAGTGATGCTCACTCTGCCAGGCCCATGTGGCAGTACAGAAGGTTTCAACCCTCTGTGCAGAAGGCTTACTCAGATTAATGTAACCTGGCACAGGCAGCAAGGTGCCAACTCTTGTCAGCAGCAGCATGTTCTCCTGCTGTCAGGATCTTTCATCAGAACCAATTCCCTTGCTGATAGTTGGGAGGAGGCCTCCAAAGCAATAATGCCTCAAATAACCAGGGTCTGAAGATCTGCAGCATAGCCAGAGATGGTGAGTATTTCAATTGAAAGTGGCTAAGTGGTCACAGCAAGGGGAAAGCACCTCTGGTACAAAGTGGCTCCTGTACATGTTCCTGAAATTGCCTCAGATGGAGTTTACATATTTATTTATCCAGTCCTGCAATCTGTTAACAGCCAGCCCTGTAGGATGGAGCTTGCTCTTCAGGAACTGGCATCTCTGATAAAAATGCCATGTGCCTCAAGTTTAGCAGCAAGCTTCCAAAATTTGGGCAGGCTGTTTCCTGATTGTGCAGCAGGCTGCCTTCTAGTTCTCGTATTCAGATGCTACCCTGGCCATACTGTCTTAATGGGACCAAGGTTTAAGTAGCTGCTTCATTCTCCTTTCTCCCATCTCCACTGGGGTATCTCCACCTGGGTACCAGCTAGAACCTCCCCCAGCTGTTTCTGTGTAAGTAAAGCCAGCTATGATGTGGAGTTGGGAGCTGCTGTGCCCTTCTGCAGCCACGCTGAAAGCTAACACAAGTGTGTCCATACTCTTAACAGCTGGGGAATGCAGGCTCCCTCTAAACTTGGGTTTATTCCCAGGAATAAATGAGGACCAGGAACTGAAGATAAACTGCCTAGCTCTTGCCTTTGGAGGAAGTGTTTTGGGGCAGATGCTTCCATTTTCTCTAATGGCAAAGTGACAAGCCAGCAGAGATAAACCTGACTGTGTTAGGAGCAGAGCTGGCACTGGAGCCATGTTCCGTCCTGTGACATGTGCCTTGTTATTTTTATACATAAGATACTTAACTACTTTGGCTTAAACTGATATCTGGAAGAGGGATAATTCCTGCCATCAAGTAAAATAATTCATTAACAATAGAGGAACAAAATTCTTACTTGGCAGGGGTCTAACTACCTAAAGCTAATGAAATAGCTTTTATTATAACGGTACCTCAGGCTCTCCTTAAACATGAAATAGTCATGCTTTGTGTAGCAGCTGCTCACTTTCTGGAGTAACTGAATGAGGTTGTCCTTGAAAAGATCATAAACCTTTGCATGCTTTTCCAGTCTCTGCAAGCCTTCTTTATCGGGTTGTCCAGGGCTAACGCAGCCTTCTGTGGGATGGGGATGGCCTTCAGATGTGAGTGATTCCCAGGCTACAAGGGTGAAGAGGGAACTGAATTTCTTGCAAATCCTTTGTCTCAACAGAAACCCCATAGTCATGCGTCTGCACCCCTTGTCTGGCACTTTACAAACCCTCCAGCATGTTGTGACAACCCTGTAAAGAAGACTTGTTCCTCCTGTTTATTTCTCTGTTACTGAAAGGGAAGTTGATACTGCACTTGGAGGTGAAACTTCCTTGGCTCTCAAGTGAAACTAAATCTTGTGAAGTTGGGGGAGACCAGGCTGGCAGCTCATCGTGTGCATGTTTGCTCCATTAAAACTGTCCCAGCTTCACTGTGTCACGTTGGGGAAGTGTGAAGGGGGAACACAGAGCTACAGGGATTATTTCCTCTTGAGGAGCTGTAGGCAGGAAGAAGCTGTGATGCATTACAGACTGAGTTGCAGTCAGTAAACACACAACCTGAGAGCCAAAGAGTTTCATAGCCTGAGCTTTAATATCCTCTTGCATGCATTACTGTGATGATTCAGCAAATTAACGTGATCTCATGTTACTCTGGTGTATCTTTCCTCTTTTTCTTTTCCTCTTTCTCCTCCTTCCCTCTTACTGGTGCCTGCAGATCGCTCGTGAGGCTGAGGCCGCAATGTTTCATCGTCAGCTGTTTGAAGAAATTTTACGCCTCAATGTTAAGAACACGGACCCTGCCGATGCCATGGCAGCGGGTGCTGTGGAGGCCTCTTTTAAGTGCTTAGCTGCAGCCCTGATAGTTCTGACCGAGTCTGGCAGGTAGGGCTCAGAGAGGGGGCTCGGTGTCAGTTCTATCCATAAGCAAAAACGTTCTCCATTCTAACACTGCAAATAGCGAGCAGCTCTCTGCTGCAGTGTCAGCCTTGCATAACCACTGCTGTCTGAACCCAGCTTCTCTGTGACAGGGAGGGACTCCAGGTAGGCAGGAGCAGAGCAAGAGTGCCTGGCAGTTGGCATGGATGTCACCTGAGTGTGGGCTCAGCAGGGCGAGTTGACTCAGGAGGTGTCACCCATTTGGAAATGAAACCTAGGAGGATGGAATGGTTCCTCTGCACTGATGGGGGCTGAGCGTTGCAGCTGCCATCCCAGCATCTCAAGCTCAGTCTGGGCTTGCTAATTGGAAATTACATCAAAAGCTGAGGGTATTTGTGTGACACCTGGCTGATAGAGCACCTCGCCTTGCCCTGTGCCGCCCTGAGCGACTGACGTGAGTGTTGTCTCCTGGAACGCGTGTTGCTCTTATAGATTGCCCGGGAGGCCGAAGCCGCCATCTTTCACAGGCAGTTGTTTGAGGAACTGCGCCGTCTGACTTCCCTCAACTGTGATCCCACTGAGGCTGCTGCTGTTGGCGCTGTGGAAGCGTCCTTCAAGTGCTGCAGCGGGGCCATTATTGTTCTCACCAAGTCTGGAAGGTAGGAGGTGTGATAGGTTCCCTCAGGTCCAGCCCACTTTGTGCCAGGGTGGGGGAAGGAGCCTCGCATAAAGATGGCTTTGAAAACTGGAGCCGTAATGGTGAAGCCTGGGTTTTGGCAGTAACCAAGAGCCCCCATTGCCTGCCTGTGGTGCTGTTTCCTCGGGAGATGGGCAGACAGTTCAAACATCTGCACACACGTAACCTCCAAGTTCCTGGGCCTGCCTCTGCCAGCGTGGCATCAGCACCGAGCCCTGCCTCCCCTTGCTGCTGTGAGTGGCATCTCTGCCAGCAGTGCTGGCTGGAAGAATCAAGGGAAAATATGAGTTGCAGCTTTGATTCAAACTTGGCGAGAAATTGTCGATGTAGCAGTAAGGCAGAAGCTCAGTGAATGCAGAATGTACTGGTTTTTAAATTGAAGCCTTGACCTTTTGTAGCAGCACACAAATTACTGTCCCCTTGCTGAATTCTTCAGGCATCAGCCCTGCTTGCCTAAACCCAAGGGGTGAAGAGGGGACTGCTTAGCCCAGAATTGTTAACCAGGGAAATGGAAAGTGTTGGCCTTCTCTTACAAGCTTCCTTACACCAGCCTGTGAGTAACCTCAGTGAACAGAACAGGCGTCTGTCAGGCATCCAGCAGCTGAGTACTGCCTGTGCTCAGGTGAGCTCCAAGCCTTGGATTCAGAGGAGAGACAGCAACAGGGACATGCTTGGAGCTGCATAGTTTGGGACTTCCATCCAGGGACAGTGACAGCCACCAAGCAGAGATCAGCTTTTCCAACCAGAGGAACTAGGCTGCCTGCTCTCAAAGCACGTCCAACTAAGTCTCAGGCTGCTTTTTGGAAGAAAAGCTTAATTATCTTTCACTGTGTTCAGACTAAAGAAATAGTGCAGCAGCAGAGAGGTGAGACATGCACTGGGCTCAGTCTACCTGAAGATCTGGACTGTCAGTGAATCCTTCACCTGAATTTTCAGCTTAACATGATTTGAAGCAGCTGCCTTCTGCAGAGATGAGAAGTGACTATAGGCTGCACAACCTTGTGCTTTAATGTTTCTTTGTGGAAGGTTCCAGTCCTGCACTTGACCTTTTAAAAGAGATCTGTACTCTGGTACTTGAATGTTTTTAGCTGTGGATTCTGTTGCAGCCTTTCGTACCTGGGTCTCCTGGAGCTACCAGGAAGCATTTTGGGCAGGCATGGGAAGGATTGTCTGAGAGCTGACACTTGTGTTTGGGTGCTTCCAGCAAACTGCTACTGCTTGCTTTAAGCAGCGAGTATTGCTGAGCTTGGCTCCACTAAACAAGGCTGCAAAAGCTAGTGGAGATCCTGGCATTCTTGTGGGGATGTAAATGTCATGGCCTTGCAGTTTAAATGTCCATTTATTTGCAGATGACCTCTGTGATGCAGATGCTGTGCCCAGAGAAGGGGAAGCTTTCTTCCCAAGAGAAATTTTGGCTTTGGTTGCATTTGCTTCCTGGTGGTCACAAGGACAGAGCTCTGTGCAGAGGAACCACCAGCCTGTTCGCTGGCTTCAGTGGTGAACGTGGCTGGGAGGCAAATAGCCTCATCCTTTGCAAGCTTTGGGCCGTGCTGCTGGCACTGGCTTTCCATCCCATAACCCCAGAGCTCCTCAAAACAGAGGGAACTTGCAGGGACCCCTGCTGAGATGCCAAGGACTGCTTGCAGAGGCCAGAATAAATGGCACTTTGCCACCTTAACATAGCAACAGGGACAAATAAAGGCCTTGTTTTGGGGAGCGAAACACGCAGATGGCGCTTCTAAACTCTGAGGCGAGGTGATTTTCCTGCAAGGCCAGAGTAGGGGCTGTCACCTTTGGTGGTGGGTCCACCAAGTTCCCTGACGGGGAATTACACAGAGCATCAGCCTTGTTGGTGAGCTTGGCTCTCTCCAGCATCCCCTGTGTTATGTTCTGTGTCCCTTCTGGGGTTTTGTGGAGCCCCCCAGGGTGACAGGCCTAGCTCACTGCTGCTTCTGCTCCCTTGGGCTGTGTGCAGGTGTCCTCTGGGGTGCCATGCCTGTCACACCATGCTCCACCTCCTCTCTGTTTCCCTTTTAGATCGGCACACCTTGTGTCCCGATACCGCCCGCGGGCTCCCATCATTGCCGTGACCCGGAATGACCAGACAGCACGCCAGGCCCACCTCTACCGGGGCATCTTCCCTGTCCTCTGCAAAGAAGCAGCCCTGGATGCATGGGCTGAGGATGTGGATCTCCGTGTTAACCTGGGCATGAATGTTGGTGAGTGAGAGTTGTGGGAGGGGGTGCTTTCGGAGTTTGCCATGGGGATGGGTGATGAAAGGGAGGGGAACTGGGTGTTGACAGTATCTGATTGGGAAATGGGGAGCAGCAGTTGCATGAACACAACCACAGCTGCTTGGGAAATGGGACAGCAGGTTTGTCATGGTGACTGTAAAATAGGTTCAAGTGAAAAAAAAACAAAACAAGGTTAGTTTTAATGTGTTAAACCACAGTGCTCATAACTTCTGAGGGACACAAGCAGCCTGGAGCAGCTCCAAAGCTGCTCTTGAATTTCAAGCTTTGTGGCAAAGGAGCCCAAAGTGAAGGTGAAGGATCTGAGATGAGTTAGGCAGCAATGGGACTGGGGTCTTGATACCATCTTAGAGCTGTGTCTGGCATGGGCGGGGACCAGCTGTCCTGCACCTGGTGGGGTGAGAAGCAGCTGGGATCAGATTTCCAACACTTTCCTCTCTTCTCTCCTAGGCAAAGCGCGTGGGTTCTTCAAGAGTGGAGACCTGGTGGTCGTCCTGACAGGCTGGCGCCCTGGCTCTGGCTACACCAACACCATGCGTGTGGTGCCTGTGCCCTGAGCCTCTGGCTCCCACCAGCACCCATCTCTCCCTCCCTTCCCACCCCCTCTCTGCCTTTCCCCGTGCGTTAGACCAGCCACCAGCCACCGCCTGCCGTGTTTCCCCCTCCTCCCCCCCCCATAGTGTGGATGTAGGTTGCTCAACACCACCCAGTGCAGCAGCAGCAGTGGGGGAAAGATACCTTAAATCACTTAAAAAAGTTAAATATATATACTTGAAGTGTTTAGTTTTTTTAAAGACCTTTCCCCAATGTGTGTCAGAGTCAGCGTAGGAGTTGCCAGGACTCCTGGGAGCCTGGTGGCTGTTCTCAGGGTGTGAAATGTCCCCTTCCCCACCCGATTTTGCGGTGATGGGGAGGGAGGGGGGCAATGTGGGGTCATGGTTCCCCTGTACCTTCCTCACTCCAGGTAAGCTGCTATACCCCCTCATCTGCAGCCAGAGCCCCCTCCAGACCACATCCTGTGTGCATCCAGGTGTTTTCCAGTGCTGGGGTGGGAGAAGGGTACTGGCTCCCTGCACACGGTGTACCCCTGTCTGCGTGTCTCGTGTTAGTTGTGTCCTCCCACCCCTCACTCTGCTGGGCGCTGGGGTGGTAGAGCACAAGAGCACAAGTGTCAGTCAATAAAGAGCAGCTGAAGCACCCGCCGGCCGCTCTCATTGGGCCGGGGGGGCAGTGTGGGCTGGCGGGGCTCTCGGGGAGGAGGGGTGGCCCGTGGACCCTTTAAGAGCCCGGCCGGGCTCCGCCTTTCGCGGCGGTGGGCGGGGCCTTGAGGACCTGCGTGGGGCAGCGACCAATGGGAGCGCGCGGCGGGGGCGGCGGGCGGCCAATGGGCGGGTGCCGTGGTGCCGCGAGGAGGCCGGGCGCGCGGGGCATGACGGCGGCGGGCGGCGCGGGGCCGCCGGGCAGGTAGGGGCGAGAGGGGGCACCGGGGTCGGCGGGGGGAAACGGGGCAGAGCCGGGGCTTGAGGGCGGCCTGGGCCCGCGGGGAACCTCAGTCGTACCGCCGGGGAGCGTGGTGCCAACCCGCGGCCTGCCCTTGCAGCGTCGTGCTCCGAGCAGAGCGCGGAAACAGGGAGGCCTGCCAGCCCCCTACCCCCCATCACCTCACCTCCTGAGGGGAGGAAGCGGGAGGGGGTCCGGCAGCCGCCGATGCTGCCGGGTAGGGGGGGCTCCGATCCCGGGCGGGCGCTGGAGAACTGGCCCTGGGGCTGTCCTTGACGCTCCCGTGGCTCGGTGCCGGCCGTGCGCTCCCGGCCCGCCACTGCCCCACCGGCGCCCCGCTCAAGGCCGGACTCGCTCGCCGGCGTGGGATCGTGGAGCGGCTCCCAGTATAAATCAGTACCCCGGGGACTGAGGGTGATCCTGGGGCTGAGGCCTCGGCCGTGATCCGCCGGGCACAGGGTGGCTGCGGGGACAGCTCCGTCTGCCCCTCCGCTCCTTGACCTCCTGCTCTCTCCGGACAGACACCGGCCCTTCCCCTCCAGCATCCTCGGTAGTGGCTCCGCTCCAGCAGCCAACACAAGGGACTGAAATGACCTTGAAAGCCGGGAACAAGGGCAGCTCGCCGGATCCCGCCCGGGCTCGCTCGGGCCGAGGCAGCCCGGCCCCAAGTGCCTCCCTCTGCCTCTGATCCTCGGGGTTTTTTTTTCTCGGAGGCGAAATCCCTGACTCGCTCTCTTCTGCCTCCGCCCCGCGCTTCCTCCTCGCTTGCGCCGGCAGCAGGGAAGGGAACCAGCGAAAATCAAACGCCGCCGGAGGGGCTCGCCCCGGACCGCTTCCAGGCCGGATCCCAGCGCTGTGTAAGGGAAGGGAGATGCTGCTCCGCGGGGCGGGGGGGGAAGCACCGGGCTTCGCTTGGCAAAGCTGCAGCCCGGGCGACGAGCTTGGGGCCTGGGGGAGCCTGCATGGCCAGAGGGAGTGGTGTCAGCCCCGGTACCGCGGGTAGGGGGTCAGCACGTCACCAGGAATGTTTTTCCTTTGCTGGGGAGTTTTGTGTCCAGCTGTCTCCTCTTGGAGGCTCTTTGTGGCGACTGTGTTTGTTGTGCTTGTAGTTTGGGACACTCGGGATGGTGGTTTTCCTGCAGAAGCAGCTTCCTCCTTAAAAAGCAAAATTCCTCAAGGAGGCTGATGGTGTGAGCAGCTAGAAAGTGTTTTCTTCCCTGTGCTGCTGCTCTTCCCTGTGGAAGCAGCTCTTGGCAGAGAGATGTCCCCATCAGCTGTGCCTGGAGCCCAAACTTACCTTGTACTCCTTAACTTTGAATTGCAGTTCCTGCCACAGCTGGGAGCTGGGATGGAGCAAGATCTGGAGAGGGGGAAACAAAGTGATGTCTCCACTGGGACTGAGGATGCTCCTTGCAGCCCCCAGACACTCTCTGGAGTCACCTGGTGCTAGTGCTTTGTCCGGGGACCATGACCTGGGAGCTGTCCCTGGCAGTAACCATAAAGGGGAGAGAAAAGCAGGACAGGGCTATGCAATGCTTCCAGGTGTTCCCCAGCTTCTGGTTTTTCTTGTTTTGGGGCATTTCTGTGTGTTTTGTGAGCTTGGGGGTGGTTCACAATCAGGGGGTGCCTCTCACCCTCCTCTGCATGGTGCCCCTTGGTGTCAGCGCTGGTTAGGGCTAAATCCGCTTGCTCGGATTAAGCAGCACCAACTGCTTGGGGATTTAAGGGGTGACGTGGGGGGAGCTGGAGAAGGCTGTCCACTGGAGAGGGAGGCTCTGGAGTGGGGATTGAGCCCCTTTTTTCACCATGGGGTGAGAGGGGGTGGAAGGCTCTGGTACTTCTGTGGTAAGAGTTTTGGCTTTAGCACAGCATCACCTGGTAGAGAGTGTTTGCAGCACAGCACTGCCCGTCCTGAAGGTACAGGATGTCTGAGGAATTGGGCAGGGAAAAAGCTTGTTGGTGCAATGCCAAGGGGTGTTATTTTAGTGCTTCTCATCAGTAGAATCTTCCATTGCAGGCGCATCCTTTGACCTGAGTTGCTCCTTAAAAACACCACAACCTCAGTGTCTTTGTTTTGTCCCCATGCTGCTTGAGCTTTTGGGCCTTGTGGGCTGCTTGTTTTCTTTTCCAGTGCCAGCTGCAGGGATCTGGGAGCTGCTGCACAGCCCAGCCCAACCCAACCCAACCCTAAACTTGCAGCTCTGGTGACTGGTGTTTGGCTTTTCTGAAGCCCACATACATGCAGTGTCTTGAGGGAGCATCCCCTGTGCCCCCAGCCAGGACTGAGCTCAGATCCATCGCATAGGGACAGCATTCTAGGTGGGCCCTTGTGGCTGCACGGACCCGGGGGCTGAGGCAGCTTTGATTCTCAGGCCTTTTGGGTGATGGGTGTCAGAGTACAGCACCCCAGTCATGTCTCTCCCTGAGTCTGTGAGGATGCATGTAGGGAAGCAAGGGGCAGCGAAAGAGCTGCTCTCTATTCAGGAAGCATTTTGGGATGGTGTCTCTGCCTGGGTCTGCCCCACCGCTACAGCAACATCCCTGCGGGCACTGGGATGGGCTCCAGCTCTGTGCTTGTCCTGCCTGCTGGCACTTGTCCTGCCCACTGCCGTCCTGCCTGTCCCCCACCTGCTCTGCCATCACCCCCTGCCCCTTGAGCTGAGTTCTCTTCCCCAGAATAATTTCCTCCCCATAGATCCGATGGTCGCTTGCCGGCTCTGCCGTGCTGTTGGAACCTGGATCACTGCTGTGTGTCCCTGAGCTGCTGGCGAGCCTTGTGTACCCAGTAATCATGGATCAAGGCTGCAGAGGCTTTGGCTCTCTGTGCCAGGAGTGCCGCCACATGTCAGTCTCCGGGTGCGATTTGCCCAGGGCGGAAGTGTCGCCTTCCTGGCCCGCTGGGCGATAACCTGCCCTGTGCTGCACAGGGAGCATGTTTACTTTACCTGTCAGGACTGATGAGTGCCTCTGATAAAAGTTCTGATAGTAAATAACAGGCTTTAACGAGAGGAGAGCAATTAAAGGAGGGAGGTAGTGCCCTCAGCGCTGGCTCTGCCCTGGGCAGATGACGTTTACCGACCTTGAGGAGCAGACCTGGCCCTCGCTGGGTGAGACCCCCATCATCCCTGGAAATTTTGTACTCTTGTGACTTTTTTCCATCCCAACCTCCATTGGGAGGTTTCTCTCTCTTTCTCTCTCTTTCTCTCTCTTTCTCTCTCTTTCTCTCTCTTTCTCTCTCTTTCTCTCTCTTTCTCTCTCTTTCTCTCTCTTTCTCTCTCTTTCTCTCTCTTTCTCTCTCTTTCTCTCTCTTTCTCTCTCTTTCTCTCTCTTTCTCTCTCTTTCTCTCTCTTTCTCTCTCTCTTTCTCTTTCTCTCTTTTCCTCTCTCTTTCTCTTTTCTCTCTCTCCTCTCTCCTTCTCTCTCTCCTTCTCTCTCTCCTTCTCTCTCTCCTTCTCTCTCTCCTTCTCTCTCTCCTTCTCTCTCTCCTTCTCTCTCTCCTTCTCTCTCTCCTTCTCTCTCTCCTTCTCTCCCTCCTTCTCCCCTCCTTCTCTCCCTCCTTCTCTCCCTCCTTCTCTCCCTCCTTCTCTCCCTCCTTCTCTCCCTCCTTCTCTCCCTCCTTCTCTCCCTCCTTCTCTCCCTCCTTCTCTCTCTCCTTCTCTCTCAGAGAAGAGGTTCTGCTTGGGAAGGTGTTACCTGAGGCAGCAGGGAGGGAGTTGCTGCTCCTTGGCTGCCCTTTTGCAAGCGCCAGGGAGTTCCTGGCAAGAAATGCCCTTTTTACCTCCATGTGACTTGAGATACAGCAGAAGGATTCTTGCTGTCCTTGAGTGGCAGAGAACATCACTGTTAATGTGCAGACTGGGATTGATGGGAAGGGTTTTACAGCTCTGAAACGCATCCCTTCCCTTTCTCCCTTCATCTTGGGGGCTAACAGGCTTTCTGTTGCAGCGCCAGGCTGATGCATGAAAAAGTGTCTCCCCTGAAGAGCCCTGAGCCGATGCATGGCCGTGAGAAACTGGAGGCATCCCACAAGGAGAAGAGTTTGGATTCCCTTGATGGCAGGTGAGGAGCAGCATCCTGGAGGCTGCGGTCAAGTGTTTGCTCTTTTATCTTCCCTTTTCCACCTCCTGCAGGATCCCTGCTGCCTCCGAGCCCCCAGATGCAACCCACTAGCTGGGAGTGGGCAAGGGGGGCATTCCTCTTTGTTTTCACCCTCAAATATCGGGGCAGGCAGAGATCAGCCCTCTCCTGCAGCCCTTAACCTCAGAAGTACCTTATGCTATGATAAATCACTGAGACATCCAAAATGTGACTTCCCATGGGCTCCAGCCCTCTGCATCTTTCTGCTTCTCTTCTTGCAGCACGCATATTTTTGGGAGAAGGCGGGAGAGCTGTGGCTCTTCACTTACCTGATTATTGTTGTTTTCCGTTCTAGCCTCCACCTGAATGAAGCCCTGAAGGATGAGGACATTAAGAAATGTCACCGGGAAGTGGTGAGTCTTTGTCTTTGGGAGCCAATGGGCTGGTTTGTTGTAGCCTGACTCTGGCTGTTCACCACAGAGGAGCCCACACAAGGCTGTAGGAGCTGGTGGCGGTTCCTGGTGCAGGGCAGAGGCTCCTGTGTGTGTTTTCCATTGGATTTGTGTGGCCCTTGATCCACCCTGTGAAAACATTCAGGGTTTTTCATCCAGAGCAAAGAAAAAAGTGGAAATCTAGGCTGCAAGCAGCTCATTTCCCTTCTGCTTAGACCTTTTTGCGTTGTTAAAATGGTGCCCAAAGCAGAGCTTTTTGGTCTGTCTACAAATGAGATGCTCCGGGAGAGGGAGGAGCAGGAGGAGGCATTTTGCCTTTCCCCATGGAAAAGATGGAGGAGAAAACCATCTTGCCAATTACTCGGAGGTATCTGGGAGGGTTATGGGGTTTGCAGTGGGTTTATGATGAGACCTTGGTGTTTCTTGGTGGTGGTTTGGAAGTGATGCCACAGTCCCTCCCTGTGTCCCACTGTCCCCTGCAAAGTCCCAGCGTCTCTCTGGGGAGTGCCTGAGCTGATACCAGGTGATGCTGAGCTTTGATCCTCTTAGTGTCCGGCTCATCCGGTGACAAGGTGTGCGCAGCAAAGGTGACCTTGCCACTGTGGGCAGGAGGGCTCTGCTTGTGGTGCTGCCTGCAGACCAACCTCGCTGCCCCGCACTGCTTCGGGCTACTCTGGACCTCTCTGCCATCCAGGGTGCTGCCTCCTCCTGGGCAGGGGCACGGATCAGCTGAGGGGGTTTAATGTACAACGTTGGACTGCTTTGGAGCCTTTCATTTATACACAGAATTATTTAAGGACAAACCTGCCGAGGCTCCTGCCGCGGCTGCCGGCAGGCTTTGAAGAGACACCAGGAATATAAATAGCTGGATGGCACGGCACGATGGGTGCAAAGCAAGTGTTGTCACCGTGTCCTGGATAAGGGAAGAGCTCGGGGAGGAGGAGAGAAGCAGCTGGGCAAAATAAATTGCCTGTGGATGAGCCTGGGAAAAAAACGGCTCCTCAGCAGCTAAATGTTCCTTTGGGAGGATGGCACACTGTTTACTGGGTGCTGGATCCTCCCACCCTCCTCTAGCCCTTTGCACCCGCCGTCCCCAGCCCGGTGGGACCCTGCTGCGCCACTCCTGGGTGCGGGCAGAGGGAGGGTTTTATTTTTTGTTGTGGGGGGGTGTTTTTTTGGGTCTTCTTATCGGCAAGGTCACCAGATAACTTTGCTCTGCTTCTTTTCTAGGCTGCTAGCAAGTACAACTCCCAGTACCACAAACTGTTCAAGGACATCCCAACGGAGGAGAGTGTGCTGAAAGGTGGGTGTTACGGCAAGGAACGGGCATAAGAGCGGTGGATTTTGGCTCTGGGACTGCTATGCCCCTCTCTCTGCCTTGCAGTTTGCTCCTGTGCCCTCCAGAGAGACATCCTCATCCAGGGAAGGCTTTACATCTCCCCCAACTGGCTCTGCTTCTACGCAAACCTTTTCGGGAAGGACATCAAGGTAATGGGGGGGCCAGCCCACTCTGATCATCTTGGGATCATAGCTCAGGTTATGCCTCAGCCCACTTATCTCCTCCTGTACCCGGATACCACCAAGATCACCATCAAAAGCCTCCGATGCACAAGGGAGCATGGCTGTGCCCCCCCTCCCATCACCTGCAGGGAAACCAAGTATTAGTTTGATTAAAATTTCCCTGATTCAAAATCTCCTACAAGCCACCAGGGTATGTGAAGGAAGATGAAAGTTTCAGAGGGGTAGATTTGAATCTCTCTTGGATTTTCTTCTTGATTTACAATCTGAGGTTTGCTTGTTAGTCTTGTGGCTGATGAGGATCTTGGGGAGAGATGACTTCCTTTAAAACTGGGCTGAAGAACTGAATTATTTATATTGGCTGCTGTAAACAAATATCTAATGGAATGACAGGATTTCAGCAAAGCTTTCCTGCCATAATTTACATCTATCTTTGTTTTAGCCCTCCCCAGGCTTGCAGAGGCTCTTTTTTGTTGAGTCGGGCAGACTTGCTGGATGGTGCTTTCCCATGTCCTCACCCTTCTGATGAGGCAGAAACCACCTCTGAGCTGAGATTAGATGCTGGGGGGTGTAATGACCTTTAGTAAAACCAGGCTGTCACAGTGAGATGCTGAATCCCCCTGTCACCACTTTGCTTCTGATGGGTCTTAAATCTCCACCATGCAAAAGAAACTCCCTGAGCTGGTGCCGTGCTCGTCCCTGCCCATCCCTGTCCCTTTTTGCTCTCCAGGTTGTGATACCAGTGGTCTCTGTGCAGCTGATCAAAAAGCACAAGACGGCTCGGCTGCTGCCCAACGGCTTGGCCATCACCACCACTGCCAGCAGAAAGGTAACAACGGCCCTTCCAGCCATCCCTTCCCCACCTTGGGGGATGCCCAGGTGTGATTTGAGAGCAGGGAATGAAGTGATTCCCATCCCTGGTTGGGAAGCGAGCGCTGCTCTCCCTGCTGGCAGTTGGCCAGGGCAAACAGCATGGCTTTGCTTTTCTTCCTGAATTTCACTTTTGTTTCTGGGCAAAAGCAAAGCCCAAGTGAAATTCAGACGAGCCCAGCAAATCCCTGCCAGGCTCAAATGAAACCTTTAAACTCCTTAAACACACATGTGAGGGGAAGGGTTTAGGCAGGCATTTGACCTGAGCTGGTGGAAAACTTGGTTCAGGGGCTGAATTTCCAGCTTTTAAATCATGTTGGGTGTTGTTGGCCACAATGAGCTGATACAGTCCTGCTCAGTGTGTCCAAGGCCTTGCCTAACTGGGCCCTGCTCATGCTGTTGTGCATTGCCTGTTCCCTGCCAGAAAAGGGGTTATTCCTGCTGGATTTTGGAAGGGGGTTATTCTTACGGTATTCTGGGAGCAGGTTATTCCTGCTGCATTTTGGGAGGGTGTTTATTCCTGCTGCATTTTGGGAGGGAGTTATTCCTGCTGTGTTTTGGAAGGGCAGTACTCCTGCGGGGTGGCATGAGGCAGGATTTGGGCGTTCAAACTAAGCTGGTTGCAAGGATGCTGTGCATATTGCCTGGGCTCTGCCCCTTCTCCCCTCATGCTGATCCATGGAGCTGTTTTTTTCCTTTGCTACCAAACCTTGTTCACTGCTGCATCCCTCTGGGCTGAGTGCAAGAGGCCCCATGGGAACAGCAGCTTAGTTAAATTGGCCCCCAAAAAATCTGGTCCAGGTTTTAGCAGGCTGCAAAAATAGCAGCAGGGGAAGCCTGTAGGGAGTTCCTGTGGGGGTTTATCATGGTTCCTGAAGGGAGGAGATTCAAGGGCAGGATGTCTCTGCCTGTACCTTGCCTGTAGAAAACTGGACTCAGGACAGGGGGGAATCTCTCCTAGCAGATTCTCTCTCTCTCTCTCTTGCAGTACATCTTCGTGTCTCTTATCTCCCGCGACAGTGTCTATGATGTCCTGAGGAGAGTCTGCACACACCTGCAGGTACCTTCTCTCTGTCTGATGATGTTTGGTTGGCCACAGAGCTCTGTGCTTGCCCTGGGGCTGCAATTCACAGTGCAGAGCTCTTCACACCACCTCTGAGGCTTTGGAGAGCTCCCAAAGCCCTCCCAGGAGTCCCAGTGAGGGATTGGAAGAGGGGCAGGAGCTGTGCCCTGGGCACGTCCTGTGCCCATGAGCTGTTGCTGGCCTTTTCTGGGTCATGGATGACAGAGGCAGAGGCTGGAGTTTCTGCTCTCTGCCAGGGCATGTATGTGAATTATTTATAATCTGGTAGTAATACTAGTTCTGCCACTTTGCACAGTGCTGCCTTTTCCCTAGATCTAAACTTTTAAGGGGAGAAAAAAATGATACAAAGTAAAAAAATCCAATAACTTGAATTAAAAAGCATGGGGGGTGTGGGGGGGAGAGGGGGCGGAGAAGGGGAAGAAATCTGTCAATCCTTGATCTGTAGAGGTGGATTATGGGGTCTTCCTCTTCTCTGCCTTTGAAAGCATGTGGGAAGCAGTGGCTGAGCTCTTCCCCACCCAGAAAGGTGTCTGTCAGCTGTGCCAGGGTGGTGATTGGGTGACTCAGCCCCATTGCCAAACTGGGAGAATTTATTCTTTGAAATTGGCTGGGCTCTGCCCAGATATTCTCTTTTTCTAACCCTTCTGCTGTTTTTTGCCCTCTGCTGGGAGCCAGATTGGTGCAGGAGGCCTCGGTGCTGCTGTTGTCCTGTAGGGTTTTGGGCAGCAGGATGCAGCAATGGGATGCCCTATCCTCTGCCAGATGCTTTTTCTTCAGCCACAAAATCCCCACACTTGGAAATTTTAAGCTGCTGCTTTTCACAGACTTATCAGAAACATCAAAATTCAGTTTTCTTTGCTCAGACTGAAGCAGGGAGGGGCAGCTCCATAATGCCTGTTTCTTTCTCCCCTCCAGGTTTCCAGTAAGAAGAGCTTAAGTTTGAAGGAGCTGTCGGAGGAGCCTGATGCTGTGTCGCTGGTGAGGGTCAGGGCAGCTCTGGGAGAGGGAAGGACCCCCACGAACTCGCCCTGTGGGCAGGAGAGCAGCCACCTGGCCCCCTCGGTGGGTTTGGCACCCGGCTGGCACGCTGAGGTTCTGCCAGCAGCCCCTGGCAGGGTGCAGAGTCCATCCTCTCCCCTCGCTGCCGAGAAAGGTTGCGCAAGGATGCAGCCATCGCCTTCGTAGCTTTGTCCTCTGGGATCCTCATCCCCTGACTTGGCAGACACAGATGGGTCAGGAGGACCATTTAGACAGCTGAGCACAAGCCGATGACCCGGCTGGTTGGTCTCAGGGGTCCATTTACAGACAGAAGAACTTTGGAGCGATGTGGAAAATGCCACTGCTCTGCTCCTGCCAGCTGAGGCTGTTCAGAGCCTTGAACGTGGATAAAAGGCTGGAGGTGGTGTTGAGTTATCCCAAATTGGATGGGATACCTGGGAGGCTGGAGGGAGGGAAAAGACTGAGGACCTGAGGCATAACTGGGGGAGCACAAGGGGTCTTGTCCTGGCACCTTCCGAGTGGGCTTGGCTCTGCCCACAGTGGTAAGGTCTGTTCTCTCCTTGTCCTGACCCATTCCTGTCTCTGCACAGTCATGAAGCCACTGGTGCTTGGCCATACAGGGTGTCCTCTGTGGGCTGGTGGCCCTGGGCATCAGGCTGGATGCAGGAGGTGACAATTGAACTGGCCCTTGTGGACCAGTGACCCTGCAGGCTGGCCCAGGATGTTGTCCAGTGAGATGTCCCCCATGGGATGGTGACATCTCACAGACTGAAGGTGCTTTTCAGGGGGTGAATCACAAATGATCCAGGCTCTCAGCATCTCCTAGTGTTTTTGAGGGATGTAGCCCTTCAGCAGCTCCAGCTATGGGGATGCTCCAGCTGGGGAGCCACACTCTCTACCTGCTCAGTTTGGTGCCTTTTTGGGTGGGCTGGAATCTGGATGCTGAGCTTCAAACCCAAGGGCTGAAGGAAGTGGCAGTTGGGGCAGGCGTAGGTTGTGTGGGAAGGTCCTTCCTATGGCAGTAGGAACCTGTGTCCCCACAGGGCCATCATGAAGGATCAGCTCCCCTTAGGATGAAGTTTTGGATGTGCTGGGGCTCAATGGAGGTTTGGGTCTAAATCTGGCCCTGCCATGTCCCCAGTGCTGCTATTTCATGGGAGAAATCTCTGCCAGCAGCACAGCTCACCCAGCACTGTTCCTGCAGGAGGTGATTGTTCCTGAGGGCAAGTGGAGAAAGGTGTCACCTGCTTCGCTGTCACTGTCACTGCCAGACACTGACTACCAGTGCATCCACCGGACCTCAGTCAGCAGCCTGAGTGCCAAGGAGAGCTCCTGCACCTCCGAGGAGCCCCTGGTTTCAGGTGAGGGCTGTGTCCAACCCAGGGACATGGGTTTGTGCCCTGCCCTGCACGCTGCTGGGTGTTAACCTCCATTCATTTGTATTTCATCCATCCCTTGCTCTCCATGAGGGGCCTTCTGCCAGGATTGAAGCTGGGAGTTGGTTAGAGGGTCCAGGGGATGGGATGGAGTGTCTGCCTGTGGGGGCTGAGCCCTTGGCCTCTGTCTGTAGCACCATGCAGGTGGTGTTGGTCCATGGGGGAGCATGTACATTTACATACATGTAAATGTATTTTACATTTGAAGGCTCCTGGTGGCTGGAGGTGCACGAGTGTCTGCCCGGTGTCACCATGCTGCTGACTCTGTGCTTGTGTTTCAGAAAGTGCAATAAACACTGAGGAGGAGCTGGAGGTGGAGCAGAGCTGTGTGGCGGAGCTGAGACCCTCTGACTACCAACTCCTGAAGATCTTCATTGTGCTGTAAGTGTGCTGAGGGTAGCTGGGGCATGGGGGGTCAAGAGGATATGCTGCGAATGTCCACTTCCACCACTGGCTGATGAGCACTTGTGATTGTTGCCCTGCTTCCAGCATCTGCCTCCTGGTTGTGTCCTCCTCCTACCTGGCATTTCGCATCTTCCGTCTGGAGCAGCAGCTCTGCTCTCTGAACCGGGACTACCTCTCCCGTGGGCACAGGAGGTGAGGGACCCTCGAGGACATTGTGGGGTGGGTGGGGATATGGTGCAAACAACAATGGCTTTGCTCTGTGACGTGTCCCAGGGATGTTTTGTCCCCTGTGCTGTGCCCCTTATCCTGTTGAGATGACTGATGGTAGACCCCATAGAGCTGTTCCCATGCTGTAGATCATACCAATAACTGCTTTCCCTGAGACTTTTAGCCTTTGGGAAGAAGTGTCTGTGTGGGTTTGGGGCTGGTTCCTGGGCTACAGGAAGCACCAGGGCATCTTGGGGCTTAATGCTATCAGGGGCATCAGCAAGGGATGGAGGGGAGTGGGTCCCCTTGGGCTGGGGACATTGGAGGTCTCCCTCCTGGTGCCCATGAACTTGGCTACAGTGCTCACCCCATCTCTTCCCACTCTCTGCTTGCAGGTGACCATCACCCTCAGCACTGGCTGAGACAGTGGCATCCTGCAAATGGATCTCTGTGCTGCATCCTCCCACCAGGGCTATTGCATGTGTCCCAGGTTTCCCTCAGGCGGTGAAATGGGACCAAGTATCTTCTCTCTTCCTGCTGGCACCTGCTCCCAGTGGGACCACCTGACCAGCTCATGGCCACTGGTGCCAACTCTCCATCCCACTGGAAACCCGTTTTCTCCCCGGGACACTGCTGCACCATAACACTGGAGGATGCCCCTGTGCTGCCAAGTGGTTGGACCTCCCCTTAGGACTTGCTGCTAAAACGGGTGCCGGTTTTTATTCCAGACTTGGTTTTTTGTTAAAAAGACCTCAGGCTCACCGGGTACCCCAGGAGACAGGTGGTTTGCTGTGACTGCTGCTCAGGGTGAAGCCCAGGCAGAGGCTTTGGCTTGAACCTGCCTGTTTGTACCCCTCTTGATACCTTTTGGGACCACAGCTGGAGAAATGTCCCCAACCACACTGGTGTGTGGGGATGGGGAGAAAAAGGGGCCACCAACCCTGTTAGAGTGTCATTTCTCCCAGCACCCAAGGGTGGGGGGTACAGTGCTCCATACCAGCCCCCAGCCCTTCTCTCCTGGAGCACTGGGTCCTCTTGGGGGTGTGTGTGTCCCTGCAAAGCACTTTAGTGTCCCCCAGACCAGGAGTCTTCACTGGGGAAGGGAGCCAGACCAGAGCTTCGTCAGCCCTGCTCGCCTCATTGTTACTGGCACCAGGAAACTTGCTGGATTGTAGTGGATCTGTGCCCTGGTTTGTGTGAACATCTTCACCATGTGGAGCTGAGTGCCACGGGATGTATCCCACAGGATTTATTTATCTTGCATCCTTCCCTGTGAGCGTGCAGGGGCAGCAGGTGATACCTGTGTGATTTATTTTGGTTTTCTTTCCTGTTTTTCTGGGGAACTGAAGTGCTGATGGGGCCAAATCCCCACAATCTGGGGAAGAGCTCACTGCTTGCTCTGGGCTCAGAATGGCTATTCCATGAAAATAAAACGAGGATTTTTCTAGCATGCCCCTGTCTGCTGCTGGCATCCTTGCAGCCCTCAGAGACCCAAAATATGGTACACCCAAATCTGGGCTGTCCTGGTGTTCCTGTGCTGGTTGTGGCTTTTGTGGGCCAGTCCTGTCCTTGTGTGGGCTTGGAGACAGGTGGCATCACCTTGTGGTCCCTTTGTGTTGGTGGACTTGGGGCTGTGCAGCTTTCAATGGCAAAACCGCCCTAGGGCAGGACAGGAGGGAGGCTGATGGGTGCTCAGCACCGTTTCTCCAGCATTGTGTCACCCTGTGTGCCACCCTAGCAATGCCAGGAGGGGACACCTGAGGGTGCAGCCCTGGCTGAGGAAGCAGGACTGCGGGGTGGGGGACTTTTGGGGGACGCCAGGAATGCTCAGAGATGCAGGGGATGGGAGGTTTTTTCACTAGATGGCAGCAGAGTCTGTAGAATGTGACGCTCAAGAAGGTGGCAAGGCCACTCTGGGAACCCCAAATGCCTGGACAGGGTGCTGAGCTGAAGACCCAGCCTGCTGGGGTGGGCAGGGTGAGCCGTCTTCACCCTCTTCCTTCTCTGTGAGCATCTGCAAGTCAAATTCCTTCCCTGCCAGCCTGGCCCATGCAGCACTGCATGAATATGCACATACAGATATTTTTGGCCAAACTACTGAAGCTGCTTCTTCAAATCCCCAGTGCTATGGGACTTCAGGGGCCTTTGATTTTGTGGGTGAGCAAGCAGATTAAAGACACTGTCCTGCTTCCACCCTGTCCCCAGTGGGGACTCATCTGGCTCCTTGTACCGGTGCAGCTGCTGAAATGGGTTTGGGGTTGGTTTTTATTTTCTAACAAAAAAGCTGGTGCTCAACAGGTTCAACCTCAAACTGTAGATTATAGCCCCAAAACTGAGATTTAGGATTGGTATGTTTTCTTTGGTCTTTTTTAGGATTGGAGTGTTTTTATGCATAGTGTGCATGGGGTCCCTTGTCCCCATGCTGAGCCCAGAATGGGTGTGTGACTGTGGTGACAGCCACCTCTTGGGGTTCTAGTTAAAGCCAATGGTGGAACAGCCCATAGGTGTAGTTGGCTGACCCAGAGGAGGTTTGGAGGAGCCCAAGGGTGAGTCTCTAGTGTCATTTGGGGGATCCCTCCTACTGGGAGCCAGTTGCAAGGCTCCATTTTAGAGTTCAAGCCAGTGTTTGCTCTCCTGGCAACACCCTCCTTGATCTTATTTGCTTTTCTTTGTGTAAAGAAATGCCACGTAAAAGCTTTGAAGGAAACATCCCTGTGTGCTCACCTTGTTGGTTTCCTAAAGGACAAGGAGCAGAGGGTGTCCTCTGGATGAGTACAGCCCCTGCCCTTGGGTCTCCCTGATGCTTCTCCAGTCAGACCTACCATCCTGTCTTCCCATATCCCCTCCACCTGCACTCCTCCCTGGCTCTAATCAGCCTCTAAAAATAGGATTAAGAGATTAAACCATCCCATACAGCCTCTTTACTATCACAGGAGGTGCTGGTGGGGTTATCCCCAGGCTTGCTGGCTCTTCAAGACTGGTTTCTGCTTGGTTTCACCCACCCACTGAGTTCTGCCCACGCGTCCCAGCCCTCAGGGCTGTGACACCATCGCACACGAAACCATGGGGCAGCAGGAGCCAGTGCTCAGTGGGGACCTGCAGGAGAGATGGGAGCATGCTGACAAGGACACGGTTTGGTCTGAGTTTTATCCCCACAGCTGATCACCCTCAGTGCCATGCACATGGCTGGGGCTGGACTGCCAATAAGCTGGGAGAAGGGCTCTGGGTTCAAAATAGTCCTTAACCTTTTTCTCTTTTGAGGGTTGTATTTCAGCTCGATTTCCAGTTGGGTGCTGGGGTGTGGTTCCTTTGCTAGACCCCACCTGAGCAACCTCCTCTTTGCTTCTCATAAAGTTAGGGATTATTCCTTATCCTGCAATGACTTCCCATTTAAATTTTATTTTCCCCACTGCTAAGCCTGTATTTATGGAGAGATCTGTTCTGAGATCCTGGTCATCATCCAGTGCAGGAAGAGGAATGTTTCCATCAGAAGTGTATTAAGGGTTTCTTGAGCTTCAAGGAGACCACAGTTATCTTTGGCTTTTACACCTCAAACTCTGACCTTTTGTTCTCCCTGGTGTGTGGGTTTTATTTTTTTTTTTAATCACAAGTTACAGAACTGGTTTTGTGCTGGAGGAAGCAGTGACTGCCTCGTACACTCTGAGCCCGGCAAACACTATCGAGGGTTGGGGAGCACTGAGGAACCCCCCCCCGGATGGAGATGACCTAAAATTACAAGGAAAAGAAAACCCTTCACAGGGTAAGTGTCACTTTTCATCTCAATTCAGTTCCCTTTCCTAGGACTGGTTTTCTAAGCTTCCTATTAATCTCCCAGCAGTTCAGTCAGGTTTTAACTTATTAGGACAAGCAGGAGTGAGGGGGGGATGAAAAAAAAAAAAAAAGCTATAGCCATTTGGCCTAGGAGAATCTAGCTGAAGAAAACTGACTTTCTTTTTGCCCTGTTCTTTAATTAATTGTAGAATTTCCTTTGGAGTCTCATCTTTCAACATCTACATTTCAATGTCAGGTTTTCTGGGGTAAAAATTCCTTGCTGCTAAGTCCTAGGCTGCTCCAGTACCACTAGCAGGAGGCACAGATTAGGAATAGTTATGGTAAAGCATTTGGGGGCTTGGTTTTAAAGAGCATTTGCTAACTCTGGCTTGGAAGAGCAGTACCTGTAGCAAATTAAAGCCACCTAAGAAGGGCCTGATACCTGCTGGGCAAAGGCAGCAAGGTCTCATTAGCAGCCACCACTATTAGTGTAAAAATTCTGTATGGAGAGGAGGATTTGGCAGCAAAGTGACATTTCTGGTTAGAGGTTTCAAGGCCAGTGATGTCCAGAGGGGACTAAGGCTCTTGCAAGAGGGAACAGGGAATGTGTGTGTGGGGTGTAGCCATGCTGGAAGGGTTACATTCTTCTTCTTTGGGACAATCCTGTGCATGGGCATCTCCCTCAGGCACTGGGGTGCTGCCTTGAGGCTGGGGAAGGCAGTTTTTGGGGGGGACTGGGGCTGAATCTCCATCACTTCTGTGCCAGTCTGGTGATGAGAGCTTTCCATTCTGATCTCTTCTGTGTGATGTAGGAGGGGGTGAGGAGCTGCAGCAAAGGCTCAGGACGGCCCCTGAAGTGTCCCTGACAGATAGCCTCTGTGTTGCAGATCACATACATCCCACAGTCATAGCTGTTCTGCTGGGCAGGAGCCTTCTCCTCCACAAAGGTTGCTTTGTTCCCTCTTTTGTCCAAGAAGGCCTCCAGCTTTCCTGCCACTTGCTTGGCATGGACCAAGTTGCATTTGCTGTGGGAATCATAATGGGCGAAACACTTTTTGTCCCTGAAATAAACCAGTAAGCTCCAGTGGGTGCCCCCAGCAGCCTGGTTGGAGTTGTCATTGATAGGCAAGAACACCAGCTTCTTGTGGAGCAGGTCCAGCGGTTGAAGGAATATGGCTATTTCCTCCTGACTAAGGGCACACTTAATGAACTGAGCCACTTCGGGGCTGATAAAACAAACCTGATTGCTAAATTCTTGGAACTGGTGATTAGCAAAGTACTCAAAGGCAAACCCGATGATGTGATCATTAAGCCAGTTTGGGGGCTCCAGCAAGGCGACATCTGACTGCCTCAGCAAACTGTCCATGTAACTGAGAACAACAGGGTCCATCCTGCCCAGGCTGGGGCTGCAATACTCCAGGAGATTTCAAAAGCTGAAACATAGAAAGGGAAGACAAATTAAAAATCTAGATGACACCTGAGACAAGATAAGAGTGCAGCTAAAATCCTGAGTTCCTTCTCAGCAAGCAAAAGCCCAGGTTTCCCAGATGGATATTTGCAGGACCAGCGTTTGAGCCATCTGCCAGATGAGCAGACAAGAGGACACACAGCTCCTGTGACATGTTGAGCCAGGCTCTTCTGCTGCTCCAGGAGCAGCACACAGGTCCAATGAGATGAAAGTTTCATCATTTTGGTCTTTACCTCAAAGCAAAGTGATTTCAAAGCAGTTCCTGCTCAGGAGCTGTGGGTACACCTTCAGTTCTGGGCTTCACACAGAAACCATAAGGCAACTGGGAGAAGTTGATCAGTGTTTTCGTGTGTCACCTGCAGGGTGACAATCACTGTCTTCACATCACTGCTATTCCTGGAATAAAAACCTTTTGGGGGCTGCCTGACAAGCATACAGTCCTTTCCACCCAGCAGATCCTGCCACATCTCAGTGCCAGCCACATGACCTGTTCCAGGAAAACCTGCTGGCCCACCAGCACAGGAGGCAAGGCGGTGATGAGTAAAGAGAAACAAAGCAAAACAAGATGACAAACCAGCCAGTTCTCTGCCATAGAAATCTCTAGGACAACTCTCTACCTTGCTGGTAGAGCTTTCAACAACTCTGTTGAAAAGCACCACTGAAGGTGGGTGGTTTGCAAAATACCTGTTTTGAGCTCAACTTGTAACTTGCCAAATTTTGCTCACAAAACGATAAAGCAGTCATGGGTATGCTGAGGGGAAGATCCCTGCAGGCTTCCACTGGTGATGTCCACCTTCAAAGAGAAGTGACCAGTCATGGCAACCTACCCTTTCCAATCTTCTACTTTGTTATTTGTCCAGGCTATATTCTTGCCTCTTAATCTGCACCTGCTTTCCACAAATAGAGGCTACTCGTCCTTAAGAAAGTACCTGGAAACTCAAGTAGAATGTAGCACCTGCTTCTTCACACCCATTACTCAAGGGATTTCATCAAGTTTGCCAGGCAGGACTTCTCCTGATTCCTTTTTGTTTATCATGTTATCCTTGTGCGTACTAATTCTTCTCTTTCTACCAGTCATACAATTCCTCTCTAGAAGTTCTTCCATCTGCTGCCTTCCCATCCCTGGGGGAGTTAAGTGTGTTTTCAGAAAGAAATTGCAGTAGGAGGAGGTGCTACTTAACAGAGAACAAGAAATACTTGCTGGCACCAGACTAAGACTGAAGAGATCTTGTGTAGAGAAACTGTTGACCTAAACCCCCTATATCCACCCTGGTGCTACTTTTGCTCTCAAATTCTCTGCCCTGGGCTCCTCAGCTGCTGCAAAGCACCATCGGCCTGCACCAGGCCTCTCCATAGCAGGACAGGGCTGGAAATGCCACAGCTGGGGACAGCAGTGATGTGGAACTGGCTGGGCCTCACCCTTTCCTCATCTGTGCCAAAACATCTTCAGATTTCATAAAGCACTGTGTGAAAACTGCTCACACTCAGACCACTTCAAAATGATTCACTCTAAAGAAGAGAGGAATTATGATGGGGGGGGAATAAAAAAAAAATCAAGTGTTGCATTGTTTATGTGTTAGGGAGAACTAGATTTGTACTTCTTATTGCAATGTGAATAATGAAAAAAAAAATCCTTCCTGTACAAGTATGCATAAATTAAGGGAGACTTATCCCTGAAACATCTTGGCAAGGTCACATTGTCTGAGATTTGTAAATGGATGAAACCTGCTGTGTATATCATGGGTCAGAAGGAAGGGCTGAGGTAGAGGATCTGAGGCTTGGAAAACTAATAACTGTTTGTGTGTCACTGGTGGATCCAGGAGATGCCAAGCAGCAAGAGTCACTGCAAAGGAAGAGGAGCAGTCCTTGTTATTCCTCCTGAGCCAAACACCATGGTATTTGGACATGTTTCCTACACTAACAGGCTCCAGCTATTTCCAAGTTTGCACAGCAAGTCCTTTGCAACAGCCTGCAGTGTAAAAACAAAACAAACCCCCTAAACTAAGTCCCAGCAACTCCAGGAATATGATCTTCTTTAAGAAGCTGTACGTCCTGCAAGCCAAGAAAGTTTTATAGGGTCACTGCTGGAATAATTTCTGCGTGTGCCCATGCAGTTCTCCAAATTTTCATTTACTGTGTGGGGTTTTTTCTGTTTCATCTTTTCCTCCAGATGTATGAATTACAGCAAATACCTTGGATTTGGACAATCAAGTCCAAAGGGGATTATGTGCTAGGGAGGGAATGTGTGTCCTGTACTCTTAAATTTTCCACGCTGCAGAATCATCGTTTTTGGGGTTAGAAAACCCCACAAGGTCAAGGAAAAAAGAGGGAAATTTGGCAGCTTCCTACAGTCAGGAAGGGAGAATGGTTACAGCAAATGCTTAATTGCCACTAGCTACTACTTTTAATTTTATTGCCATCTGGTATTTGTGAAACTGCCTGTGAGTTCAGCAGGATGACTCATCCCGTGCAGCTTAAAGGAAAACCCTTTGCAGGCTCAGACACTTTCCAGAGCCACTTAAGGTCAGTGGGACTGTGAAAAGCCATCAGAGAGGTTAATTTGTTGGAGACAACCTCCCTGTTAAAGCTGAAGATGAACCTGCAGAGAAGCCAAGATGTAGATCTGAGCACCTGTGAAGTTAAGGGGTGTTGAAATCCAGTTGCCCATGGCAGCAGCTCTGCTCAGGCACAGCCAGGACTGGCTTCCTGAAGGCTCCAGCACACTCTGTTCAGAAGTTTTCATAAAAATAGCACCAAATAGTGACGCAGGCCTAGAATATTTGTTGCTGGTTGCCAACAAGAGTCTTGCTCCTTCATTTTACTTACATATTAGTAGCTGGTATTTGAAACTCCCTAGTAATTGAGTGTAAATAGGCAGCGATGGAGCAAAGAGAGACTAAATTAAGGATGAATCAGATTTCTAAAGTCTATTTTTAATAAATTAAGGGTGCTAAGAACATCCAGAGTGAATATTTAATATTTTAAGGTGCCACATCACTAAGCTTCTGTAGCAAATTTAAAGAATATGAATGCAAATATGAAAAAAACCAAAACGAAAACCAAAACAGCAAAACAACCCCCCCCCAAAAAAAAAACCCAAACAAGAAACACCAACCAAAACAACCAAAAACCAAAAACCACCTGAAAGACAACTTCTTCAGAGTTTACTGGGGAAGAGCAGGAGGGAAGTTTGTGGCTCTGGAATAATCAAGAATAAGAGGCTAAATTATTTAACCACCAGTCCATGCCTGGAAATACAGTTTTTGGACAGGATGTCAGCACTTTTAATATAGCAAGATCAGACAAGAACCATTAATTTCTATTTATCAGCATGAGCTGGGCTGCCAGCACCTGAGTCCCTCATACTTATCTATCTCCTAACAGAGAAGAAACCCAAGCCAAATTAAACAACTCAGCCAGAAAATAAACATTCTCGTCTACTCTTTTTTGTTTGACAGAAACAGTCTCTTCATAGCCTACAAATGACAGTACCTGTATTATAAGAGGGCAGAGTTTTTGCAGGTTTGGTATCTCCTGAATGCCTGAGCTAGAAGAAAACACTACAGAAAGCAGGCACAATGCCCAAACTTTTCCATTCCTGACCAATTCCCTAAAGTAGGCACAGGAAGTAACCCAGCAGTGCTAGTGAACCGAAAGCATAAATTCACGTTTTGCTCCTCAGAGTGGGGTTGACCAAACCATGAGATTTTTGAGAGGAATCAAAGCCAATGACCCAAACTCACGAGGATGTGAGATGTCACCGAGACTCCCCCCGCTGTCACGACGGCAAACCCCTCGGCTCGGGTCATCAAGAAGAGGTCGGGACGGACGGCAGTCACCTACTTTGAGAAGGAGTTTGCTGATGAGAGAGGTGGGGAAGTGCTGGGAGGGAACTTCAGCGGCCCGAAAGACCCGACAGCGGCGGGAGCGGGGTTAGAGGGAGGGGTGGGGGCTGCGGGTGCTTGGAGGAGACACGACCCAAGGGATGGGAGCGATCCTGGGCTTCTCCCGCCACCGGTCACGGCTGGGATTGGAGCGCACCAGGAGCGGCTCGCCCGTTCCGCTGCCGCTTCTGGGGAAATAAATGAGAATTTAAGGGAAGGGAGAAGAGGGCCCGGCCAGGGTCAGGAGCGGGGCTGGCCCGGTACCAGCCGGTAGCACCGCTCCTTGCCCGCCCGTCCCTGCCAAGCGATGCCTGTCAGCCTCGGCTCAGCGCCCGGTGCCGGTAACGCGTCTCTACGATTAACTACTTTAACCATTTTCCCTCAAAACACGCGTCGGAGCCACCGAGCCCGCAGAGAGCCGGCACAGACACCCAAAGGCAGCGGCCTGCGCTCACACCGTTCACGGAGACCTCCGCCGACACCAGTGTTGCCCTGGCAACGCCGGCCGGTCCAGGCCCAGGCCCAGGCCCAGGCCCAGGCCCTCTCGCCGCCGCTCACCTGCCGCCTCATCCCCCGCTCGCCCTCCGCGGCGCCGGCACCGGTCGGTTACTGCGCGCTGCCGTAAAGCAGGTGAGGCAGACGTAACGACCCGGCGCAGGCGCAGGCGGGAGGGGGCGGGTGCCCGGGCGGGGCGGGGCTGTGGGCGGTGTCGGGCGCGCGCGGGCAGGCGGGCGGGCGGCGGCGCGCGCGGCTGTTCTTCCCCCGTCTCTCCCCCCCCCCCCTCCCGCCCCTTCCCCTCAGCGCCGCGCCCCTCAGAGCCGCCGGCGGCGATCGAGGGATGCGCCGCGTCCCGGCAGCCAGGTGAGCAGCGGCGCGGCGAGTCCGGGGTCCTCCAGGGGGAGGGGGAAGGAGAAGGGGAAGGGGTGAAGGGGGCTTCTTGGTGGGTGCGGGGGTGTGTATGTGTGTGAGGGGGGCGGAGGCGGCGGGCGCGGGCGGTGCCGAGGTGGCCGCGTCCCTCTTAGTCTGAGGAGAGCCCCCTCGGCGCGGCGGGGCCGGCGGGAGCCTTTGTTCGGCGGAGGAGGGCGAGTCACCCCGGTGTGGTCCCCCCCAGGCGTGACCGACCCCCGAGGGCGGCGGCGGGCGCAAGGTGCGGGGCGGCTCCTGGGCGGCGTGTCCTGCCCGGGGGCTGCTCCTCGCCTGGGGACGCTGAGGGGATTTTTCACCCGCCGGTGCCGGTACGCTGCCGTTCACACCCATTTTGGGCTGGGTCGAACACGACAGGCGTGAAAAAAACAGACAGGGGATTGTGTATCCTATAATGTTCCCGGTGTCACCAGCGGGTGGGGCGGCTGCGGCACCCCCCACTGCCCTCGCCCCGGGTGGGGGAACAGCCCCCCGGGCGCGGCGATGGGCGCTGCGGCGGCAGCGGAGCACGTTCGGTACCGTCGTGTCGGGCACGGGAGCAGCCCCGTTACCCGAGGGAGCGATGCCCACCCTACCAGCTTGAGGTATTTCTGCTTTTTAATTGGACTCAGCTGCAGCTTCCCGGCACAGCGGACGTTGATAGAGCTAGAGCTACACCGCCGAAGGTTAATAATCCAGTCGATATTTCTTTCTGGAATTTTCCTAAATGTCGGGGAAAAAGCCGAAACGCTTTTGCTTTATAGCCCAAACACCTCTACCACCCACCCCCCCAAAAACCCAAACAAAAACCACCAACCCAAGAAACCATACATACATAAAGATATATACATATATTTATATGTATCTTCTCCGACGTGACTGGCTGTAGGACCTGCCCTGAGTTAAGAGCTGTACGTTTTGCCGCCCTTCTGCTTATAGATCAGCTTCCTCCTCTTCTATTTACGTTTTCACATCCTGAAACCGAGCTGAAATTAATAAAGTCGGGAGCGTGAGCTCAGCAGAAATCATGGCTTTCACGTCCCTCGCTGCAGTGCGAGTTACCCTGCCCATCGGTGTGTAAAAAAATAATCACGTAGCGGCCGAGGAAGGAGACCGCGGCTACAGGGAGAAAAAGCAGCACGGCGTTTGGCTGAATTGATAACTAAGCACTTAAATAAATAGCTTTGTGAATAGATTATTAGTTGGAGAAATGGGTTTCTGGCTGGCTTGAGCGTTTTCCTGTCTCTTCCTTGAGGAGTGCTAGGCAGTGACAAGGGAGTGTTGTCTTCTCCTCACTCGTTTCGAGACGGACGTGGTGGTGGTGATGGGCTGTGAATGCTTAAGCACGACCTTATTGAGTTGAGCTGAGCTTAACCACGGGCGCCAGCAAGCTGCAGCTGGGGGCAGAGAGGCTCCCTTATCGCTGAAGAGTATCTTCAGCCCATCGTCCTGGAGTCACGGGATGATCATGATTTTCTCTATGTCTTAGAGCAAGCTCATCCATTTCTGTGTTTTTTCTCATTTCAAAAAAATCTTTTTGAATTAAATCAAGATGCTTTTCTTTGCATTTTTCCCTAATGAGGACTCTCAGCCTTCACTCTTGCTGCTGATCTTGATTTTTCATCCCCAGGACCATTTTGGGAGCTGTTGGTGCAGCTGCTGTCATTACGTGAGGTAATTCAGCAGCCCTGGCATGCCACTAATAAGCTGTTGTTTCCTGATCTATCAATAATGATGCAACTTTAGGTATATATTTATTCATTTATTGCAATCTGTATGTAAATCAGGCTGGCTTTAGAGATGTTTTGTCTTGGAAGTGGTACATCAAGTATTTTTTTTTTTTGGTAGGCTCAGCTTTTCAAAACGTGCCTCAGATTTATTTCCTCTATGCATCCACAGCCCCCGTTATGATTTATAAAGTTTGCATTTTTACCTTTTCTTTTCTTGGGGAGCAGGGTAGCTGCATTTTAAGATTAAAAGGTATCAAATGGCTGACTTGACATCTGTTCTTGCAATATCTTTTACAAACAGCAGCACTTACTTATGCCACCTAAAACTAAGACTGATGAACCTTTCGGATCCCTTGCCAGGAGAATGTAACCATCTAAATGCTTTATGTCTGAATTATTTTTATCTAGGATGTTTATGATGATGCTAGTGGTCACATTTCCAAGAAAACTTCTGAGAATGTGAAGCATGCAAGGTCAGGTATTTGGGAAACATGAGCCCCGAGATTACCTGTGCAGGCTTAGCCCATTCTGAGGTAAGGCTGTACTAGAAGCCTTAATTGCACCGTTTGATGTCTGGAAGGATGGTGTCCAGCTCTGCATGGAAGGATGGATCACTCCTCTGCATCTCTCACAAGTCAACAGGGGAGAGCATGGGAAAGGTCCGTCCACTGCTGTTGCAGCTTGGCGTCACTGGGCAGTTGTCAAGGAAGACCACTTGGGTTTACTGATAGAGCCTTGGGACCAGGCATACCATGTAGTCCTGAAGCCTTAAAAATCTCTCACTGCAAGTGAATGTGATCTGAGAGTTTCTAAAACTGTTTGGGAAGGACGTAGCATGGCCATATTGTGCCGAATTCTAGTTCTCACTCCACACTGTGCAGCTTTTGTATGTAATTCCTTTTAAAAATACATTTATCGAGGGGACAACGAGGTCATTGAGCTGCTTGAAGTGTCTTAGCTGGTCTAACTTGATTTCAGAAATTCCTGTGTCCCGTTGGTTTATAAATAAAGTGGGATTGCAGTCCCACTTGCATGCGAAATACTCCAAGTATGAAGGTGTCACTGCTGTCTGTGGGGGGGAGCCCCATTGGGCTTAAACAAGTTGTTTTGCTGTCATGTCACCCTGAGGTTGAAGGCACATTTGTTACTTACTTTATGAAGCTCCCAGCCCGGTCCTGGAGTCTGAACTCCCCAAGACGGGCTGGGTGCTGGTTTTGGCTTTAGAAGGTTTATTTTTAATTTTTTTGTGTGTGTTGAGCTTAAAAAGATCATCTCATTTTCTCAGACTTGGGTCCTGCATGCCTACATTTGCTTAATTTCCTCTTCAGTGAACGGGTTTTCTCTCCTGGCTAAAAAGTAAACGTGAGCACAAATATTTAAGGATTGTGGCTTAAGTTTGCAAATTGTAGACTTTCTCTAGCATTCCTTTGGACAAAAGCAGTTATCATCAGAGATTTTGGTTGTGTCTGGGTAGCTCCCTGCTCTGGGAAGAAGCATATGAATTGTTTGGGCTTTCTGCTGGATGAAATATTCTGCCCTGTTTTCAGGTTACCTGTCTGGGATTCTGATTGAATGATAATCATGAAATGCAGCTGGTGAGATCCTCAGGACAAATTTTTCCATAGGCTTGGAGTATATGGGTGAAGGCACAGGTGAGCAGGATTGAGAATATAGAAAACAAACAGGTGAAACTCTTGCCAGATAATAGCAATAAAGGAAGGAGGTGGAATAGTCTGCTTTTTCTGTGTGACTCTGTAACATGAAATCTTACTGCAATGTTTGCATGTCAAATGCCATGGTGTGTTCTATGTTTTGCTCCTGTGATTTTGTTGATGTCCTAAATTCTGTCTCTTAGGAACTGAGCATTTCAAAGTGAACTCAACAAGCAGTATGAGCTCACAAAATACCCAAATTCAGAAGGGAAGAATACTGAACACTGAGTTTAGAAATGGACTCATTTTTGTATTGGTTTTTAAAGTATTCTTAAGAGTTGCAGCTCTATTAGTCATCATGGGAGCATTTTTTTTCTGTGGGGAGGAATCCTATAATGAGTACCTATAGAGAAGTCTTACAGATGAAGTGAGAGCATGTTTGTCCCAAATGCTTTTTATTTAATGCTAAAGTTGTTTAATGCTTCTTGTAAGTTGTTTGGTTTTTTTTTTACTTTTTGCTAATAGAGGACTATATGATTGTTTAGGTCAGAAAGGACCTCAGGAGGTCACTGTCCAAAATCCTGCATCCAACAGTTCCAACTCTAAGGTCAGGCCTGGTTCCTTTCAGCTTCAGAAGTCTCATGTTGGTTGTCTTTCACCTGTGGTTTGCAGGTTGCAAGAGGAGGAGAGGAGTGTTTTGGGCTGTACTGAGTAGAAAATGTCCAATGAGAACAAGGCCACATGAATGTGATCCGTGGCAGCCCTTTTTCAGGGATGTTTGTTGCATCCTTCCACTTGCCAGCATGATAAACTGTCACTTTCTGCTGCATTTCTGTGATTTCATTAAGCTGACCTAGTAGCAAGCTTCTGTTAAAAGAGGATCCGACCTCTCTGAAGGTTATCTTGGAGAATTCTCCCCAGTCTTCTCTTGGCTTGATTTGCTGTTTTGGGCTCTGTTGGTGTTTTTCCTCAGCCTGTTTTAGGGTTTCTCTAGGGAGACAAGTGAAGAGATGGAGCTGAGGCTCCTGACTAGCCCATGGTCATCAAGGGAGATGAGTCTTAAGAGTGAAATGCCTGTGGTGCACTGCGAGTGCCACTGCCACAAACTGGGGTGTCCTTGAACCCTTTGAACTAGAGTTCTTCATCCTCCATCGAGAACATCAATAGGGTCCATTTGGTTGTATCTTGCTGTTGATGTGTGATAAGTACCCTGGGAGGCTCGGCTGCATCTCGTCCAACCTTTCATTTTGTGTGGCTACTGAATTACTGCTTTTTTTTGCAGCTACATGTCTGATTTAAAGGAAGATGGGGATGTAGTTTTGCCCTGGTCTTCCTTCATCTCTCTGTTGGCTTCTGGTGTGCATTTAAGGTGTCTCCTTCAGGTCCCAGAGAAGGTTTCTGTGGGTGTTGAAGTAGGCTGGCTGTAGGTGTAGGTCAGTCTAAAGTGGCCAGTGGAGAGCTGGATAAGACCCTCCCAACCCTGGCATCTTCTGTGGTTCAAACTGGGTGCTCATCTGTTTTTGGAGAAATCATCTTGGTTCCCATCCTGCATCTCATAGGAGTTATTGCACATATCTCCTAGAACCCATGGAGAATAAGCAGTGATCTGCATACTTGGATATTGCATGAGGTAGCAGAGGAAAAATGTGTTTTAAAATTCATCACTTGTAATGCACAGAAATACTGAATTTGGTGGTTTTTTACGTATTGATAATTAACCATCTCTTGAAAACCCAACTGACCATAATGGGTATGTGAATTCTGATTTTCATCTGCTGTAGTTTTGTTTACCACCTTTATTAATGTAAAAGTAGGGGGAAAAAATATGGGTTTCTACATCAGAATCTTAGTTCTTGATCTCTCCGTCTTGAATCACTTCTGGTGTGGCCCCAAATGACCTTGAATCAGTAGTGGAGTTTCTCCTCCTTTGGCTGCCTCCTTAGTATCTGCTTTTACCTACCAAACACTGATAATCTGACATCCCCTGTGCTGTTTTTTGTTTGTTTTTTTACTGAAAATTTTTATTATGATCTTCTATTCGTTGTAAAGCATGACCTTGAAAAAGGCACATGATCCTGTCACAGTGGGGCACTGATGGAAGTGGAGTGTCTAACCCACACAAATTTATCTGTGAAAAACCTGAGTTTTAAAACCACCCCAGACCATGAATGTTTTTTGATAGACCACCAAGAATTCTCTTGTAATCAGTGTCTGCACATTTGGTTTTGAGGGATGAACTTAAAACAAGTTAACCAGAAATATTTACTCTAGAAGACATCTGTTAGTGGAATGTCTTTTTATACTTTGCATAAATACATAGACTGAAATAAAATTCTCAAAACCATTGTCATTTTCAGTTGGGCAGCACTTGTCTAGGAACTGTTAGGTTGGTTTACGCTTGTTGGGCACATAGGACAACCTTCCCTGGGAGGAATTAGTAAATGATTTAATTGTTGAGGAATGTGGTCCCATTAGGCAAAAATAAATAACTGAATGCAGGAGATCATTAGAAACATAGCACTTGATTAAAACTATGTCAGCCAACTGTTTAAAATTTCAGAATGAGTATTTCTTTGTTTTGGAGTAGGGAGGTTGTGTTGGTAAATGACCTTTCTGGAGGTTTCTTTGAGAAATATAAATGCAGGAGAGCCAGCCCCTGCTCTTTAATTCACCGATTGCTCAGTAACCGAGGGATAATTATGTGGTAAGGATGTCTGAACAACTCCTGCTCCAAGAGGGACGTGGACAGACATTGTTTAAAAGCAGAGCTGTTCTTTCTTCTGCTTTTCACCAGAACATAAAGATACAGGGCTCGCAGAAGGATGCAGTGGACAGGCCACTCAGTCTGGGTTTGAGCCACCTCAGTAAGCAGCAAGGAGGGCACATGCTGCGGGTTTCATCCTTCACGGCGAGACCGTGGATGAATTATGTGTGTAGGCAGGAGCCTGTGCTCTGTGTCAGCAGAGCCGCCTCACTCCCGGCCGCCCTCACCTCCCATAATCTTATCCCGAGGCACTTCACCCTGCCTGGCAGGTAAGTGAGGAGATAGGAGGACAATGCAGAGCAGAGGTCAGGTCTCAGGGGCCTGCAGCAGATAAGGAGGAATCTTAGGAGTATTTCTAAGCTATGAGCAGGATGAAATAAGCAGAACCAAGTATGATTTTATAAACAACCCCCTTTTTTTTCTGCCTAACCTTGTTTGACTTTCACCAGCACGTGGTGACTTGTCAAAGCACAGGACCAGTTCTGAAGCATCCTTGTGCTTCTCCAAATACATTTGCAATTTCACATCAACCTGCAGTGATTTAATTAAGGAATTTATTAGCATTAGTAAATATCAGTAGTAACATTCCTTCTTGGAATTCTGTATCTCTCAGATATACATCAGCAAGGAAGATGACTGAGCAGCAGTTGCCCGTCTCTTGCTCCATGGTTTTGCTGCTGGACTGTGGAGATGTCTCTTGTATTGTTTCAGACCCAAATCCTTTTTCAGTAACAGGAGGGTAGCTGCAGGCCTGTCTTCAAAAGAAAAATCTCTGTGTTTAGCTGTGTTATGTGTTCTGTTTTTATTCCTTTCCCTCCGCTCATGGGATTTAAATACTAGAGAGCCATTGCTGTTGGACTGTGGTGAGCAATACAACAAATATGTGGGAAAATAAAAATGTATCTTTCTATTAAAGAAATACAAAGCACTTCAGCAAATGTATAAGGGTAATGAAACAGAGAAATAAGTGAGTACCAAAGTCCATGTCTAGGGTATTGTTTATCCTCCCATCTAAAAGCCTTTGCTGGAAATAAGTAAGATCTGAAAACTGAAACAAGGGGAAAAAAAACCCTGCCTGAATATTCTATATTTTGTTCTTGAAAGAAGGTGTGAGTCTGCAGAGCTTGCTGGCTAGGTTTTTAAGGGGTTTCCTTCTCTGGTTTACTTCTCATCTGTCCTGCTTGAATGCTGCTTTAGTTTTGGTTTGTTTGGGAAGATATGCAACTTGAGGAGTAAAAGGTGAACAAGAAGTCTCGCACAGTTGTAGTCTAGAAAATGGCACCTCTGTGAGATCTCCTGCAGTAAATATCAATGATGTTAAATTGCATGCAAAAGGCATCTCAAAACTCAAGGTAAAATTAGCGTTCAAGTTGTGTGGTGAGGAGATTGCTGTCTTCTCTCGTGTTTATTTTTAGTAAAAATGAAATCTATGAGAGAATATCTTTTCTTTCAAGCAAAAAAAAAGAGAAATTTGAAATTCAGAACTGCAGGGATGGAATTAGAATGTTAAAAACGCATTTTTTCTGTGTTATAAGTTATTTTTGCAGAAGCCTGGGCACTCCTCTGCGCTGAACCAGGTGCTTGGGTTTTTCTGTAGGACTGGATCAACTTTCTCTTCTGTTCCCTAGATTTTCTGGGGGCATTAATCTACATACTTTTAAGGTATGCTCTTAAGGGGTGGAGGGGACAAGTATTCAAAAAACTTGAATAGTTTTTCTTAAGTGAAAGATCATTACAGGTTCAGGTGCTGCTGTTGTTGGTGAGACTCTTGCCAGCTGCCACTTAATTTTCTAAAGGTATAAATGTCAAAATTCATGCTCGTTATGGAAGTATGTGCATTTGTGTCCATTGAGGAGCTGGAGCTCTGAAACACCAAGATAATACGCTGATGGATTTGAAGAGAACTTCAATCTGAGCTGGTAATACTAATTATTAATCAAAAAATGCAACTATTTTTAAACAAAAAGGCTTCATGAGGTGCAAAATAATTGTAAAGCTTCAACGTCAAGTGTGAAAGTTGAGCAGAAAATTGTAAGTTAGGGACTTGGTGCACGCTATTGTGCTTTGTAGACCTCTTGGGGTGCTTCTCCTGATGGGCACTTTCTACAGAAATATCCTCTTGGGGTACATGCTCTGGTGAGCTGGGAGAAGTGGGGCCATGGAGGATGTGTGTCAGGGCTAGGTTAGAGGTCAGACCTGTAGGCTTTGACATCACCATGTGGTTTTGCTGGCATCACTGTGTACTTGCTACTTAGTTCTGCACCTTCCTGTGCTCAGCAGGTCTGCAAATTTGGACCCAAATTGGTTTTTTTGTCTATTTGTTGTGTTTGTTTTTTGTGTTCTTTTCTTTCCTCTATCCCCAAATGCTAAAAATAACCACAACTCTGGTCACCGGGTAGATTGTAGAAGAGGTGAGTGGGGAAATAAATTTTCTTTGGAGGCATTTGCTTCCTGATAAGACTATTTTTTAATGCACTTCCTTTCCTCATTCTCTACATGCCTTTTCCTCTATCAAGAAACAAGGTGTGGGTTCTTCTGGTGCCTGCGTGAAGGGACTGAATTTTTCTCTGACTTTCATGTGTTGATGTATGCAGCAGTGTAAGCCCCCTCCCCTCTGAGTAGGCGAGTTCAATGTGGGCAGCTGTGCAACTGTGTATTATTGTGAAGAAAAGGAGTATTTTCCTCATCTTACAAAGTCTGCCCAGGGGATTAGTGTTGCAGGTGAAATTGCCTTTTGGTTTAGCTGCATCACTCGTGACAAAATGCCTGAAAATGGTGAATACATACTTGATCGTGTTGTTGTGTTTTTTGTTTTTTTTTTTTTTGACAAAAACAATACGAGTCAGTTGCTGTGGTCTGCAGGGTGTGGCTCAGAAAGGTCTTGTTTCTGATTCCCTTTGCTGGACTGAGCAAGGGCTAATTATAGAGACAAACTGGGGAAGGAAGAGAACGGGGTCAATTAGAGCATCCAGCACAGTTTCCTTTAAATTAGTGGTCGGACTGGAGAGATTTTAAAGCAAAGCAAAGCAAAACAGAAACCCAACAAACCAACAATGAAGAGGCACAGGCTCAAATTTTCTGGTGTGGAACAGGATCGGTAGCTACAATGTTTTAGGGTTTCAGCTTGATTAAAAAACATATTGAATTAGTAATTTTATGAGCAGAATTGACTGAAAAAGACTGAAGACAGATTCCTGCTTGTCTTCCTCTTTAATTTGTTTTTTTTTTTTAATGGCAATAGCTTGTGGATGTGAATGAAGTAAAGAAATGTTTTTCTCCTGACCACTGAGTAGAGTGAATTTCCCATGGAAGAGGAACTGTGGGATACTTTTAAGTCTTTATTACTCAAGATGTTATATTTCAATAAAAAGACTACTTCGCTCACTGCACTGTATGTAAATGTAATATGGATCCATTTTGGATATGTTTTATCCATACTTACATAGGAAGCTGGGGCTGAACTCTTTTGTCGAGGCTATTTTCTGGGTTTAAAAGTAGGTTATTTGTGGTGTGGTTGGTTTTTTTTCTGGATTTTTCTGTTAACTTACTCAGATTACAGGACACAGTATTTAAAGAGGCAATGCAGAAGCAGCGCGAGCTTTTGACTTTTACCTCTGCAGGTGCAGAGGAGAGCAACAAACCCTTATGCTGACTGAAAATCATGCAGGCCACTAAGAAAAAAAGGCTTTTATTTTGCATTTTCACCTGATGATCTTTTAGTCCCTCAACACCCCCTTATTTCTGTTTTTCTCCTTTTGGGGAAAAAAAGCCGTGCTTGGCAGACTCTCCCTATTTCTGCTTTGTGCTTTTGCTTTTCCCTCACTGTCCTGCCTGCCTGGCAGCATGCCATTACCCCAGGATCTCTGTGCAGAAGTGGAGATGGCAGAGCAGGGAGAAAAATCCCAAATTTCATCTGTGTTTTTCAGTCCAGATTGGCAAGTTCCTTCTGCCGGCAGCGTGACTCACCCCGGGCTTCCTCGCTGGAGGCCACTTCTGGCAGGGCATCAAAGGAGCAGATGATGCTTTCAAACCAGAGCTGAACCAGGATCTTCCTTGAGTGAAGGCTGTTTTTCTGGTCCTGGAATCTCTTGTTGCATGGACGATGGCCAGATGCACCCAGCTCTCAAGAGAATTAATGATAAACTGGATTAATTCATCCTGAGGGTGAGAAGGGTTTCTTCTTGCTGCTGTGAGCAAGACGTATAACTGTCCAAAGGGTTTTGCCCAAGTGGGGAATGTGCTGGAAAAGGTCCTTTAGGATCAATGCAGTCATCAGAACAGGTTTTTTTCACTCTCTAGTTCTTTTAATGGGATTTTTAGTCTCTCAGTTAGGAAATTCTCAGGCTGGAAAGGGAATTTTTAGTTTTCTTTTTGCCAAGGATACAGGCAGAGGTGCACTTTGCTTAGAGCTGCAGTGCCAGCATATGCTCCTGCCCTCTTCTCCTCCTGCTAAAACTAACAGTATAAATGCTTCTCCCTAATTTTTGGTTAAACTTGTTGAAGGTGTTTGAAGCATGAGCAGTTCCACCAGAAAGTGTTCAGGGTGGGTGCCATCACTGGGGAAAGGCACAGCTGGGCCTAGGAGGGGACATCAGTCTGCAGTGCATGTCACCAGTGACTTGGTGCACAGATCTCCTCTATGTGAGCTCTACTCCTGTTTTTAGGGAGTTTCTTCAACTGATGAGTGTTGTCAATGGTTTTTTTTTCTTCTAATATTCATTTACAGTATTATATAGTATTTGTAGGCTGCTTCTATTCATTCAGTGTAATGCCAGAGTTCCCCAGGTGTTGCCAGCAACTTGGTGCTTTCAGATGGATCCACAGGATCTATCAATGGCAACAAATACATCAGGTTAATGCAGGGTCTTGGCTGTGTGCTGTGGGATTTTTCTGTTTTGTAGGTGTTGTGTGAGGGAGAAAAAAGCTTGAGAGAATATGAAAAGGATCTATAAATATTTAGAGGCTGCCTTTTTTAAATGTGTGAAGGGAGAGTCTTGGATAATCATGAAAGGGGTGCGTTGTGTTTTGTTTTGGTTTTTTTTTTTTCTTTTTTTTCTTAATGGGTTAGAAATGGAGATCTGCATCCTGAGCTGGCAGTGGAATCAACCTGATAGCGATCTTAAGTTATACACGAGGAAGAGCCTTAGAGGTACAGATAAAAAATGCAAAGTTAATTCAGTAAGGATGTGTTAGGATGCAAAAGAAGAGCAGGACAGTCGTATAAAAAGAATGATTTTTGCTGCAAAGTCCTGGCAGGCTGGGGCATGAAAAGATTGTCTTTCCCCTGATACAAGCAAAGCTGTTCTACCAGGTGAGATAAGTGCATGAGAAGGGTGTTTTACCTTCCCCCTCCCCCCCTCGGTTTCTGTTGGATTCATCCCTTTCAATTTTTATTTAAATAATGCAAGTTTAAATACCATTTCACTCTGGTTCTACTGCTTCTGCCACATCTCATACATGTTTCTTTTCTTTGCCCACTTCTTGGTTATTTCTTGTGCATGACAGAGTCTGTAGCACAGAGCTGTTACAGTTTTTCTGTCACTTCCTTTTGCATCTTTATTGTGCAATTTCTGGAGTTCTGGAGGGCTGCTATTATATTTATATGTGTATTTAAGCAGTTTTGTTTCAGCTGGTGTTGCTGAGTCTATGGATTCCCTTCTCTTTTTGTTGTGCAACATTTTGTGACAATTTAGGACATTTTAAAATGAGAGTTCCTACTTACTTTTTTCTTTTGAAGAATGCTGAGTTTATTTTTCTTGTGTCTCTGACCTGTCAGCACAACTGCTGATAAGAGTTGGAGCAAGTGAAATTTCACTGTATTTGGCAAGTTAATGGGCTAATCAGGTTTTGAATTAATCCTTCATCCGAGAGCACTTAATTGCAAGGTATTGCTATTTGCAAGGCTCTATTTCTAACTAAAATTTTAGGTAGTTACATCTGAAAACTTTACCCAAGCATGGAAAGTGGCTTTCTGTAGGCAGGTGTGCTGAAGAAGATAATTGTTAGGTCTGTGTTAATGATTTTTATAATTTTGTTTAATTCTGCATGCGTTTAGATTTCTGATCATGCTCAGTGCTGTGTTTAAGATTTCCCCTCCCCCCCTTACAGTGTGTCAGCCTCATCAAAATATTATCCCCAGCTTTAATTTTTTCCTAATTGCCTATTATTCTCAGTTAACCCTCTTTTCAGGAAATCAGTGGCTTGCAGACTACTTTTAGTTGCTTTTGGCTGAGAGAAGTGATGTCTACGCAATTAAATATGATGAAACATTTGGAAGATGAGTTTGGAGGTACTGGGGGTGAGTTTGTTTTTTGCTTAAGTCATGGCCAAGGTGAAAACCCACAGCAGCAGCACACTCATTAATCTTACTTGCTGGTGTTTGAAGAATATCTGATGCTATTGTCCATTCCTTCATACGTGAAATCTAATCTCTGCTTGAATTAGCCTTTGGAATAAAGCTCCTGTCTGATAAGCGAGTAGGCAAATATTGGGGCATTGCCACCAAGGGCTTTATCCTTCTCTGAGATAAAGTGGTTGAGCTTGAACGTAAGTTATTTATGCACAGAAAACACACTTATCAGCATTCCTTAATTACCCCTGTTGCAGAGAGTGGACACTCCTGCCCTCAAACAAAGCTGGATTTAGCTGGACAGCTTCTTCTCTGTCACAGAAATAAAATACTTCTCCACGTGGATGGTATTTCTGGGGCTGCCTACGGCGTGCATGCAGAAAATGCATAAAGAATCCAGTGTCTGTGGGCAGCTCCTGCGTCAGCCCAGGGCAGCCTGTTCCCTCAGCGCCTACGTGGTCCAGTGACCTGGTGAGGAGGAGGATGAGGACCAGAGGCAGATTGTGGCCATTGCAGATAAAACCTTTGTCTGGTCTGAAGTGGGGATATTCTTCGTGTTGGCATGTAATGGTGCTTCTGTTTTCTCTGGTTGTGGCGCACACACAGACCTGTGTGTCCAGGCCTTGCGTGGTTTTCCTCTCATTTGTGCTTCTCCAGATGTTTGTCAGCAGAACTCAAGAGACTAAAACTTCCTAACATCTTCTGGTTGGTCTTGGTCTAGTAACCTTCTGCCTGTGTTATCCACCTTAAAACTGAGCTGATGACTAGAGTCTGTAGGCATAAAGAAGACAAGCAAGCTGATGTACGCTCTCCTTTGCAATTTTCCCAGAATTTCCCTATCAGTTGCTTTGTAGGCCTCTCAGCTGACCAGGATTTCTGGTGATTGGTGTGATGGAGGCTCCACTTGGAGTAATTTTTGAGTCAAGCCACCTGCTTGATTCCAAGTCAGAGTACCTGAGTCCCAAGGGATGTGTTCAGCCAGAGTTTTATATAGTTTCTACTGTTGGTGTATGAAATGGAAAAAAAGTACTTGGCATCCCTAGAAATGTTTTCAGTGGATGAGTTGGCTCGTTCCCTTATGAGCCCACCTCAAGTTTGGGTTTCCTCATTTCCCATCACAGTAGGTGATGACCAGACGATCCCAGGGGAGGAATGAAACAGAGGATGTTCCCTCCTCTTCAGGAACATGCTGTCCCCCTTGATATACTTGGCTTGATCCAGTGTTTCTCATCTGCTTCAGTGAAAAAACAGCTGGTTTCACTTCCCCTCCTGAAGGTGGACACTCTCCCCCCAAAAACCTCAAAACCTGGTGAACCAGTAAGTGTCAACCTGAAATGGGATGTCATCCATTGCATACTCACGTGGAGGCCTGTGGCAAGATCCTGCTGAGGTCCAGGTTATTTGTTGATAAAAACAAATTAAAAGCCTGTTTTTCATGGCTGCTTGTCAAAGAAACGTTTTTGATTTATGTTCTTGCATTTTTGCATCCAAAATGAAACCCAGCATGGCTAAATGATGAGGTTCAGAGTGATAGGAGCCAAACACATGCACTTCAGAAAGTGAAACTTCAATCTTGGCTTTACTTAGCTCATTTCCTAGTGTCATTACATTATCTGGATGATGAATGTGCTTTAGTTGTGTGATCCTACACCGACTGTGTTCTTAAACATTTTTTTTCACGCTCCCGTCTGTTGATCTCATCACGCAGCCAAGTTAATAGATTTGAGGCACTTTCATTTCCATACCATATGTTCTCTAGGGTGTTCTGGAGGGAAAATGATGTTTAGATATTTTATTCTCTCCTAAGGATGCCACTATGTACTGTTTTTTTCCGGGTAGCAGAGGAAGACACTCTCAGAGAAGCTCTGAGATGACTTGGGTTTCCTGAAGGTGCGATCTCCTGTTGTCTTTCAGCAGGGCTAGGGAGAATGGCACTTCAGTTGTGAGGACAAGGAGATAGTGCAATCACCCTGGTGTTTCTTGGACTTATTAACCCCCTAGCTCTCTACTGGAATGTTTCCTTGAAGATCAGTTTCTAAACCATTGCTTCTCAAACATCAGTTTTTGAGGAAGGTAGGAGTTCACGCAGTAGCTGTCAGTACTGCAGTGAATTTAAAGGATTGAGGCAAAGTATGCTCTTTCCTGCTTATATGACCGTGGCTAGCTGTAAATGTAGATTATAAAACTGAATTATGTACCTGGAGAAAGCTCAATCTCTTTTGGGAAGGATGTAATTTTTTTCCTATCAGACAAATTATGATGGGTACCTGAAGAATAAACTCTGCTGCAATTACAAGCTGCTGCTGATGGTTGGCTAATTTGCCTAAATCATACTGAAGCTGACATTTAACACCATCTAAATACTTGGAAACCTTCTTTCTTTAAACAAATATAGTTTATTTTAAGTGGTTTGTGTTGGAGGTGAAGAGGTTGTCCTTTGAAGTTTGGAGGAGAAAAATTCAGTTAGATTATATGGTAAGTTGAGGCTGGGAAATTTCCTCTTCCTCACCCACAATTCTTTAGGGTTTGGATTTTTAATTCAAATTTTAATGTTTTTATGATTGCAAAAGCTCAAGGAAAGCAGAAATTCTATGAGGCTTGAATTGAATTTCAGTGAGGACAACTAAGAATACACATTGTTTTCCAGGTGTGTCAGGCCCCAAATAGTAACAGCTTAAAAATTACCCATGCCCTTGCATGGCTAGAAGATTTTAGATTACTGTCTGCATGCAGCTCAGGTACTGGTAAGTACAACAGTCCTAAACTGGGTAAAATGCATTTTTTTGTCAAAAGTGATTTTTGTGCTGAGGATGGAAAGAGAGGAGAAGGTAGGAAGGAAGTTTTCTATCCTGAAAAGTCAGCAAAATCTCATGTTTCTGATCCAAGTCATGGTCTGAAAGTCCTGTGCATCCAGTATAGGTAGAGTTTGTATAGGGTCAACATTTTAAAGGAGAGGGATGCAGGGATGGGACCATTATGAACAGAAAGAAAAACTTTTGGTATTGTTTTGTCTTTTAAAACAGACAAACAAACAAAAAAACCCTCTGTGTAAATGTCAGCAAAATAAAGATACAAGATCTATTTCAGTCCTCTCTGAACATTTGTGGTGATTGGGTTGGCACTCATCAGATCAACTTGGATCACTCCTAAAAACCTTTCTGTGAGATCAGTGTGTCTCTCAATTTCCGTTTTTGTTCATTTGCAATTATTTTTCTTATTTTTCTTTTTCCTTTGTGGTTTTAAATTTGCAGGAGTAACACACCCACACCTTCTTCAGACAGTGTTCCTAGTGACAGCTTATCTTGAGAGCTCCCTGTACTATGGTGTTGTGTGCTTGATGAGAGCTGGGAGGTGGCATGGAAGGCAGAGGATGGCTTGTTGTGTTTTGTGGCCCCGGGCACTTGCCTGTTGTGGCCAGCACTGCTGTCCTAATGTTTCTAATTCTGCCTGTGAAATGAGGTGCAAGTAATTGTAAAACCCAATAAATTAAATCTTCTTTTTTTAAAATTATTTTTTATTTTATTGCTGGATCCCCTGTGTTTGTGTGTGTCCGCCATTCCATAAGGACCTTGCTTTGCCTCCAGCAAGAAAATTGTACTAATTTTGTTGACTTGTCTTTTTAAATACTCATTATTGGATTTACCCGACCTCTTTTTCTGCTTTGGAGAGTTGTGCTGGCCTTGTGCCAGCTGAATGATTTGTAGTAATCTGAAAGCATTGGGTTAAAGTGGTTTATGGTCCCTCTCACCTCAATTCTGCTTTAAATAAAACAATTTTCAAGAAGCTTCTAGGTATGTTGACTTTGTTGAAATAAATCCTTTATGTGTGAAAAAGATAGACAAGGTGCTTGCCCAAGGCTGAAAATATTTCAGCTGAAATATTTGCAGTTTTGCTGAATATGAAGAAAAAAAAAAAAAGTAATAACTTGAGGAAAATAAACCATGTGACTTTGTAAGTGGGATTTTGGAAGGTGCTTTTGTGTTTGTGGTCTGGTGACTCTAGGGAGAGGTTTGTGATCTTTCATCATATTTTAAAGTGGAAAAAAGCATGGTTTCTCGTTTATGGCCAGTGCTTCATTCTGTATATATAGCTGTATATACAGCTTCATGCTGTATATTTTTGAGGTTATAATGACCTGGTAGAAAACCACTTAGCTCTGAGTATCGTGGCATTCCTGTCTCCGTTGTCCTTCATGTAAATAAAAGGTAGAAATTAAACCAGTAGTGTTATCTGAGCCTGTTCAGCTACAATCAGCATTGCATTTCAGGTTCTCCAGATAACACAGGGCCGACCTTGGCTGCATCCTGTCCCTTTCCAAGGGCAGAGATGCCAGCCTGGTGTCGTGTTATATACCAAATACTTGTCCTGCTCTGTTTCTGCTCCAAGGTGTGACATTAAGGAGGTTTGATAGGGGGTGACACTGGTTTGCTTCTGGATGGACTCACAGTCTTAATAAATGGTACCGTGTGCTCATGTTTCATATCACTATACCCTGATATTCTAAATACCTGAAACAGTATTAAGAGGTGGGACAACATTTTACAAACTGTGGTCTGCTGCTGGAAATAATTTCTTTCTGGGGGTCAGATCAAATGAAAGATCCCCTCCAGAAACAGGTGAATGTTATGAGGACCTTGCTTGCTGTACCAAACGCCTCTTCTAGGACACTTGGAAAAGAAAAATTGGGAGAGACAGGTTGGCATATGGTGGGAAGTAAAAGGTGAGAGGACCTGATGACTTTCTCTGGAATAAGCCTGCAACTGAAGCTGATAGTCATTGAATAATTAGAAGAATCATCTTTGAAGTGTTTTAACCCAAAATATCCTGGGGGATTCTTTAGATTAATAGCAGGTTTCACAGGAAATGAATATATGATGTGGGAGAGAGATTTGTCTCCTATTGCATTTGGCACCCCTCAGAGCGAACCCTGGCTGGCTCAGTCTGATTCTCTGCTGACTGCAGTGAGGGCAGACACCAGAGCTGCTCTCTGAGCTGGGCTGCAGTGCGTTCACAAACAGATGTTAAAGCAGCTATTTTGCTGACCTGGCTTAAAACCACTTTTCCCCATATTGTTTCTACTTGGGATATGGAGTCAGTGAGATGGTTAATACATTGGTGCTGCAATCTCTCATCTTAATTTGTTAAACCACCCAAGGGTGCTTGATCTCTAATGGTGCAGACTGCACTGTGTGCTCAAGGACTGACTGTATTCCACTTGTTTAGTCTTTCCTTTGAGAGGATTGGTTGAATCAGATTATCTTTTTCATGCTGGTGTTCTATTCCAATGAAAAATCATGCCTGCCAATGGAAAGAAATGGGAAGCTCACCCTCCACCTCTTATTTTGGATGAAAAAATAGTTCTTAAAAGCAGGGAAGACGCGTGGAAGTTCAAGACACTGAACGGAAGAGGAAAAGCAGATACATTGTGTTAGCTTGAATTGAAACTGCTTGGTTTTAATTTGTGCCCACTGAAGCGTGGAAATTGTTCTACTACCAGTCTTGTGAATGTTTCTATTTTTTGTTGTTTGATCGCCAAAGAAACCAAATATCCAACCTCCAGACAAGATGGGTTTTTTTTCAGAGAATATAAAGAGATTCTGGCTGTTACCTTGATCAGCTTTACTCTTACTTATTGGGCTAATATATTGATATTTTGTTTTCTAAGTATTTTCCACAGTGTGGTATTGAGTTTCATTTACTCAACAGTTATATTCTTCCTCTACCTTACTTTGTTTCAAGCCCTAGCTTGGCTGCCTCAGGTAGAAGCTTTCATTTGAGAGCAAGAATGAAATTGATCTGAGCTGCTGTGTTGCTCTAGCTTTTGCCCAAAACTGGGAAGATTAAAATAAAATGCAAAACTCCTCTATGTCTTTGTCCCCTGGTGTCATCTTAATCTTTTTCTGTAGGTGCTGCTTGTTCTGCATCAGGCTGGGTGGCCATATGGAGTTACCTGCTTGGCAGGTTAGGAAGTTAGGATGTTTTCTTCTTAATCTTTATTGGTGATGAACAATTAGCCAAAGGTGGATGAACCCCCATAAACCAGATTTAAATAGCCCAGAGTATATCAGAGGCACCCTAAAATAGGTGCTTATTGCAGCAGTGGGCTCTGTCACAGTCTGTGTTGTAGACACCTCATCATTTACTACTCGTTTTGTGTTAAAAAGTTGAATTATGGCATGTGGCTTTCTTATTGGCTGCAGCAATTCCCTGGGTCCAGTCTCTGAATGTTGCTGAATTTCTGCAGACTTTGGTCACAAAAAAAGCAGTAGATTGATCTTAAGGAAAAGCTGAATTTACCTCCACCAGAACTTGTAGTTCCTGTAGACCCATCAGAAGGTCCAGTCCTTGCTTGGTCAAGCATTTGTCTTGCATACAGGTTGTGTTTTGACAGTAGCACTGATCTCTAACCAACCATCTGTAGCTCTTGGCCATGCATACATGGTAATTCCTTCTTTTGCTGCTTTTTTCTTTTTTTTCTTTTTTAATAAACCAGTCTTTTCCATGACATTCCAGTGCTTGTTTTAACTGAGAAAACAAGAACTGGGTCTTGGTAATGGTACCTTGCATCCTGCAGAGGATAGAAACCTAGTTAGTGAATTAATTATTGTCTCACATTCATTTTTCAAAATGCAGCTTGATTGCCTCCTGTATTTCTGCTCCTAGACAAGCAGCAAAGGCAGAAACTTTCTCCATGTTGCCATGTTGCACCTCTGTTTGTTAGAAGTGTCTCTAATTCCTCAAAAGAAACTCATCCCCTTGGTCTGTCCAGTTCTTGCCTTTCCCTATTAAAAGTCTTCAGAGGGATGCCAGGATAGCTGTTAGTTTTTTTAGTCCTCCACATGAAATCCATAGCTTCTTTCAGGTATATCATGAGCAATTAAAATAGCCATTGATTGCAGCTCTGTGTCCTTGTGAGAGCTGCAGCCACAGGATTCAGGAATAAGGTGCAGATTTGGGCATAACTAAGTATTGCACAGGAAGCTTTCCCTGTTGAGGCTAAATGGGCAAAAATAGATATGGGCTAAAAGAGATAGGAGATATGGGCTGCGTTGTGGAGATATGGGCTAAAAGTAGTTAACTGTGCTCACAGTGGTAGAATATTTAATATATAATTAATATAGGTGGTATTTCAACAAGCTGTCCCTTCAGTTTTAGACTATCAATATTAATTAGTGATGCATCAGCCTTGAACTAGTTTGATGCCATGCATTATGAAATACTTGGGTAGCTTTCCCTTTTTTCTTTTGCTTCTCTTTCAGATATTAATGTTTTCAAAGAACTACAAAGCTTGTGTTTTCAGGTAGCTGACAATAGCTATTTTTAGGGAAGCTGTCATTTATAATTCAAGGCATTTTTCAGTACTTCTTGGCTTGTAAGAAACCTTTCTTTTTTGTTTCATGTCCTGATTTACAACACTCTTCAAGTTTAAAAGCCCCTCCTCTGTTGTGGCACTTACCTGACAGCTTCATTTTCCTATTGAATGTATTGTTTTGTGGTTAGTTTAAATGCAGTCCCCTGTTTGTGCCCTTGCTTGTAAATTATCATAATCTGTGGGATGAATATGTTTTACAAATATGGTCTTTAGAGAAAAAAAAGACTTATTTTGTTCATAAGCTAGTTGCTGGAAATCCTCTTTAAAACATGATTCATTGTGTTTGGTGTTTGTGTTGTTTGAGTTTTTGGGTTTTTTCTTTGTTTTGGGGGTTTTTGTTGTTATTTTTTTTCCAGGTAACCAAACAGATCTGGCATTAGGAATTTACTGTTGCTTTCTCTTTGATGTTTGATGGCACATTTCTGAAGGCTTTAAGATCTGCTCTTTGTGCTGTCTGGGCTGAATAGAGGATGTATTGACTGCTCCCAGTTGTGCATCAGCTTGCAGTCTATGGATGATGGGGTTGGGTACCTGGAATCTGCATAGCTGGGCAGCAGGAGGATGCTTTCTGGTTGGCGTAGTCCTGCACTGAAATGAAACATTAATTTTACAGGAGTTTTACATACGCAGCTTAAAGGAGTTGGAAGCTCCCTGTTTGCTCTGGCTGTACTGATCCAGTTTCTAAATTACACAGATTAAGCATTACACTCAACTGTTCTGGATGCTGAACTTTGAGAGAAGATGAATAGTACAAGGCATCATCTCCTACTTAATATGAGTCTGAATCTAGTAATGAGCTTTTTTGTTACTGCAGTTCTTGCTGCTGAGGGATGACTTTCATTTATTGCAGAAAAGAGGATTCACTTTGGGGAAATGATTTCATCTGCAGATGGAAAATGGGAAGGAGGTGCAAGCAGAAGTGGCAAGCCATAGGACAAAACTTGCATGCATTTTGCAGTTCATTGAGGATCACCTTCTTTTAAGGAACAAAAACAACAAGAATGGGCTTGTGTGGAAGCCTTGGTGATTTGTGTTTTGGAAATGAGTTATAGTAGAAAACCTCACGGTTGACACATGCCAGTATTGCAGGGGTTGGTGTGTATGGTACTCTAAGACTTCCAAAATGAACTCAGTTCCTGTTCAGATGCTTGAGAGAAGCTGCATTGTAGTGTTGCTTAAAGGACATGAGGCAGACCAGGAAGACTGGAGAATTAGCTGTTTTAAACTCTCATCCGTTAAAAGGTGTGCTTTAAGGTGTTTTTTTTAAGTGTTAAAAAATTGTATTTGGCTTTTGGCCAGCCAGAGTTGCTTTTTATCCTTCATTTCATCTTGAGAAGTACAGATCCTATCAGTAGGAAAGTTGGAAATGTCTTTTTGGCAGAAGCAAAAGCTCAGGTTTTTGTGTGGATAAGTCACTGTGACTTATTGGTAATACTTTTTCTGAAATGTAATAAAATTGCTTTGGGAACATTAGGAAATTTTATTTGAAGCAGATTGTTTGCCAAAAAGAGCTCTCTGTGAGGTTTTACTGTCATCCCTTTCTCCCTGCTGGTTGCCATCCATAGAGCTCCATAAAATGAGGAAAGAGAGGACATCAGTTACTGTATTGTTATATCTTCTCCTAGCACTATTGCACTTATATTTTACTTAACAGCTAAGCTGTAGTAACTTAAAAGTTCTTGAGACTGCAGAAAAAGCATCTGAAATTATCAAGGTATTATTTAACTCAGTATTTAAAAGTATATGTGTTGACATTGTTAAAGAATTTTTTTTTTCCGTTTTTCTTTTTCTTTTTTAATTGAAATACAGCACAGGTATTATCACTTTCCAAGTGGTTGAATGTTTATTTTCATGCATGTGAGGGCTCCATGATAAGCAAAACCAAGAAGCATTGGTTTGTCTTGGTTTGTGCTGGAAGTTGCTTGAGTTTCCTGGAGAAGGAGACCTCCATGCTGAGGATCTGCTGGACAACATGGTTCTGTAGCCCAGCAAGATCCTTTCTAGAGGATCATACTGATACATTAGTCTATGTTGATATATGTCAATATTCAGAATACTCCTACATTACTATGAAATGGCAATGTGAGAAATTATTTCTTGATAATAGCATATAAAAATGTAATTTTTAAAAATAAGCTGCCACTTGTTTCCCTGATCTTCAGACATCTTCTAACATCCAGTCCAGCGGCATTTAGGTACTTGTGCAGTGTGGTTGTGGAAACTTACTGCTTCAGGAAAAGCCAATATCTTCTTGCTCAGTAATTATTTCAAAGGTAATGCTTGTTGGAGCTGTAAGTGTTCCTGGAGTGCTGCTGTTGCTCCGTCCTTCCAGGTGCATCATTTTGGTGCAGCAGGAGTCAGGTTTCTCCTATCTCAGGGCTGCATTAGGAGGGGAAGGGTGCCTGAATTTCCCTGGGTTTTGTTCTCTGAAACTTTTGAGCTCTTTAGGATAGGAGCATCTTGTCCTTAACACTAGTGTAATTCCTGGGCTCTGAATGAGGTATTTTCTGTATTTATTTTGGGGCTGTCGAGATGCTTCTCAGTGGGAGCGCCTCTTGTAGCCCTTGGCAGTGTGTCTCTGATCTAACACTTCTTATCCTTTGCTTTTAACAGGTTTGGAAAGATTTTTGTTGTAAGTGCTGGTTGTTTTTTTTTTAGGTTCTGTATGTGAAATTTTTGACTGAAAAAAAAAAAAAATCTTCAAATAGCTTGGTGTGTGCTTTGTGAGATAATGGGAATCTTGTGTCCATTTAGGGTTCATAGAGCTGCATGCCTACTAGCTGGCTCTTCTCTGTGCTTGTATTAGTGTGGTGTTTGACAGTGACCTATGCTTTCAGGATATCAACTGCAGATGTGATTCCAGTTGGGTTTCTAGACCTGGACCCCATACACCTGTACAGAGCAAATCCAACCAGCAAAGTTGGAAAATCAGATATTTTGGCAGTGATATTATTCTGTGAACAGAATTGCTTTATTGCTGAGGGATACTCTGTCAGATGACGATGCTCGAGGCTAGACTTAAGTTGGTAAAAAGTTCTTTTGTGTTACTATTTCTTTTTTATCTCTGGCAAAAAAAGCCAAGGGAGCAGCTGGAGGGCATGGTGCTGGACACAGGCTTCATTTACCACTCGTTTGTCAGAATGAAGCTTTAAATTATGTTGGCTTTTTTCTGAGTTTGCAGAGTTTTTCTTGCATCTTTGCTCACTACAGTGTCATTTCATGAATAAAACAGTGGGACACAGAGAATTGTGCTGGTTGCTCAGTGAGTACTATGGAAAAAGCTGATTATTTTAATACTTTACCAACACTGCTGCTCCATATGCATAGGGTGAATGTCTTGGGACAATGACAGTGCTTCCAGAAATCAAGAAGCAGTGCCTCACATCAGGAGCTCATGGAAGAGGAACAGTCAAAGGCAAGGTTTTGTTTGCACAGCTCTTTTGGATCTCCCAGTGTCATGCAGAAATGCTGTGGTGGAAGCAGAGATGGAAATAATTTCTTCCATTCAGTTGTGTCAGTCACAAGACCTCACCGAGCCCTTTGGTAGTCCCTATTTTTAAATTTTATTCTATTTTGCCCCTGTCTATGCCTGCAGTAGCATCTTCAGCCGGCAAAGATGGAGTCTTGCAGACAAGACCTTTGTTCACTTTGGGTGCTGATTCATTCCCAGCACTGAAGGTGCTTTGACCTCAAGGGGGAGGGTAGGTGATCATGTTATTATTCACATCCTAATATAGTTCCTGGTTCATCAGAACAGTTTGCAGCAGCTTCTAGGAACAATTAATGTTGTAAGAGTGTTTTTCTGGTTTTGGTTTTTTTTTTTTTTTTTTTTTAGGGTGTTTTGGGTTTTCTTTTGCTTTCCACTTACATTTTCTCTAATCTAAAAGGTCTTGTAGAAGCTGGCAGATGTCCACATGAGATGCATAAGCAAGACTGTAGTAGCATCCTTGCCCATCTTCCAGCTGCTAGGAGGAGAGGAACTTCCTTTAATATAGAAGAGGACAGACAAGAAGCTGATAGGGTTACTTAAAGTGATGAGTAAAAATGAAAAAGAGAAGAAAAAATGCCTTAAGAGTGACTTTACAATGTCTCAAGCCACAGGAGAGGTTGGTGAGCTTAGGAGCAGCTTAAAAAAATGCTTACAACCTGTTGTAGGTTACACACAGTGTGGGCAACCACACAGTCTTTGAGAATGATGTACACAGTTTGAGCTGTGTATTCACAGCTTCTTTTTTTATGATCTGGGCATCCTTGGAGGCAGTACAGGCATGATGTGGGATCAGCCCTGCTTGCAGAAGTAATTCTCCCTGTCCAAGGCATGGTGGTGGTGGTGAACACTGCACGAGCATGGGTTTTTCTTTTACTAAACTCTGGACAATAACAGCCAGAAAATAATGGATTTGGATTGGGAGCTTTGAGAAGGTTTATCTAGAAAATCATTTGGGTTTTTAGAAAGTGAAGGAACACCAGAGTTTTAGGTTTACCTTGAACTCTGAGCAAGATGAAGCAGATTTAGCAAGAGAGAAGAGTTCTTGAATACAGAATTGGGACTGAATAGAAAATTTTAAGGAGAGAGGAAAGAAACCAGTGAAGTAGTAAAATGTGTAGTGGGGATGCTACTGTCACTGCATGCTTGCCCTTGGTGTTGTTTGGTTTTTTTCACCATCCAAGCTCTAATCCCTTTTGAAGAAGTAAATTTGCATTTTGCAATTACAAATCTAGTTGAAGGAGTCCCTTCTCCTTGCAGGAGGGTTGGATTAGATGCTCTCCAAAGGTCTGTTCCACTCCATTCTATGATCACAGTAACACTTTTTCTGTGTTAGAGGTTTCATTCATATAAAATTTGATTTTACAGACATTTTGCTTGCAGTTTTACTGCAAAACATTTCCCTTTACATCTCCTGCCTTCCCCACACCAATACCTGGGGCTGTAATCATGCATTTTAGGTAGCACCACCTCCTGTGCTGGCACCACAACGTTCTTTAAAACAGTCTGACACACATGATTAAGTGAAAAAATGATGTTTCTCTCCCATTAGCAAAAAATGGGAAGAGAAAAACTTGGTGAGCATGGAAGAGAAAGGTGATAAAAAGGAGAGAGTTGAGTTATATAAATGGTCAAATGAGCTGACATGTAAAACTGTGCAGCAACAGCCAAGATACTGAGGATCTGTGTGGGCTAGTAGTTTTTAGTAGTGGCTGGTAGTTTTTACAGCATCAACTGTCACAGCAATGTCGGTCTGGTGTCAGTTGTGATGTCTTGTGGGTGTTATTTCAGCAGCACAAGGCTGTGTGCTGCTACAGAGGGGAAATTCAGAGAGCTCTTGTGCTGAGATATTCAGATGAAGGAGTCAAGTATGTTTAAATTGGCTGTTTCTTTATCAGATTTTGGCAGTTTATCTGTTTCAGGAATTTCTGCCCTACACGGTATGCCTGTTGACATACTGGGGATGGATAAATCCAGGCTGTCTGGAGAAACGAAGCCTGTTAAGATTGCCTGAGGATTGGGAACAGGGAGAAAGTTTCACTGTTTGTGTAGTCCCTTGTCTGGGTTGTGGGGTGTAATAATAAAACAAAGTGAACTTTCCTTCCAGAATTGCCCCTTTAGCAGCCTCAATGCTGACACTAATCTCTGGTTTTTTCCAGATCATCCAATATTTGGCAAACTCTGCCTGTGATTTTCAGCTTTAGCTGTCACAGATTTTTTATGACGGGTACTGATGCTTAGAGTGGTTGGTTTATTTTGGATTTTTGCCATGTGTTTCTTATGCCATCTCTGAAAATGAAAATACTGTGATTGGTCTTTCTGAATGGAAAAAACAAGAAATGGCAGGACCAAAAGCCTCCATTTCATTTACTTTTCCTCATTTGTTTGATACCCCTTACAGAATAACACCTCTAGAAACTGCAGCCCCCAATGTGGATGTATATACGTTTAGTTTGAGAAAGCACATTTGCCACTCATGTTTATATATATTAAGCTGGGGTCAACTAGTAGAAGATTGCATATAATGTAAAAAGTAAATCACTGTTCACAGGTTTAGTGGATGCACATCGTTGTCCACCATAATTCTAGTATGTTTTTTTCTATCAGCCTGATGGTAGTCAGATTATTCCTGCAATTTTTTATAAGGGCCTCTGAGCTCCTAGGAACTATTAATCAGTTTTGTTATAGATGAGGACACATGGCTTAATTTGTAACCTTATGTTTGTTTGGAGATCACACTTTTTGCATTGCACGTAGAAGTATGTTGTGATAGTAAATTTGGGCTAAATCAGCACAGAGGGTCAATTTGAGTATGAATCTTTAGTCAAGCAGTGGAAAATGGAAGAGGATGTAGAAAACAGCAGGCTGAATTATTGTATTGGCTGAATACATTGTAAATTCTTCCTTTCACAGTAAGATCCAGACCATAAATTTTGGCCAGTGTTTCCTGGAGTTTGCAGTTGTTTCTGACCTCTGTGGTCTGATGTCCCCTCTGGGTTTCCATCTCCTGTGGGATCAGCATCCTGTTACTGCTGCCTGCATCCTTGCCAAAAGCCACTACATGAGTGAAGCAGCTGAATGATAGTTTAAAATCTGCCACTTGGGTCCAGAGAGAAGCATCCCCTTTCAGTAAGACACTAGCTTTCCTTTTCTGTAGGTCTATAAAATGACTTTCATATAGATCATTTTTATATGTTCTTATCTGAATGCAAACATGGAGCAACGTGAAATGTCTTTAATTAAAATAGGGCAAGGGGGGTGCAAAGTATTACTCTGTTTTGTTTTTGTCATCCTCCTCTGCAATTTTTTTGTGTCTGAATGCCAAAATATTGTTAGCTTTAAAGGTTCTATAAAAGCTAGTAGGACAGCCTAGTGAACAGTTGTAATTAGGAGAGCCTTTCTCCCTGCCATGTGCTAATTACCTGATATATGTATTTCATTGCAATATTTTCTCCAAAATATTTTGGAAACCGACTGTCTGCAAGAGGCCTCTAATGTTGAGCAGTCAGGCTCAAGTGCATCAGCAGTTGGGAGACCACAAGCAATTATCTTCATTAACATTTCTTTGACCTAATATAATACTCCAAGACATGTTTAGTGTTATTAAAAGTGAATCCTGTGGCACACCTCCTGTGATTTATAAGGCTCAAATTAACACCTCTTTGCTTTCTGACCTCATGAAATTTCTTGGTCATTAGGAAAACCTTCTGGCATTTGAGTGGCTTTAGGAGGAACTTGGCTCTTCTGTATTCTCAGTTACTGGGGCTTTTAGCATCTCCATGAGATTCATGTTTGGATTGTAATTCTGCTGGGCTGTCAGCATGCAGAAGACACAGATGTTTGTTTTTCTACTGAGTCCCCTCAGATTAAGCATCTATAAAGCTTTTGAGTAGGTGGGGCAGAGTGGCCTGAGGAATTATGGAGAATTTATTGCGCTTGCATGTATTTGCAGGGGCGGGGAGGTAGAAGGGAAAGTTGGTTTGCTCAAGGTAACCAATTTTAAAGTCCTGTTTACATGTCTCATGTGAGTCAGAATTCTTCGATATGTTTAGATAACTTGAATAAAAATAGCCAGCCCTTTCTTGTAAGCTTTGAAGTAAAATCCTGACAAGGAATTATCTAATCTCAGTGTGCTGGGGTTTCCCCACCTCCCCTCCCTGAAGAAAAGCTGCTGCTGGAAGGAATCCTTGAGCCAGATGAAGAAAGCCCAACGCAACACTTAACTGACATCATCCTTGTTGCATCTGTACTCAAGCTATAGGAAAGCAGTTGGAGTTCTTCCCGGTGTATAATACAAGTTCTGCTACCAAGCCATGCACTGTGAATCCCTGCCAGATGTATTTCACTGTGACACATGAATTTCTTTGCTTTGACAAGTGCGTGGCCGGGGATAATATACTTAATGAAATACTGGAGTGAGAAACAGTGCAAGTCAAATAATGCATTTTGTTGGAAGACCGTGGATATTTTTTTGTAACTGAAACAAATCTCCAAATCCTCCAGCCTTTCATGAGTGTAAGTGATGAGGGTGCATTTGCTTGGACTGGCAGTCTTGCATCTGTGTACATGGGGAGGAGTGCAAGGACAGAGGGCTACCAAGACCTTGCTTCCTCTGAATACTCTTCCTGACATGGAATATCTGAAAGTCACAGGTTCCCTAAAGTTGTGGGTTTTCCCTAAATGTGGGTTTTGAATTTGTTTTTTTGACTGCACTCAAGTGTTGGGGAACTGTCGTAGTGGTGAGGTCTTGCTCCTTTGGGGCAGGGCTGAAGGAAAGGCTCAATGTCATAACTAATGTTAGGATGTGTGTCATGGGAACTTCTGTCAGTATTAGATGTCACCTCCCTCCTGATTTTATGGATCCTGGCTCAGAGAGTTCTCTGCATTTCTTCATAGTTACCTTTTGTCTCTATATTGGAATAATTCTTAACATCTTCAGGGGGAATTTTGAGTTTGTTAGAGCCAATTGCTGGAGAATTGAGAACCATTAACTCTGGAATTGCTTTCATTTGGGGCTGGTGGTTGGGTGTTGTCTTCTTTTAGTGATTAACTTTGAGCAATTATCTGTGTATTTGATGTTTGAGTGCCAGAGGTTTGTACACTGTTCTAAGCAGTAAGAGAGAAATAAAAAGTGAGATTGTACAAGTGAGTTGGCTGTAGTACTTCTTACGTGGTGTCAGATATAGACATCTCTGGACAAGGTTGCTGTGGTGGGTAGAACATTGCTACTCTTTGAATCCTTATGGGCTGAAAATCTAGACAGAAAGAAAAAGGAGTACTTATTATTTACAGAGGACCAAGGGGCAATCTGTCTAGACAAGGACCAAGTCCATAGAGGAAGGGGATGGTTATTTTTTCTTAGCAGCTAAAATCTGAACATACTGTGTACTACACACCCATGAGAAGCTGATGATTCTTCTCATAGCCTGGATTTCAGAGCAGCTGTAGGGGAGTTGGTGAATTCAATCTATACAAGGTCCTCATCAGACTCCTCAGGAGTGCTGGAGGTGTATAGGCAGCATGTGCTCAGGGTGGATGTTGCTGGAGTCCCATGTCCCTTTAGAATGTGAGAGAATTTGGAGTTTGTGAACACTGAATAGTATTTTTTTCAACTCAGGACTAGGCAAATCATTGTGTTTCAGGAGTAATTTTGAATGTTGCTCAGGAAGAGCTTTGAATTGACAGAGGAAATTGCTTCAAGTTGTGCCAGGAGGAAATTTAGTTTGGGTAACAGGGATAATTTCTTCTGAAATGGCTGTCAGGCCCGGGCACAGGCTGCCCAGGGCAGAGGTGGAGTCACCATCCCTGGAGGTGTTTAAAAGCTGTGTAGATGTGGTGCTCAGGGACATGGTTTAGTGGTGGAGTGGTTAACAGCTGGACTTAATGATCTTAATCTTTAACAACCAAAAAGATTTTGTGATTCTCTGACAAAGAATTTTCCTTTTGGTTGGAGTATGCATATAAGATAATATTTTAAAGTTGTTTTTATTTAAGTTAGCATTTTATGCAGCTGTTCAAAATCTCAAAAGGTGTAGTTTTTTAACAACATCTAAAAAATGTGATTTATATATAAGGGGAAATCAGGGCTGGGAAAGTCAAGTGGTGTTTTCCAAAGCCACTGTTAGCTGAGTGATGCTCTTTATAACTTGACATGAAGTAGATAAGCATGGAAGTAGAGGCACTGAGTCTTAAATAGCTCGTTTGATAATATTAAGCAATAATGCTATAGCAGGAGGAGAGGTGGAGAGAAGACCACTATTGATTCAGCAGGATCTCTGGTATGTTGCTCACAGAATATCAATTTTGTTCTTAGCAAAATACTCTGAAAATCAGAGGGGCTTTTTGAATCTTTGGTTCTTCAGAGTCAGGGAAAAATTAGCAAAAGCTTGAGGTGCTATGAGTAACGTCTGAGTAGAGGAAAGCCTGAGGTGTGGATAGTGTTTGTTATGTACCTCTATTTATTACAGCTTTAGTTTATGAAAACCCTACTCTTCTTCTCAGGTGTCAGTCAGGAATCAGCATTTGCTTCCTTTAAGGTGATTGGTGTCATCACTTGAGTCACCCCATTGCATCTCATGCTGCGTGTCAACCATTTTTCAAGGACCCCAGCTGAGCTAAACCACCTAACCTGCTTTTATTTTCCTTTTTTTTTTTCTTTAAGCATTGCTAACATGATGACCTGACAAGATACGAGACAGTCCTGACTATGCAGCGCGGGTACTGATGGGAAGGATCCAATATGAGTGTAAATGATGTTGGAGGAAGACGACGCTTGGAGGATAGTGAGTACACACTGCACATCTACCCTGGGAGCATTGTGGAAGGGACAATCTACTGCCCCATCACTGCCAGAAAAACATCCACGGCCGCTGAGGTGATCGATTCCCTCATTAATAAACTGCAGCTTGAGAAAACAAAATGTTACGTCCTGGCCGAAGTGAAGGAGTTTGGTGGGGAGGAGTGGATCCTCAACCCCACGGACTGCCCGGTCCAGCGTATGATGCTGTGGCCACGCATGGCCCTGGAGAACCGCATCAGCGGCGAGGATTATCGCTTCCTCCTGCGGGAGAAGAACCTGGACGGGTCCATTCACTACGGCAGCCTCCAGTCCTGGCTGCGGGTGACGGAGGAGCGCCGCAGGATGGTGGAGCGGGGCTTCCTTCCCCAGCCCCAGCAGAAGGACTACGATGACTTGTGCGGCCTGCCGGACTTGAACGAAAAAACACTCCTGGAAAACCTCAGAAACCGCTTCAAGCAAGAAAAAATCTACACCTACGTGGGCAGCATCCTCATCGTTATTAACCCCTTCAAGTTTCTACCTATTTATAACCCCAAATATGTCAAGATGTACGATAACCATCAGCTGGGAAAGCTGGAGCCCCATATTTATGCTGTGGCAGACGTGGCTTACCACGCCATGCTTCAGCGGAGGAAGAACCAGTGCATCGTGATTTCAGGAGAGAGTGGGTCAGGAAAGACACAGAGCACCAACTTTCTGATTCATCACCTCACCGCCCTCAGCCAGAAGGGGTTTGCCAGTGGAGTAGAACAGATTATTCTTGGAGCTGGACCAGTGCTTGAGGTAAGGTGGAAACTTATTAATCAAGCAAAAAAGAACCGTAGCAAACCCCAAGTATTCAAGGTTTTATTATGACACTAGTCCGGGGTTATCTGCTAAATGCTGATACTGAAGTTAAAACAGTACTGTCAAGAAAAGGAGGTTTTGTTTCTGCCTGTAGAGTCCTATTTTTCATGAATACAGACCTTAAAGCCTGTTCCTGGAGGCAAAAGAGAATGTCCGTGAGCTGCACATTTCTTTGCTTCTCTTTCTCTACTCACTGTTATTTTGTGCTATTGAACAGAGAGAGAGTGTGCAAGCAATTTGAGGTTGGTGCAGTTGGAAGACCCCTGTTTATCCCTAGGCTTGTCCCCCTGGTCTTGCAGGATCTGAGGTTTACTTGCTTGGCTCTTGGCTTCAGGGCAGCAACACAAATGTTTTGCTGCTCTGATGCTGGCAGCTTCTTCCCCAGGACTGTTGTGTGTGTTGGGATTAGGTACAGGGGAGGGATGGACTAAACCTCTTTGCTCGCCTTTCGCAAGATCTGCAGCTGCTGTTAAGAGGAAAAAAATAATAAATCTGAATCCTATCTGTTACTTCTGCTTTTGGAACAGAAGTTTGCATTCCTTTGCTCTGGCAGCTGGACAGCTGCTGTTGGTCTCCTCTAGCTGCCTCCAGGTCTCTTGGAGAAAGTGAAGGGAATCCAGAACTGCTTCTATTCTGCCAGCACCAGTCCCAAATAGTCACAAATCATGCAGGCCTAAAGATAAAATGTGTATACTTCTTCTTTTCCTTCCCTTCTTTAAAAAAAGGCATCTTTGGAGAAGGTGTGTTGTAAAGGGCCCTGTTATTCTGCCACCTGTTTTGCAGATTTGACCTTTTGATTCCTTGCATTTGTGGTTGAAATATTCTCTTCACTTTTCTGGAAGTCTAGAGGCCAAATTTGTATATATTTCCACCCCACACCACTCCCCTTTTTCTTCTTTCTTCTCCTTTCCTCCACAAACCTTCTTTGATCCCTTTTTTTCCCCCTCTGCAATTTCAAAATTAAATTTTGTTCAGATCAGGTTTATCTTTCAGAAGGCAGAGACATTCTGCTTCGTGGTGCCACTTCTGCAGGGAATGGAGCACAGTGCAAACGTTTACTCTCTCTACTCACAAAGCATCTCTGGTCACACAAGTGTTTGCACTGAACCACCCATTCCTGGGAGTGCCTTTGCAGTTGTGTTCACATGGCAGGAGCGGAAGTGGATGAAAATTAGGATTTTTTTTTTTCCCCCCAGTAGCTTTGCTGTTTTCCTTATTTTTTTTTTTTTTTTTAATAGCCTCAGGCTATTGTTTGTGATTTTTTTGTTGTTGTTGCATGAGATTCTTCTGAGTCTTATCCAAATTGCACTTTTGGGGATGGCTGTCAAGGTGAACTGTTGCTGCCATCTAAACATGCTGATGTCATCCAGTAGTTGTGTGTAGCAGTGACTGCAGTTAGAGGTGTGGGCTGAGACACCAAGCATGTCCTTTTAAACTGTATCTGTTCTAGGTCCTATGGATTTTTTTCCTACCTTGGGAACTGAACAGGCACGCTTTTTTGTAGTGGTGCTCCTTGGAGTGGATGCCTGTTTTGAGATAAATTACATATTTCATGTTTATATAATACTTATCTGAGATAAAGAGTAGTACTTAAATACTATACTTAATTTTCTAATTAAAGTTCCAAGTGGTTTAAAAAGGTTATTTTTCTCTAAGTTTCCCCATTTTCTCATAAAGCACATTTTTCCCTATAGAAGATGGCTTTTTCAGCAGGACATCTATACAGCTGAGCTTACCAAAATTTTGCTTTCTGGCTGCTTAGTTTCAAGGCTGAGCTTCTCAAATTCAACTACAGGATGTAATTGCCAGTGGAAGAGTTGCACCTGATGCAATTTAATTCCATTTCTAATACACCTCATGCAATACTTTTGATGACAACTTCATGATGCTACATCAGGGACCCAGAGTACATAATGTTGCTGCTACACAGCTTGTTTCTTATTTAGATACCAATTTTTGTATTACTTAAGAAATCAAAGCCACAGTCACAGGTTTGGTCTAAAATTGCCCAAAGTGATGGTATCACAGGACTTTGAATTAAGGGTAGGTAGACTCTGGAATATTAGAATGGTTTTGGTTGGAAGGAATCTTAAAGTTCATATAGTTCCAAACTCCTGCATGGATAGGGATACCTCCCAGTAGATCAGGTTGCTATGGAAGAGATTGCTCAGAGAAGTTTTGGGTGCCCCATTACTTGGAAGTGTTCAAGGTCCAGCTGGGCTAGTTGAACAATATGATCTAGTGGAAGATGTTCAACTACCTTGCCATGGTCCAGGGACTGGGTGATCTTTGAAGGTCCCTTCCAGTCCAGACCATTCTGTGATAAAATTAATGGTGGACCTTGAGTGGTTGAGCCACAGGGCTGTTTTACCCCATAGATTGGTAACTTGTTGATGTGAATTTAGCACACTGTTTAAAGACCCTGTTTTCTCTCTCATTGGGGTAGCTATAAATATCCCAGATGAACTTGCTATTGAAAGGTCAGCTTGTTTTCCATAGATTTAAACCTTTAGAGGTGGGATGGTGGTGTGCTGCTCCCCAGCCCTCCCTGGGATCATCACCTCGACCTGTCTGTGCAGTGCAAAGCAAAACATAAACCAAGCTTCATCTTTTCTGGGAAAGTTTGCAGGCAAGTTTATTTATTATATAATGTTACTGTTGGAGTTTCTATTTATTTATTTATTTGTCAGTTCTCATGAAGAATGCAGAAGGAGCAAATTTCTCCCTGGCCAAGGTATGCCCAAAGGTCCCCAGGCAGTTACTGGACAAGCCGAGATCTAAAGGAGTCTGCACCAGACCCTTTGATCATCTGATCATCTGTAACTTTCTCAGCATCTTGCATGTCACAAGAAGTACTGTGCTGGCAACTACAAAAACCAGACATGTTTTCTAAGCAGCTGTTTACATGCATCTTCAAACCTCCCAGGGGGGGATTCCTCAATTGCTTAAAAAAAAAAAAAAAGCCAGAAGAAATGTTTCTGTGATGTTCTGAGGAATGCTGCTGGTGGTGGATGGTAGCTGTTGCTGTCTTTCACAGCTGATCTGTGCCTGCAGCTTCTGTGCTGGAAAAAAAGCAGCTGATTGCTTGAATTGCTTTCCAAAAAATTGCAGCTAGCCTTTTGTAGTGGCATCACTGCTGTCTGCATACCTAGTGGGTGGTGGTTTGTATAGAAAACTTAGGAACAGCAACTGGAATTGCTTCTTTTAAGTTTCTGATTAAAGTCTGTGTGTTAATAGGTGTCTTCTGGGTATAATGTGTGTGTCCTGTGTATAATGTCTGTGCTCAGCTTATATGGGGAAGCTGCAGCTTCAGCTCTAGGATCTAGTAGTCTAACAGCACTGATTTCTTTTTAGGTTTTTTTTAATCCTAGTTGTTATAGGAAAATGTAAGCACCAACTGGAAGATGCTGAATTTTATTTTTTGGACTTTGCTGTGGTAGTGTACAGCCTCCTTCCAACTGAATTAACCTCTCCCAGCAGCAGCTGAAGAGCTGGCTGCTGGTAGGTACGAGTGAAAATAATACCATGCTGCCAGAATTGCAGTAGATGCTGCTGAATGTTTCCAGAGTTAAACAAAGAGCTATTGAGAGGAGTTAAAAAAAAAATAAATCAATTAACTAGAAGGATCAGGCATGTCCTGAGCTTTCAGTATATTCAAATGGCTTAGGACAACACAGGGATGCTAAAGCTCAATGCTTGTGCATCCTCTATAGCTGCTTCTAAGCAATTTGGCTGTATACCTGCAAAACCTATAGTAATCCCAAGTAGGACCCAACCCCACCAGCAATTTCCACTTCATTAATCCTATAATGTGTAGTCAGGGTAAGGGGATGCTTTTTTTTATGCAGGAAATAATGGTGCAGTTATTGGCCTGCGAGAAAAACATTTTCAAATTGAGCATATTCATATGTTTAGTTGGAACACTAATAATGGGAGATAAACTTGGATTATAATCACATATTTTTCTACTTGGTACAGTGTTAATGGGAGGTAACCAAGTGTCATTAATCAGACTTAAACAAAAAAAGACCTGATTTAGTTTGCAAAGTTCAGTTTCCAGTACACTGATTTTAAGTCATTAGGGTTGTGTCTTGTGGCTCTAGAAATTTTATATCTGAAAATTGGATTTTTGTGAAGGGGGGAGGCAAAGACTCCTTATTCTGCTCATTCCTCATTTCTGATCATTTTTTCACCTATAATACATGCCATTTGGATAGATCTCTTGTGTGGTCTGAGGTTGGGGTAGGTGTTCAGTGGGGCAGCCGGGATTTTTTCGCCTTGCATTCTTCCCTCCCCAGTGCCCGGAGAGGTGAGAGAGGGAGCAGCACACAGAGATTACACAGATGATGCCTAATGTGGGAAGAATTTGTGCAGGCCTCTGCTGGCAGCAGTGACACAAAGGAGTCATACAGCAAGGCTCATGCACCGAATGCTTTTCACCAGCGCTTTCCAAATGCTGTTATTCTTCAGCTGGGGATATTTTACAGTTTCAGGCTCTGTATCAAATAGCGTCTTGTTCATCCATTTCTCTGATGCTGAGTTACTCAGTCTTTCGTTCAGAAGCTCCCTGGAATACCCAGATTGGCTCTGTTGCTTTTTTTTTACTTTTTTTTTTTTTTTTTTTCATTGTCTGCTCTTGTCAGCAAATGTTTTTTTCACTACCAAATGCAGTTTATTATGATTAAATGACAAAAATAGTTGGTTCTGACCTGACTGCAGGGAAATGCATTTGTTGTCAAAGCAAGTTTGAGAATTGAGGATTAACAGCTATTTTGTTTCCAGTAGAGAAATCCTAAATACAAACCTGTCTCTAGTGAGTGGAGCACTGCCCTTAAAGAGTGTTTTAGTGAAGCTATGTGTGCATTTATCTCATATTTTCCCTCCCTCCTCACGGTCTCTTTTTGAGCAAGTTGTTTTGTTTTGTCATTCACTTTCATTTACACCCTTCCATATCCATTCTTTTCTTTAGTCTTCTTTCTCTGATTTCTTAGAGTTTCATTCTTCCCTGTATTGGTCTGTATCTAGATTTTATATATTTCTAGATATTTTGTGTCTTAAAGATCTCAATTTTACAGATCTCCGGGTACCCAGAGTTTATGGATCCCCATATATCAGATATCTGGATATCTAGATTTTATAAATATTTATCTATATAGATACCTGTATATCTACAATGCTGAATGTGAGCTGAGCAAGGAGCATGTATCTGTGTTTGCATGCAGCACCAGCAAACCCGGATGATCCTTAGCATTATCTGGTATTAGGAAACAACTGACTATTAATACCATTTTTTAAATCTTCCACTGACATGGCACTAGTGTTTCTGTTACTTGGTTTTGTGTTCGGGTTCTTTTTGAAACCTTAATATCATAGAATCATCTGGGTTGGAAAGGACCTCTGAGATAATCAAGTCCAACCCATGATCCATTACCACTGTGGTTCCCAGACCATGGCACTGAGTGCCATATTCAGTTTCTTCTTAAAAGCCTCCAGGGACAGAGAATCCACTACTTCCCTCAGCAGCCCATTCCAATGCCTGATCACCCGCTCTGTAAAGAATTTTTTCCTAATATCTAAACTAAACCTCCCCTGGCAGAGCTTAAGCCCAGGCCCTCTTGTCTTACTGAGAGCTGCCTGGGAGAAGAGACTGAACCCCCCTGGCTCCAACCTCCTTTCAGGGAGTTGGAGAGAGTGATGAGGTCTCCCCTGAGCCTCCTCTTCTCCAGCCTCAACACCCCCAGCTCCCTCAGCCCTTCCTCACAGGAATTCTGCTGGATCCCTTCACAGCCTCCTTGCTCTTCTCTGGACCTGCTCCAGCACCTCAATCTCCTTCCTGAGCTGAGGGGCCCAGAACTGGACACAGGACTCAAGCTGTGGCCTCACCAGAGCTGAGCACAGGGGCAGAATCCCTTCCCTGGACCTGCTGGCCACGCTGTTCCTGAGCCAGCCCAGGATGCCATTGGCCTTCTTGGCCACCTGGGCACACTGCTGGCTCCTGTTCAGCTTCCTGTCAATCCAGACTCCCAGGTCCCTTTCTGCCACTCTGTGCCCAGCCTGGAGCTCCCCATGGGGTTGTTGTGGCCAAAGTGCAGGACCCGGCACTTGGATTGTTGAACCTCATCCCATTGGAATCATCCCAACTCTCCAGTCTGTCCAGGTCCCTCTGCAGAGCCCTCCTGCCTTCCAGCTGATCCACACTCGCCCCCAGCTTATTGTGATCTGAGAATTTGCTAATTGTGGATTCAATCCCCTCATCTAAATCATCAATGAAGATATTGAACAGAACTGGTCCCAGCACTGATCCTTGAAGGCACCACGGTCACCAAGTGGATGCAGCACCATTCACCACCACTCTCTGATGGCCCTCCAGCAGTTAGTAACCCAGAGTGCTCCTGTCTGATCCATGGGCTGACAGCTTTTTCGGGAGAATGCCATGAGGGATGGTGTCAAAGGCTTTGCTGAAGTCCAGGTAGACTCCATCCACCTTTCCCTCATCCACCAGACGGGTCACCTGATGATAGAAGGAGATCAGCTTGGTCAGACAGGACCTGCCCTTCTTCAACCCATGCTGGCTGGGTCTGATCCCCTGTCCCTCCTGTAGGTTCTGTGTGATTGCCCCCAGGATGATCTGCTCCGTAACCCTGCCAGGCACTGAGGTCAGGCTGACAGGCCTGGAGTTTTCTGGGTCCTTGTTTTGTCCCTTTTTGTGGGTTGGTGTGACTTTCACCAACTTCCAGTCATCTGGGACCTTCCCAGTGAGCCAGGACTGTTGATAAATGATGGAGAGCAACTTGGTGAGCTCTTCCCCAGCTCCCTCATCACCCTGGGGTGGATCCCATCTGGTCCCATAGACTTGTGAGGATCCAAGTGGCTCAGCAGGTCACGAACTGTTCCCTCTGGGATTACAGGGGGCTATTGAGCTTATTTCTCTCTACAAGCCCCAGAAGCAGCTGTCCTCAGAACAACTTGCCTTACTGTTGAAAGCTGAGGTAAAGAAGGTTTTAAATACTTCAGCCTTTTCCTCATCTTTGGTAACGTTTCCCCCCATGTCCAACAAAGAGTGGAGGTTTTCCCTGCCCCTCCTTTTGCAGTTGATGTATTTGTAGAAAGACTTTTTGTTATCCTCAACAGAAGTGGCAAGATTAAGTTCAAATTTTGCCTTCATCTCTCTAATTTTCTTTCTGCATCACCTAACTATATTCCTAAGCTATTCCTTAGTAGCCATCCCTTTTTTTCCATAGTCTGTAAGCTCTCTTTTTTGATCTAGTTTCCTTCAATATCTCCCTCTTCAGACAGCCTGCTTCTCTTCCCCTCTGGCTTGTCTTTGGGCACACAGGGCCAGCTGCTCCTGTGCATTCAGGACTTGTTCCTTGAAGTATTCCCATCCTTCCTGGACTCATAGGGCCTATTTTCTAGAAGCGTTTTGTTTTGTTTTTCACTGTATATGCATACAAAATAGTCTAATGATAGTTTAGCACTCTATCAGGTGATGGGTTTGCGTAAAGATGGTGTTGCTGTGTCCATCAAGCCTTCTATAAGGACTTGGTAACTGTGGGGTGGACTTTTTATCCCTTATGTAATTAATATGATACTGCGTTTTTCTAGTCAGGCAATGAGAAATTAATCCTGTAGTAGGGATTTTATTTCTTTCTTTTGTCTCTCTCCTTCCGTCTCCTCTTGCCCTCGTCTCCTCTTGCCCTCGTCTCCTCTTGCCCTCGTCTCCTCTTGCCCTCGTCTCCTCTTGCCCTCGTCTCCTCTCGCCCTCGTCTCCTCTCGCCCTCGTCTCCTCTCGGCCTCGTCTCCTCTCGCCCTCGTCTCCTCTCGCCCTCGTCTCCTCTCGCCCTCGTCTCCTCTCGCCCTCGTCTCCTCTCGCCCTCGTCTCCTCTCGCCCTCGTCTCCTCTCGCCCTCGTCTCCTCTCGCCCTCGTCTCCTCTCGCCCTCGTCTCCTCTCGCCCTCGTCTCCTCTCGCCCTCGTCTCTTGCTGTCTCGCAGTCAAAATAGTTTTTGCTTTGGGAGTGTTTATTGAGACCCTTTTCACTTTTCTCATGGCAAGGGAGGGCATACCAGATTTAACATGCTGGTTGGGTACTGGGTGGACACCAGACCGAGGATGTGCTGCAGCTTGGTCACCCTTGGCGAGGGACAGAAAAGCCTGAGAACAAGGAGTGTTTCGTAGGACAGGGACTACACTTGGCACTGGTGTAGCAGTTGACACGTTCTGCCCTTTTAATTGGGCCTTCTGCTGTCCCTGTGGCTTTTCCAGGCACAAAGTGTAAGTGCTCTCCGCTAAATATCTCTGGTGAGTGCATTTTGGTTTTGCTGCCTGAGGAGCAATATACCCTCTTGTCTGCACAATGGTGAGGTGATGAGGTCCTGGAATTTGAACAAATTGTTGCCTGGGGCAACAAGTACCTTTTTTTTTAATTAATCCTCAGTGTCTTCAAATGTGAGAGTTGTTCCCCTCTTATTTATAGCACAGAAATTGCTGTTTACAGCAAGGAAATCGTTCATATCACCTATTTTGTACAGTGGAGGCATAGAGAAAATGGAATTTAAAAATTTATTTATTCTCCCCCTTTGTATGTCTCTGGTGACTGATATGTATAAACCTAAAGGAGAAGGAGGAAGAGGAGGAGGGAGAGGAGGAGGAGGACTTCTGGGGTCTGGCATGTGGCTGGCACTTGCTCCTGCCTCTTCTTTACTTTTTTTTTTTCCTGTATGAGCCTGGGCAGGTCAACAACAGGGAGCCATTGTGTGGAGAGAAGCAGCTGGTGCTGAGCCCGCTTGTGAACCTCCAGGGTCTTACTGCAGATGAGCTCCCATCTGGTCCTGCAGCAGAAGACCTCAGTTGCCTACAGCAAGGATTTAATTTGAATCACAACAGTTTTGGAGCAGAGAAGCTGAAGGGAGTTTAGTGGGGGAGTTAAGAATTGTTGGGATGAGGGGTGTTCACCATCATATAGCTTGGAGAAGATGTCATTTTTTTTGTGGTCCCAGTGTCTGCCAGATCTAAAGAAGCTTAACTGAATGCTTCCTGCATTGACCATATAGCTTTGCTAAATTCAACAGAAATCAATTTTAAGTAGCAAGGTAAGAGCTGCTCTGATTTGTTCAGCCTCTAAGGTTAAATATTGTGTAGAGGTTAAGTTAAAGCTCAGCTGAGTGTGTGGCAGAGGATGGTGGAACAATCCTTCCCCCGTCCCACATTGCACAAGTCTCTCTGAAGCTCAGGGCAGCAGTTAGGGGTACGCAAATAGAATCATTGTTTCCTATGTTTGTGCAAAGGATCTGCCTGAACTGTAGCAGCTGATTGCCATGCACTTTTATTCATTTAATTAAGATGGGTGAGCAATAAATGTCTTGCCAGACAGTTGAGCTTTTTGCTTTGTCACAGTGGCTGCGGATTTGGGCTTTTATAGGTGAAGGTTGTGATAGAGAAGATCAAAGGACAAGCTGAATCTTGAGAGTTACTGTGGAGTTGGAAACAGGAGAGATCTTTTGCAGATTATTTAGTTTAGGACATACAGAGCGCTTAAAAGATAAGAGGGAATAAGAACAGAGAAATGGGATTCCTTTTTAGCAGCTTTTTAGGAGGGCTCAAAGATGTATGGATTGTCCCAATATAGGCAGATACACTTAGGGTTTTTAATCGGGAGATAAATCTTGGACAAGGAGCTGGGTGGGGGATGCCAGAGTAAAGTTGAAAGCTTGTGGATAAAACTGATTGTGTTCAACATAAGGACAAAATGTTAAAACTTTAATCTGCTTTATCATCAAGGAAATTGGAAATTTTTTTTGGAAATGTTAAGTCTGAGGAGCAAAGGTTTAGTGTGGTGCATTGGAGTGGGAGCAGTATCCCAAATATTTGATGCTCAAGCACTTCCCAGAGCAGAGCAGATCAGATCAGATCTAATCTCTCTGGACTTCAATGAAGCATCTGATGTGCTTGGAGAAGAAACAGGAAAGAAAAAAAAAAGAAGAAACATACCAGGCAGATTTTAATGAGGTCAAAATTTTATTTTTTGTTTAGAATTCCTGTTTTCCCCGAATTTTGAAAAACTTAAATCCAGGCTGGGAGGAGTAAAGGGTAGTGCTGCATCACTTTTAAGGGCAAGTGGGGGGGATTCAGGTGGGGTTTGCTTCTTACAAATGCCACAGTGAAGCTGAATTATCCTCCTGTTAAGGACATGTAGAAGATCATCCAGCAGATAAGAAAATTCCTTTTTTTTTTTTTTTTTTTCCTCACAAAATACTGATGGAGTGGGATTCATCCAGTAGGGCTGGAGAAGATTTGTGGTTTCCTTCTTACAGCAGCTTTCCCTACAAGGCTTATATCCACTTCTTCATCGAAACTAAACTTTTTCAGGATTTAGAAATAATCTTCTATGGTTTAACTTAAGGCTCTTAAAAATGGGAAGCTGGAAGCATTGGAGTTTATTTCTTTATTGCCTAGGCTACGGCTGCGGGAACAGTGGTGCTTACAGGAATGCATTTGAATTATCAAGCTGAACTCCTCATTTTTGGGCCAGAGTGTTCTTGGTGTTTTGAGGCCTCTGGTATAGAGGTAACTTTGCCAGCAGTTCATAAATTTGAGCCAGTTTTTTTTACTTTAGTCAGGAAATTCATATTGGAGCTTTATTTAAACTGAGATTCAAGATGATCTAATCCCAGCATGCTGCCAAACCCAACCTGAGACTGGGAAGTTTTGGTTTGATTTTTTTTGTTTGTATTTGGCTGTTTGTTGCTCTTTTTTTTTTACCCCTTGTGTTTTGGATTGCTCAGTTCCCCCTCTGTTGCATTTTTTCCTGGAGCTGTTGATGAGAAATAGAATGCAGAGGCTGGGAGCAGAGGAGTGGCTGGGACTGCAGGCACTGAGCTCACCTGTGGTGCAGCAGGATGTACTCTCCAGGAAAAATGAGAATGAGGGAATATTCTTATTTTCTCCATATATCAGCTAGAGGAAAGAATGTGGTGGGATTTTGCAAGCACTGAGAGTTCATGTGTGTCTCTACATATATAAATACATGTATACCCAGACAAACACACACAAATCTGCATTGCAGGTGTCATATAACAGTCCAAAATAAAGTATATATAATAATGTCTACTATAATATATGTAATGTAATATTAATGTAATATATATAAACACACACAAATGTGCATTGCAGCTGTCATATAGAAGCTCACAATAATGTGGTAATACATATAAATATATAATAATATGTGCACACAACAAAAATCTGCATTGCAGCTGTCACATAGAAGCCCAAAATAATGAATCAAGTAAAACCCTGCACTGTTCTCTGGGCCAGGGCTTGCTGTGAAGCTTAACCCCTCTTCTTTGTGAAAAGCATTATTGTAAATCCATGCTCAGTCCTTGGAAGAATGCAGGTGAATAATAGTAGTAAACTCTTTTTACTATGGAATCACATCTCTGTGAAGGATACTTAAAGTTTTTATGGAGTAGTTAGCAGTGGAAAATTGTCCAGTGTTTTAATTATTGCTTCTGTTAACGGCCAGGTGTTCTCCTTATTGTTTGTTGGGTATGGGTGGATCTGTTGGATAACTGGAGAGGCTCTTCCAGGGCATGGGTGTATAATAGGGACTTGAAAACGATGTGAAAGCTAACTCAAAATTATATATATTAAATGAGACTTAAGGGATTTTAACTGAATCCCCCCAAGCAGCAGCTGTTTGCTGTGGGGTTGATGATCTGTAATTCCCAGTGTGGTCCTTGGAGCAGAGCTGCCGGCATGCAGGTTGCATCCTCATAACCTTGAACTGGGTGGTGATTTCTGTGTAGCAAATACAACTCATTCTTCCCCCCACCCCTTGGTTTACTTTTTCTGAAAGCTGAAGCAAAGAGGAACCTGCTCCTGCATCCTCTGTTGATTGCCACTCTGCATTCCCTTGGAATCAGAATACTCTGTTACCAGAAGTTTTAGATTAGCATTCAGTGGGGGGGGGGGGAAAAATACTGTGGAGAGAGCAAAGACCTTCACAGCCCTTTCCTTGCTTGTGAAGTACACCTACAGATTCAACTGTATTCTCAGTGTAAATAGTGGGCATGCAAGAGCTGCTAAGCCTGATTTAATCCTGGGTTTGGGCAGTTTCAGGGGGGATTACAAATGGTAATATTGGCATGAATGCCACAAGATGGGAGCGCAGCTTTCCAAACTGCTTATATAGCACAAAGAAACTTTGTTGAAGCCTCACAGCTCTTTTGCTGCTTTCTACTTTGGGCTGCAAAGGAGAAAACTGTGGTTGCTAGAGTTACATCACAATTATAATATTTGTGATAATAGAGATGTAATATAAATAGCCTTATGGCAGAAGGGAAATAGATGGGTAATGACTGGGTGCGACCTGCCTGTTACTGCCTTGGTTTTTCATTCTGGCTCATTCTGTACTTCCCTCTCTCTAACATCTGGTTTTCATCAGCTACAGGAAAGCCAAATAATTTCAATGTAACCAGGGGAAAACATAATGCTTAAAAAAAAGAAAATACCAACAGATCAATGTATTGATGTTTGGCTGGTTTTCAAGTGGGGTTATTAATTCAGTTAATCAGCCTGGGTTATTGACAGAGTGGGCGCTGTCTTGGATGAGTGGCACTATCTGACGGAGGATACAATTCCAGTATAGTGAGGTCAGAGCTCTACTTTTTTCCTTAAAGGATCTGAAATGATAAATCATGGGAGTTAAGGTTACTCTGAACTTGGGTGCATCCCCAAGGGACATCTCAGCTGAGTGCTGGAGCACGGAGGCAATGCTGGTGATCAGACAGTCCTTGTTCTGATGGGTCCATGTGCATCTGCTCGAGGACTGAGCAGGCAGCAGTATCTGCATGGTGTTAGCCCGCAGCAAAAATGCATTTGAATATGAGAATGTATTGATATAAAATGAATATAGATTATCTATGGGATCTGTAAGTATAAAATAAGTATAATATATACAAGGTATATGAATATAAAAGAAAATACATGTCCAGTATATAAAGACACAAGATATACACAGTATCTATAAATATATAATGAAAAATTACTGTCTTTGTATTTTCCCATCTGAGCCTGATCAAAAGTAGCCTCAATAACAACCTTAAAGTTTCGAGGTAGTGTGGGTCAGTGTCTGCTTAATCTCTGTCACATTAGCAGCCCCCCTCGAATAAGTTTATAAATTGCACTTTATTGATTGCTGGGCTTTTAAAGTAGTCTATAAGCTCTTATAAGTCTATAAGCTCAGCAGCATGCAAATGGAGTGTTTGTCTAGCTGTGATCAGTATTGACTCCAGCACTCAGGCACTTAAGGAATATTTAGTAATTTGTTTTCCATTTAGGCTGCAAAACTCTTGTGGATTGTTAGATTGCCTGCTGCTGCCCTCGCTGGCTTTTAATCTCTGTGAAAGCTTCGTTAGGATGGTACTATGAGTTAGCAAAACATTTCTGGTTTATTTTATTAATTGCATCTCTTCAGCAGGAGAAATGTAGCTGAGAGAAGAAGGTTTTGAATAACTAGGTCATCTTACCTGCCTGCTGATTAAAGCTTAAAGGACTGGGAGCAAATGTTGAAAGCTGTAGGAGCCATGGGTTTGTGTTTTGACTTTAATGGTTGTAATTTTTAAATTGCTTTCTGGTTATCACAGTGAAAGATTTAAAGTGCTGTTCTTTCCAATGGATTTAATTAAGTTTCTAACTTTCAACTGGAAAATCAAAAAGGAAAATAGGTTGGAACTTACTGTTAAGGAAAAAGTAAAACAGGTTTGACCTTACTGTTAAGTTTTATACTTGGAGAGAAAATGCTGCATTTCCATTTATTTGACTTGATTCAAACCATGTTTGATTTGTCTTCCCCCCAGATTGCCAGATCCACACTTCAATTAGCTTAGGAGAGAAATTGTTCCAGAGAAGGATGTGTGTTTGGGATCGGGCACTTGTAATTGCTCAATGTGTTCTCATATTGATTACAACAGTGTTTTATTTTTCTCTTGGATGCATTTGTTTTCTAAAGCAGATCTGGAAGACTTACAGATGTAGTAATAAACCCAAACCCATGTAGTTTTGGACTGGGTTGGGATCATGATCTGTTTGGGAATAGAATCCCCTGTGTATTTATGTCACATCCCAGGGAGCAGCAAAGGTGATGTTAATACTCAGCACTGCTTATCCTCAAACATTTTTTGGAACTCCTTAGCACCAATTCCATCACTTTATTCTCCCTTTTTCTGTAAAGTCTCTGATAGCATGGAATTAGGTTTTCCCCCCATGCTTTGTTTCCACCTGGGTTTTAATTATTCTAGTGACTATTCACTAGGCAACTGATGAATTGACAGTAACCCCTGTCCACCTGGATGTCATCCAAGGGGAAAGACAGGGAGGAAACAGCAGAAAAAAGAGAAATGAGCAGAGTAAGAGCCTCATGTATCAGATGCCGGAGGCTGGGTGACCAAAGCCTTCCTGCTGAAATCCAGCCAACACGAGGTAGGACAATTGTGCTGCTGTTCTCTTTGGGAGTTATAAACAAGAGGATGAGGCTCAGCAAGAGCAAGAAAGATTTTTTTATTATTATTATTAATTTTTTTTTAAATCTCCCCTCCCCCCTTCTTGTGAGTTTTTTTAGCTTCCTTTTCCATCCTTCTTCCTTCTTCTGAACTGCAGGCAGAGCTGTTTACAGAAGAATTGCTGTTTTCATGTCAGTTTAGTTTTTTTAATTAATGTTGTACTTGCTGATTGAAGTCAATAAAGAAATACGTTTAAAACCCTCTCTTCAAAGGTGCAAACAAAGCTCTTCTTAGATGCCAGTATTGGTATTTTTGTTTCCAGTTTTATAATGCTGCTTTCAGTGAGTGGGCAGAAGCACTGTCACCATCTTTCCCATCCAGGATAAATAGATGCACTTCAGCAATTTCTGCTACATGTTGCATTGCCTTTTGATTCAAAAAGGAAACAATAATAAGCAGCTTAAAAAACCCAATAAATTCACATTATCTCACATGGAAACGTATCTCTGGGCTCCTTCCTTTAACCCTACTTTCAGTATGGCATGTTCTTTATTGTTTAGGGCAGTTATCCTTCAACTCTGCCCCTTTAAAATGTTTCCAAATTGCTTCAAGCAGTATATGCTGGGGTATTTTGACTATATGTAGGCTCTGCTGTGGCTGCTTGAGTGGCTGTCTCCTTGCTGTTCTCACCAGCTTCAGGTTTGGATGGTGTATAATGAGAGTAAACATTGCTGTCTGTTAGCAGTAACTATGTGTGGGGTAAAGGTTTTGGAAGTGGATCACGTAGAATCATAGATGATCTTCAGGGGCCCTTCCAACCTGAACCATTCTAGTTCCAACCCCCCTGCCACAGGGACACCTTCCACTAGACCAGAGTTCTCAAAATCCCATCCAACTTGGCCTTAAATTCTTCCAGGGATGGGGCAGCCACAGCTTCTCTGGGCAGCCTGGGTGAGGGTCTCACCACCCTCATAGTCAAGAATTTCTTACTAATTTCTAACATAAATCTTCCTTGTTTCAGGGATAGGACCCTTGATTACTCCAGGCCCTTGCCAGAACTCCCTCCCCAGCTTTCATGTAGCCTTTTCTAAGGTGCTCCTCTAAGGTCCCTTCTGATCCTTCACTTCTCCAGGCTGAAGAAACCCTCTCAGCTTGTCTTCATAAGAGATAACACCAGCCCTCTGATCATCTTCATGGTCCTCCTCTGGGGAGATCCATGTCCTTTCTGTGTTGGGTATCTTAATAGAAGGGAAATCCAGGACTTCAAAATGAAGTATTTTGATGTGTTTTTGTCCCGTGTTCTTTATGTAGAACACAAAAATTGTGTCTTGGATGAGACATAATGCCACATTCACTCTCTGGAAGCCCTGTGTCTGGTGAAGGTGGTGTGAGTGATAGCTGGAGAAGCTGGACTGTGCCTTTGGGCATCACTCTCCTGCCCACAGTCCTGCAGGGAGGGATGCTCTGGTGGTCCTCTCCGGCTCTGGGGGCAAGTACAGGAGTGCCCTCACTTCTACTTCAAATGCTGGTTCTTGGGGTTTTTTTCGCAAAGCAAGAGGAGTTAGTAACAGCCCACTCTTTATTCCAGTCTGTTGCTACGTGTTTGGTCACCACCTGCTTCCAAATAATAGATGAAAATGTGGTTTTCTGCGGGTTATAAATTATAAATTGCTGATGCTCAGGGAGTGGGGTTTTTTCCCCCCTTCTCTTTTCCCCATCCCTGAGCTCCTCTGGTTAAAGATGCCTTTCTCCCATTGAGTTCAACTGACTAATCTCTTGCTAAATTCAGAAAAAATGCTCTGAATTTGTACTTGAGCCTTGGAGTTTGTCTTAGCCTGGCAGATGTGTTCTCTGAAGTTTGTTGGGTTTTCTAGCTTTTCCAGCCAGTCTGCTTAAAGCTAATATTACACAGGTCAACAAAACTTCTTAGTTCTATCTGCATCCCATAGCAGCTGCTATACATCAGGTTGTGATTTTTCTTTTTATTAATCAATATTTAGTTAAGAAGAATTACCACAGTGATTCTTCCCAACTGGAAGGAACCAATGCTGATCTAAATGGTGCTCTTGCAGAGCTCACAGCTTTCTGCTGAGAGGAGTTGTTGCACATATTGTTTAATTACACGGTGATGGAGAGAGAGTGGGTTGGGTGAATATCTGCAGTGTGGGGAGCAGTCAGAGGGGTTTTACCATGGTGCAATTGAAGAGAAAAGGTGTTAAAAAACCGAAAAAACCCAGATGTGCAGTACCTGTCTGCTGGAAACCAGCTCTACAGAAAAACTGAAGAGCGTTTATTCAGCTTTTACTCTAATGAAGCAGTGATTATTTGCATAAGATTAATGGGAGAGCAAGGTCTGCCATTGCTATTTGCTCCGGGAAGCAATGCCCCTGTGAATTCTCCAAATGGATTGTCTGCATTTCTCTTGGACCAGCTGTGCAGAGTGGTGTAGCAGGAAATATTTGCACACAGCTCTCAGCACAGCAAACAGAACATTGCTCCTTTACTCTGAGCAGGTCTGTCCATCCATCACACACCTTTTTTTCTCAACATCTCATCATTTGAATGCAGTTCTGCATGTTCATGTTACTCAAGCGTTTGCTAGATTCTTCTAAAAAGCAAAAATTGTAAAAAGGTGATGTACTACTAAACATCAGGTGCCAAAGAGTAAGGAAATTGTGGAGGTAAATGTTTTTTAATGCTTTTGCAGCCTTAATTTTTGCTATAGTCCTTAAGCATCCTCCTCCCCCTTCTCTGCTGCATGGAGCTCTGGAGATGGTCTCAGAGTGAGCTGAATCTGGGAGGACCCTGACTTCAGCTGCTGTGAAATTTGAAAGATGGCTGGCAACTGGAGGGTGGGAGATCCCAGAAAGAGGTTCATTGTCTCTCAGATACTGCTCTAAATATTGGGATTACATTCCCTTCTTTGGTTTCCTCCATTTTGGGTCACATCTCCAATGCAAAGTGTGTGATTTGTGCAGGATTTTTGCTCCTTGGTGCTCGAGTACGTGATGTCTTGCATCAGTATTGGATGCATGCAGCCACCATACAAAATAACACTGGAAGTGTTATTAAAAATCCTTCCCATTAATGGAAGATACAGCCTCAAGCTACATTTTTAAATACTTACATGAAGAAATGGAACAGGACAAAGGTGTTTTTGAGTCCTCACTTCATGATGTCTCTTGCTCGGCCAAGGTGGATGTTGAAGGGCTACTGCGCATCTTCCTGTGGGGAGAAGGAGCAGCAAGGACTTGGCATTGTCACCACACCATGCTGGCACTCCAGGAGTGGGCTTGGTTTGGCTCCCACCTTTTCTGAAAAGCAGGGGAACACGCTCCCAACAAACTCGACGTTTTGCAGAGAAAAAGACAGGCAACAGAAAAATACCTGTGTTAGTTTTACACAGTGTTTTCTGCTGCGTGGGAATCATAGAATTTTCAGGGTTGGAAGGGGCCTTTAAGATCATCCAGTTCCAACCCCTCTGTCATGAGCAGGGACACATCCCACTAGCTGAGGTTGCTCAGAACCCTGTCCAACCTGGCCTTAAAAACTTCCAGGGCTGAACCTGGACTACAAAATCTCAGCATGTTTCCTTTAAGTTTATTAGTTCAGGGCTTTTTTTTTTTTTAATTAAAAAACAAACAAACAAACAAAAAACCCCCCAAAAACCAAATAAAAAAACAAACCAAAGAAAGGCAAAGACTCTTCTCAGAACTACAGGCTTGGTAGAATGCTGTGCAAAGCTAAATAGATGGTTTGGGCAGGGTGAGCTGTGATGTGAAAGCTGCTTCTCTGCATGGACACCTCTTGCATGACAAACTGCATTCAAATCCTGTGCCCTACTCATGCCACAGGACATTGACTGCTCCCTGCTCCTGTTACAGCTTCTCCTTTTTCTGGAGGCTGTGGATGGTGTGGTGTCACGTTTATCCCCAGATGAAGCTTTTTCAATTTATAGAAAAAAAGTCTCCATCACAACCTCAAAAATACCCCCATTTAGTATCTTTGAAAAGGTGATGGGTCTCTTTAAATTGTCTATTTTGCTGAAAATACCTGTTTAAACAGCTGCATCCTATCCCAAAACAAATGCCTGATAGGAATACACTGATTTTTTTCAAACTTCTCTTTTGCTCCCTAAAAATAATCAGTGTGAGCCATTGTTTTTCCTGGCACTTATCGAATATTCTGGTCACTGATAAGAAAGTTATTTTGTTCAATGCTAGGCGTTAATCCTGTGAGATTTTTTTTTGCAGTGCTGTGTAGCAGGCTGGCTCCTTCAGGTGTTGTTATTCAGCACCAATACTTAATAATAAGCATTTTTAAGCTCCCGTTTCACCGTTTGGACTGTGCTAAAAAGGAGCAAAGATATGTTTATGGATCAGCGAGGCATCCAAAGCTGCCCTGCAGCTACTGAAACGTTGTGAGCACTGGAAAACATCAGCCCAGCAGAGCTGCTGTGGTGTAAGGGAGTAATCTGAACTGCTTCTGATGCAGGGAAATTTGATGCTGAGTTCGATAGTGCTTGAAATTTTGGAATTGCTTCAAGAAGAGTTGCAGATTATTTATACAATCCCACAGAAGAGCTGGGAAGGGCCGGAGATGTATATACTAACTTTTAACCTTGTTCTTACTTATGTCAGAGGACCAACAGTGGTTTTATGTGCTGATTTAATGGCAGAGCTCTGATATTTTTTGTTTTTATTTTGCAGCTGAGGATGTGTATTATTTTTTGTCTGCAACTAGCAAAAAAGTAGCTGAGGTCTAAAAGGAAGGCTAACAGAGGCAGAAGCCAAGCTGGGTCTCGTATTTCAGTGGTATGCTTTTGTTGCTGCTAACATGTTTTTGTTTTTCTTCATTACACATATTTCTCTTGGGAAAAACAGGAAAAATATGTGTGTAAAATATACACAAGGGCTCTGTGCCTCTGCTAAGAGGTTCCAGATGGGGGAGGCATTACAGTAGGGACACTTTCTACTGCCTTTCAGTTTGTGGCATTGATTTTGGTGACAAAACTGCAGGAAAACTTGTGTGAAGTCCACAGCAGTGAATGCTTCGGGTCTGTTTGGTTTTGTTTGGTTTGGTTTTGTTTGTTTTGGCTATCCAAGTATACAGAGAGAAGTTGAAACTTCTTTTTAAGAACATTTATGGTCTGGTGTGCAGTCATTATTTAAAAAACCAAACCAAACCAAAACTTAAAAAAACCAACAAAAAGCAGCCAACAGCAAAAAAACAAACCTAAGGTTTTGAAGAGACTTTTGGAGGCCTCCTTCAGGAGTGGAGAGTGTCCAAGGGCTAATCAGGGATATCTCCACCTGATTAAGTGGTTGATGGTGAGGAGGGATGCAAGCTGGTGGAGATGCTTTTCCAAGGGCCTGGAGTCTTGCCAGAGGGTGATGTTTTGTTTCCATGCCAGGCAGTGGCTCTTGGCTCTGGCTGAGGTTGGTGTTGTGTTGGAGATGCTTCCCTTCAAGAAGACCTCTCCATACTTTCATGGATTGTTTTCAGATCTGTCCTCAGGCTGAAGATCCACAGCTTCACCACCTGAAGCAAGCAGTGTTTCAGCAAGAGGCACAATCTGGGCTTGGGCAAGCTGTCAGCAATGCCAAACTGGTATCACCAGCTCTTAAAATAAGTGAGTCACAGCTTCAGTGAGCTCTTCTGAGTGGTACTAGAGCCATCAAAAAATAACAGAGCTAAGAGCTTGCATACACCAAAATGTATTGCCCTACAGTGTTGTCCATAATCTTCTGCATGAGTATTTTTGTTTGATGGAATTACATTTTGTTTAAAAAGTACCTGGTTTGGGATGTCATGTGTTGTAGCATTTGAAGTGCTTCTGGGACAACGTGCTTCTGGCCAAAAAGACCCAAAATGTGTTACTTGTGGAAGTATGCAGGGCCAAGGATGAGGACTAATAAGCACGAAAAAGCTGTGGAAGATGCCTCAGAGCCAGAGATTGATCCCCTTTCTTCTGCAGGGCATTGAAACAGGTGGATGTTTGTCTGCGTTTGGAAAGAGGTCATCTTTTCTTTAGCAGTGGCTTCGTGGTGGGTGGGATATGAGTTATCGACAGCTCTGGAGACTTAAAAGCTTCAACCTTGAGAAAAAGGGTGATCCTGAGGCTGCGTTTCTCATCTGTTCCTTGGCTGAAGGGACGTGAGCTGCCATATCAGTTCCAATAAGAGTTGGTTTAAAGTGATGGAGCTCAGCCCCCATCCTGCCACACTGCCCATCCAGATTTATAGCCCATCCAGAGGGGTTTGAATGGCAGTGCTACATCACTCCACTCGATCTAACTCCTTAAAAACTGATTATGCAAGGTGGGGAAGTCATGGCGTGACTTGATGATACAATATTTAATATAACCTACTTGACAGTCAGTTTAAATACATGTTAGATTTTTTTTAATCTGTCCGTGTTCTGTTTTGTTTGTGCCATAGTGGTCGTTTATGGTCCTTGTGTTGCCTGCTGGGGAAGTGTAGAGTCTGTCCTTAAGGCATGACTTGTTTTTAACGGGTCATTTTAGTGCTCTGTGATTATTTGATTTCTCTATCAGTGTGAAAAAGATCTTTTGAAGCTCTGATTAGGGAGATTTTGCATGGTCCTGGGACCTGCCAGTCGCTGCTCATCTGCATCTGATGTAGTAAAACTTATTTTTCGGATGGAGAACATAAACCCTGTGAGCTGTAAGCATCCCCCAAGTTGGAGAGACTGCTGTAGTAACACCAAGCTTCCCAGCTTCATTTTGGGATACTGCTGTAAATCCAAAGCTGAATCCAGGCTGAAGCTTCTTTTTTCCAGCAGAGCATTTGTTGGCTGATGGCTGCGAGCTTGCTGGAAAACATGGGCGTTTGGCTTCTCTCTTCAGGGCCGTCCACCCTACACATAAAAAAAAAATATATATATGAGGAGAGGACCAGTGATGTGAGCCAGACCTGAGGGGATTGGCAGCCTCAGCCTGCAGGATCCAGCCGTACCAGCGTACTGGTGCCTGCCAGCTGAGCTGGGATTTTTTTCCCATTACAGTGCTTGGGCAGGAAATCTGTCCCTCTTTGGGAAGAGGACTTAAGCAGGAGGCTTTAATTGGGTTTTGGGGTTTTATTTTGTTGCATTGTGGTTACATGGGAATTCCTTTTATTAATTTTTATTTTTTTTTTTTCATTCCCTGGAGCATTGCTGGAAAGGAAGAAGCTGAAACAGGCTAATCCTATGTTTAAATTTGAGAAAAGGAGAAATATCCTGCTGAAGGAGGAGTATTCTGAGCCTCTAGCCAGGAATGCAGATGTTACCCTGAACAAGTGTGTGTTGTAATGACTTTTATAGTACTTTATCTGGAGTATCTTACTCTGTAAATGTATTTGATTGGGCTTTTGATATTTCCATTACGTGCACTGGCACTTCTCTTGGTCAATTAAATTGACCCCTAAAACCTTTTCCAAATCAGTGCCTCTCCCATTAGAGGTAATTTTCTCCCCTGTTTGAACTAGGCAGCATGAACTCCAAGTGCACCAAGACAAGCTGTCTTAACTGACCCTGTGTTTTAAGCCTAATCACTGCAAAAAGTTGGTTGGTTAATTGCTCTGTCTCGGGATGGTTACTGGATTCAGTGATGAGAGGGAATTGCAGCCCTTGAATAGTTTCAGGTTTGCTGTGGCCAGGTAGGTTTAGTGCAAATATTTTACAATGGTAAGGACATTTTTAGTTGGCACAAACCACTTATAAAAATAAAATTAAAAAAAAGATTTCAAAGTTGTTTCATAGCCTGTGTTATGTTAGTAGCATGTGATACGTAAGTTCCATTACAAGCAGGCAGGGCTATTACTGTGTCTGACACACATAATTACAAAATGAAGTATTTGATGTGCTTTATACTGAAATACTGCTCAGTTTAATTCTGCATAGTGAAGGGTGCATCCTTGTTCACAAGAGTGTGAAGAGACAGCGAGTTTCAGCGTTCTTAAATGCACCAAATAATACATTTGTTTGGAGAAGGGAGACCCCTTAAAATATGGGTTTGGAGCTTCAGGCAGTGTTTGTGAGCCTGTCTGTATGGACCTGTTCTCCAGAAGGTCCATGTGGGCAGGAGGGGGAAAAAGGGTCTCAGGAGCACTGCCCACATATCTTTACCCTCTGGACTTTGCCTGTCTGAAGTGTTTCAGGTCACACATTTTAAAGGTTCCGTGGTGGGGGATGGAAAGCAAGGGAACCAAGTGCTTTAATGTCTTGTTTTACCTGCAACGGTTTCGTATTGCAAGGGAGGAAAACATACATCTAGTACTATTTTTTTAAGTATTATTTTTATTTTTCTTGTGGTAGAGCAGCAGCTGGAGCTTTGCAAATATATTCTTTTAAAAATGCTGAGTTATTTCATTTCACACAACCTTCTGTGTGCTGCCAGCCAGGAGATGCCATGGGTCCTGTCTATATGGAAGGATGATGCATTGAGAGGCAATACATGTTAAGGTGTTGCGGATTGGTTTAAGTTGTATATAAATGCAGATATAGGTGAGTGACTTGGAAAATTTAGATATATATATATGTGCGTATGTAGTCTTACCAAACTCACATTTGCCATTCAAAGTAGTCTTCTCATGCTAACAACTGAGAGAATTTTTTGTTGAACATAGTGGAAAAACATTATCAATTTGTAAGAGAGAAAAAAATAAATTAATTTTGTTATCATAGACATGTTTGAACTGCTTTGTCACCTTTGAGCTTTGAAATGGAAAATTGGGGTTTGGCTCCACAATGTGCTCTGGTGTCTCGCTGAAGAGAAGAATATAATGAAAGAGAAACCTTTAGAAGATGTGAAAGGTCAATGTTTGGCAGCTGAGGGTTGTAGGCCAGTGAGAGCACTGCCCAGGCATTGCAGTGTGAACACTGGGAATACTTTGTGGTTTGTGCTTTCTGCCATAAAAAGCATTGATGGTTTCCTTAGGCAGCATGGAACATTACTCTCAACCAAGAGACTGAGAGAATGAGGTGTCAGCAATTGAATTCCTATTTAATTAGTATAAACTAGATATTCATAGGTATTACTTGGCCACACAGGGCAACACCTTAAAGGATTCATATACAAGCTATTTTACTTCACAAGAACTCAAGGTGTTGCTCCCACTGTTTGCCTTTGGTGCTTCTGCTGGGCTCTACTGCACAGAGGTGGCTTTTAGGGTTCCTGATGGAAACCAAAAGCTAGGGGAGGTATCTCCAAGTGTGCAGTTGTAGCAGTGCAGTTCAAGTTGATAGGTTTTATCAGGCAGTGAGCTGCAGATTTAAAAAGTATATCCCAAGGAAGCAACAATAATGAGGAGGGATTTAGCAAGGCTCCAGTTAAAGTAGGCTAGATGCACTTCTTGTTCTGGTTGTAATTCAATATATTTCTGTTAAAAAGCAATATAACAAGAGAAGACGAGTGCTGGGATCTTGGTTGCAGGTTTGGTGAAAACAAGTAAAAATTGCTTTTACCGTGCAGCTGTTAATGTTTCCGGGTGCAAACTGGAATTTTTAACTGCAAGAGACAAAGTTATAAAGCTGGTGGATCTCTCAGTTACATAAAAAAGATATTAAAATTACAAAATTTCAAGATGCTGTTATTATTTTCTGTATTTTTTCTTTTAATTGGAATAAACACATTTGAGGATTATCATTTTTTTTCAAATGTAGTGTACAGAATAGTGGGAAAAATAGCTTTCAAATCTGGAAATAAACAACAGGTGATGTTTAAAGCCACCACTCTTTGTGGAAGCCTATTGCTAGGATTCTCTGACACAAACTGTAGGAAATGCACACCAGTGGATACCTGACACATGCATGGAATCCTCCCAGACATTGTTTGTGCTGTATCAATCTAACCTTGGCCTTATGATGATGGATTTGATGGTAAATAGGCTTCTCCCATGTTTTTTTCTTTACTACAGTCCCCGTGCTTTAAGGCTTGGACTCTTTGCACATTACATGGATTCTTCACCCCTTTTTTGTCTTTTGCCAGACCTGGGTGTGCAAGGATTTAGTTCCCAAATACTCTGTTTAGTTGGTTACGCTCAGATGAGCACCTGATTTCCCTGGCTGTTGTATCACAGGCTGACACTCCCAGTTGCCACCTTGCTTACCCAGTTACAAAGTCATTCATAGCTGATGGCAACATTAGAATTATAGAATCGTTTGGGTTGGAAGGGACCTTAAAGATCATCCAGTTCTAATCCCCCTGCATGGGCTGGGGCAGGGGCACCTCCCACTAGATCAGGTTGCTCCAAGCCCCATCCCACTTGGCCTTGAACACTTCCAGGGATGGAGCAGCCACAGACAGCTTCCTTGGGCAACCTGTGCCAGTGTCTCACCACCTTCAGATTAAAGAATTTCTTCTTAATGCCTAACCTAAATCTCCCCTCTTCAAGTATGAAACCATTTCCCCTTGTCCTTTCCCTACATCCCTGTGCAAAAAGCCCTCCCCCAGCTTTATTGCATCACCCTTCAGATTTTGGAAGGTTGCTCTGAGCTCCCCTGGGAGCCTCCTCTTCTCCAGGCTGAACAACCCCAACCCCTCAGCCTGGCTTCCCAGGGAGGTGCTCAGCACCCTGAGCATTTGAGTGGCTCTGCTCTGGACACCTCCCAGGAGTTCTGTGTCCTTCTGATGTTGGGGACTCCACAACTGGACACAGTCCTCTAGATGGGGTCTGATGAACAGTGTAGAGGGGGAGAATCACCTCCCCTTTGATGCAGCCCAGGACATGGTTGGCTCTCTGGGCTGCAAGCACACACTGATGGCTCGTGTTAAACTTCTTGTCCACCACCACCCCTAAGTCCTTCTCCTCAGGGCTGTCTGCAGTCCTTCCTCCTCCCAGTCTGTATTTGTGTGGGGGATTTCCCAGAATTCACAGCAAACCAGGGAATACCCATCTTCCAGCAGGCTCTTTTCTATATATACTACTTATAGTATTGTCCCAGGCTTGACTGTATCTTGCTCCCAGTCCCTCAGTGCCTGACAATGGAATAGAACTATTGATTTAGTTATTCCACAATGGCATGGCCAGTGTTGGCATTTAGGTAGTTTTCTTGCTTTTCTTCACACACTCATGGGACAGCTTTCTAAAAAAATTAAATTTACATTTGAAGTAGATGGAAAACCATTTTAAAGCACTTGTCTGGGAATACGTTTTTAGTTTTCTCTACCAAAGATAAAATGCAGTCTTTATTTTACTCTAAAGGGTGAGGGCTGGAGGCTTGTTTGAGATGGCCAGGGCTTGGGACCTTAAATATACCATCAAAGGCACGTTTTTCCACTAGTGCTCTCACCACAGAAGTTTTCATTCCACAAAGAGGTGTAAATGTTCTTCTAGAGGGGAGTGCAACTATTATTTTTCCTGGGAATGATATTCAGTTAGGATTATCTATATAGCAGGATCTTACTGCCATTGCCCTACGAGGACAAGTTGCTGCTGTGTTTTCCTAGCTGCAGGCATTTGTAAAATAACCTTATTGAAGCAAAGAAATTAATGCAGTTCTGGCTGTAATCTAATTAATCCAGGTTGCATTAATATTGACTCCAAAATGAAGAGACCATCGTCTTTCGGGATCAGGGGAGGAGGAACGTGAAGTATTTAGCCATAAAACTGTTAATTCTTATTTTTTTTCCCCTGCCATCCATGATAAGCATCTCTTTGTGCAGGAAGGTGGTAGGAGGCAGGAGGAGGGCGGGCTGCTCCTTTCACTGTTGAATCACCATTGCCGGGTCCAGAGGGATGCTGGGCTCCTACAGAGGAACGTATTGAATTTTGTTTCCTTCAAAATGTTGAGCTCTGGCCAGTAAAAGCTTTGGTCTCCCTGAGAATTTTAGGAATGCTGTTAGGGAATTTTGTCTGTTGAGCTGCTCAACAGATTTGAATCGATGAGTTAGTAAAGGGAAGTGATACCAACAGATGATAATTGGGTTTAGGGAAGTCGTTATAACTCATTTGTGTTTTCCAAGGCTGAAGTGTTGTATTGTGCCCTGGCTGCAGGAGGACATGATGTCCTGCTAAAGTGTATAGATATTAGGCATGTGTAAATTGAATTAATCACACATTTTTCTAGTACAGTCATTCTGTTAAAGGAACCTTGTGAGTAAACCAAACAAAAATGGATTAAGTTGTTTCTGTAGCTACTTGTTGGCCCTCCACCAGTGTGCCTTTGCCATGGAGTCAGCCCTCAGTTTGGACAAGATGTGAGCCAAAGAGCTTTCTAATTCATATTGGCTGTAAAGGCAAATGCATGAAAGAGGGATATTACAGCTTATGATTTCTGTAGGAGTTTGGGTTCTAGGATATAATGTGGCCTGTCATATTAATCCAGAAAAAAAAAAAAAGATCATAAATGAAAGAGGGCTCTTGCAGTTCCTCACTCCTGGTATTGAAACATTTTCTCCTGATTCTAAACATTACAGAATAAAAATTATTTTATCCTGGGTAAGTCTCTTCCCAAAGAAATCCTAAAAATCAGCCTTATTTTTCTCTGTGAGCTACCACTTTAGAAATAAGCAGAGGGAACTGAACCAGAAAAACCCCCAAACTTTTTGTTTCCATTTTTTGTTAAATTATATGAAAAGTTTAATAAAATCATGATGCTGTCCATTTAGTCTGAGTTCATGTTGATGGCTCATTTCTCCTCAAAGGAACAGCATTAATTAGGTGATAGAAAATTTATCTCATGGCCTTCATGTGATGACTTAGGTTGCAACTGGTTGTCTTGCAGGGAAATATTCTTAACATAATCAGTATTTTTATAAGCAAACATGAAAATCTATGGTAATGTGCTTTGTTGTATGAAATTTCAGTGTATCCTGCTTATAACCTTGGTTTGTCTGCTCACTGGCACACCTGATGGAGGACAGGTCAGTCCTTGGAAATGTTAACTATCATTCCATTTTTTGATGCCAAAATGCCTGGTTTTGGGAGAGTATGGATTTTCATCATCAGGAGAACTTGAGGGGCCTTGGTGGTCACCCGGGGGCGTGGATACTTTGATGCACTCCTGAAGGTGCAGTAGAAGAAGGGGCTGCTAGTTGTGGAGAGGACTTTGTGGTTGAATAAGCAAAAAAACCCAAACATGAGGGTGAGAAGCCTGAAAAGATGTGAAACCTTGGTAGGGGTGTGTTTCCTAGCTGTGTGTCTGGAGGAATTCTCTCTCCAGTAGGATCTGCTCGCTTGGCAGGTTTCAGCTACCCCAGACTTTGTTTCATCAACTAAAGCCAATTCATATGCAACAACTTGAGTTGAAACAAATCCCTGTATTTAAATAGAGGGAGAAAAAATCATTTTCTTGTCATTTTTCTGCTAGCAAACCTCCTTTGGTTCATAAATGATTAAATCTAACCAGAATGCCAAAAAATCTGCCTGGTAAGATAAAAGCAGGTGTGAGAGCATGCATCACACAGGTACTGGTGATGTCGCATGCCTTTTCGTCAAGGTTTCATTTAATTTGCCCTTTATTTTTTACTTTTAGTTGCAAAGTTAAATCTGGAAAGGTCATTTGAAAAGCTTCAGATTATAGATCTAAAGCCCTTTTAATCTTTTCTAATAAATAGCTGAATGGGGAATAAATCTATTGGGAGCTCAGAGTTGAGCTCTGATATGAAGCTCAGCTATCTGATACCCAAAATGTATTTGTAATTGTAATTCAACATCAATACACAAACAACACTTAAAAATTATCTTGCCTATAACTACATTAAATAAATTTAGCTTAGAAGAAAAAGTAAATGATTAATGAAACTGGTTTAATAAAGGAAACATTAATTGGATGTGGCAGCTTGACAGATTCTGTTACCGTGTACGGGATTATAGAATCATTATTATAATAAAAGTGATTTAGGCACAATTGAAAAATACCAGTTGTCAGTGAAGCTGAACTGCAGTTCTTACAGGTTCCCAATAATCTTCTGTTCAGAGATTTCATTTGAATGGCAAGAAATGTCTGTCTGTATTTGGTGTCTCAGTAAGTCGGGGTTTTAATAAAAGCTTTGCATAATAAAGACGTTAAAGGAATTTGATTTGGAAAAGACAACAGCATCAAATGGAAACGCCAGTGTCTGAAATGCTGAAAATTCTCTGGGTTGCACTGATGCTATATATGACATTGTCTAACATCTGAGTAGCCTTCAAAGCATTTTTTCCCTTAATTCCATGTATAATTAAAAAGCAGCTTCCTCTAGTTCATTAACATTTAGTGTCTAGTTGGAGCAGTGTACTTTTATATTTATTTAAATGGCTAGAGCCAGCCTTAATGGAGACTGTAATAACTTCAAATATTAAATCTCTTTTGTACAGCTAACACTTTATTTTGAAACAGTGTTCATCTGCCCTTCATGAATACCAACTTGAAAGTGGATGTGATCCCCAGAAGCTCCTTATATTATTTTGTAGACCGTTCAACTGACTTTCACCATCTTCTTTTAATACATTATACTGTAGCCAAATCCCCAAAGTGAAGTTGTGAGTGATGTGCATATAACTGAAGTAAGGCTGTGGCTCTGTGAACATAATGATAGCATCTCTCTCTTTTCACAGGCTTTTGGAAATGCAAAAACAGCCCATAACAACAACTCAAGTCGCTTTGGCAAATTTATTCAAGTGAATTATCAAGAGACGGGCACCGTGCGAGGGTAAGTGGGAAGTGGGTTGAAAATGCTGCACGTGCTCCTGCGTGCTCAAGGAGCCCAAATAGGTTGTTGGAGGGGGTATGTGAAAAAGATGTTCGTTTTTCTTTAGCCACTTTGTTTCGCAAAATGGAGTGGGGGAAATGAAAAAAATATATATTTTAGAATATTTAAATCCATTGGAATGAGAATGTCGGTGTATCTGAGCTGCAGGTTGAAGTGTGAATACACCTGAGCTGGATTCAAGCCAGCTGAGCTCTCCTTAATCATGATTAAGCTGAAATGGAATCTTTCCCCTTGAGATAGCAGGTAAGGCAGGAACGGGGATAGTTTGGGGTAGGGTGGGTTAGGGGGCTGGAGCATATGACAGGTAGTAGAGGCTGAGTGAGCTGGTTTTCCTCAGGCTCAGGAGAAGAAAACTAAGGCAGGGTTAATCTCCAGCTGCCTGTTGCAGTTTTGATGGAGCAACACTCATTTGATCACTAATTCCCCATATGTTTCTGTCTCTATTCTGAAATCTCTCTCTAACCCAGTCTTTGACCAGTTAAGGCATGTTATTTTTTTCCTTTGGGATGCTTGTCTCCATCATGGTTCTTTTCAGTTTATTTCAGCATCTCTTCTGCTCCTCTAAGCTCACAGGATGTGTGGCTGCGACTCAAAACTCCTTTCTCCTGGGGGAAAGTGCAGCAGAAGTGCTGCTTGGTTGGAAGCTGATGGTTGAAACCTTCTGGGTGGGCTTACCTGAGCCTGGCTTTCACTTTGGCTTTAAACAATTCATGCATCATCAGGTCATCACAGTCCCTCAAGCTGCCTCTAAGTGAGCAGGGCTTCATTAAGCCTGCTTTTTGTCCAGGTTAATTAACTTGGTTGGAAAAATGAAGAGTCAAAGTGGCATTCCAGAGGTTGTATAATTTCTGCAGCTAGCTAAGAGAGCTCTTGCTGAGACTTTGTTGTTATTTTAGAGAACTGCTTTTAAGTTATTTTTCGTTCTTCTTTTCCAGCAGAACAGTATCACACAAAGAGCTGCCATTAATTTTTAAAATGAGCTTGAGTACTCCATGTACCTTCCTGCTGTTTTTTTCATCCTACGTCAAAGCTGATGTTCTTTTTCTTTCCCACCTCCCCCACCCCCCTTCTTTACTTCTGGTGAACAGTTCTCTTAAAAGGATAACCTTTTTTTTTTAATGCCTGCTGAAATTCAGGGTATTAAGAATCCAACAAATTCCTTAACAATGTGTTATCTTGGCATGTTCTGTCAGCTCTGTGGAAGCAGCCTCTATTTATACTTGGCCGATAGGTGTAAGCAACCTTGTATTTGTATGCTCAAGTTTATAAAAAAGGAGGATTATTTAAAAAAAACAACAAAAAACCACATTCCTGGTCTCTGGTCGCTGTGACTGTCCTGTGCTAGAAGCTTGCATTGCTGCCCCTGTGAAAACAAAGACATTTTTAAAACTGTGAGCTGTTCCTGATGTTAAAGACCACAACTGTTTTTTCCATAGCCTTGCCAAGAAAATCACAAGTACTTTTTATTTTTTTAAAAAACGTAGCATAGATTTTAAGCACAACCAGAGTTATTATCACCCTGTGTTCTGCATATGATTTGCTTTGTTAAATGAGAATTTTGCTCTGTTCAGAGATTGAAAATAGAAGTTGGATAATTGCTTACAAACCCTATGCATATAATGACCCCAAAACCTGAAGCAAATTTAAACTTAAGAGCTGTAATAGCCAAGAGATTTAGTAGCAGCCAACCCCACCCCATGAAATGAAGTCTTTGAAGATGTCTTTAAAATTGATGGAGCATGAGCAATGGCTCCAGTTAAGTGTGTTCCCACAAGGCTGGTTGAATTTATTATGTCCTGCTCGATGATAAGCCAGTTCTGGAGGAAGGTCTTTGCAACCTGTTCAGTCCTCGTCAGATGATCAAAAGCCTCGAGATCTGACACGCTCCATAAAATTGCAGAAGAGCCAGATAGGAGACATTTTAATTAAAAACAACAGTGCACTGGTCTAAGGGTAAATCTCTGCAGTGGCAGGAGGCTGTATCTCAAATCTCATGAGCTGGGGCTTTGAAACATGCTGCACTTGGGGGTTTTGCATGTTGTTTTTTTATATGAAATTCAGCTTCAGATTTCAGGTGATGTTACCTGGCACACTAAGTACAGGCTCTGTAGCATCTTTAAATGAGTATTTGACATGAAATAGTACTCTTAGAACTCCTGTTCTTGACTCACAAAGGTAGATTTGACATAACTGACAACAGTAAATAAAAAGAAAATATTTGCAATGTGTATTTTTTTAATTTTTTTTTTAGTTTGCCCAGATTTAAACTTACTAGTTTGGACTGGATAGCCTCTAGAAGACCTTTCCGACCTAAATTATTTAATGAGAATGATTTTGTGAGGGGGAGTGTCTATAATAAGAGCAGAATTCACAGGGGAAGGGGTGAAATACCAAGCATGGTGGATGTGATCCAGGTTGTTGTGTAGCAGACTGCTTACCTGCTGCCTGGGGGTGGGAGTGGGATCTGGGACATTTGGATCCCTTTTTTACTCATCTGCTCACAGAGCCTGCAATGGATTTATGGCATTAACTTGGAAAGGAAAAACTGGTTTTGGGTTAGAAAGGGATTACAAAGAAACCCTGGTTGATGAGGAATATCCACAGACAATTCTCAGCTGCCTCTCAGGGACAAAATAAAATAAAACAAAACCTTTTTGGTGCAGGTCATACAGATTAATAGTACTGCCTGTTTTTCTTTGCTCCTCCTGTCCAGACAAATCATCCTACCAGGGGTTGATGTGCTGTTGCCTGTAGCCTCTCCACGGAGCTGTGAAAAAACCTCTGCCCCACATCCAAATGATTTATTTTCTTTTGCTTTTTACCAAAAGGAGGGGAGAATTATTGAGAGGCAAGTAATAAATAGGCCTGTCTTCCCCATCTGGAGACCATGATGGAGAAATGAGTGTAGTGGCACTTCCATGTCCTACCATGCCCAAGGTTCCTTGGGTGTCCCCATTCGTACGTGGCTGCTGATGGTGGTGCCACATCACCAGCTGTCTGTAGCTGGAAGAGCACAACTACGTCATCAAAACTGCCAATTATAGCCCTGGCTTCTAAATCCCTATCATTACTGGTTAGTATTGTTTGGAAGACAGAACCTGTCGAGGCTTGTTTTTCCTCTGCAAGCTTGAAAAGAAGTATTTAATATGTAAATTAAACATTTTTAATGTAGACTCTTAGGATAGAATGTAAACTCCAAGAAGGAGCTTTTGCAGTTGTTTATTTTTTGAGTGGAGCCACAAGTTAATAACCCGAGTTTTTGTTGAGAAGTGGCTTTTCTGGATGAGGGAATGAGGACTTAGCGACCTATTCTGCAGCTAAATCTTATCTTGCAAGCTTTTGCACCCTGATGTATTTCTTGTGTGCACAAATGTTGGTCTGCAAGTGATTTTATTTTGCTTTGGATTAAAAAGGTATCTGAGATTCTTTGGTGCTGTCCAAGTTTCCCCATGCACTCCCCGCCCATAGGCTAATGCAGCTGAGAGCATGTTTTTCATATCCAAGTTAGTGTTGGCTTTGTGCCAAGCCAGAAAAACCTCAAAAGCCGAACATAATATTGGGCTTGTTCTGCCTAGGAAGAAATTTATATAACTAAAGTGAAACAAGGCTCAAACTTTTTTTTTTTTTTTTGTTCTGTGCATACTAAGACAGAAGAGTCCTGGTAAAGCTGTGTGCAGTTAAGTTGACTACTGAGTCAATGAGTAACACTTTCTTTTTTCCCTTCCAGAGCTTATGTTGAAAAGTACCTCCTGGAGAAGTCAAGACTCGTCTATCAGGAGCACAATGAACGGTAGGTCCCTGGATTTTCACCTACAGGGTTGATTTTGACTTCTGTAGATGCTGATAAGGTGGCACAGAGAGCTTATACCCTGGGGAATAAGGGGGGGTATAAGGGGGAGATCAGGTTTGTCATGCTCCTACCCTGTGCTTCAAAGAGAAATGATGCAGTTCAGTCTTTGCTGCTTGGGGAGGAATGTACTGCCCAGGGAAAATCAACTCCTTATTTTATTGACAGTCCTTGACTTACATTTCCCACTGTCTTCATGATTCATGGCATATGGATTATTACATACCATTTGTTTTCTTGTGCAATTTATAAGCTATTTAATATCTAATTTGGGTGTGTGTGTGGGAAGATGGTCTTTTAATTTTGTATGACACAATTACCCTCTCAGAAGGGCTTCAAGAAAAAGCTAAGATTACATAGTAAACAAGTTCAGGTCGTTCTTTCCTAACTGCAAAGTGTTATTTACATATACTTTTCTCAGTAATTATTCTGATTTTAAATAGATTTGCTTCTTCTATTTTTCTTTCAACTCTTGACACTCTCTGTCTGTCTTTTCCTTTTGGGGCAGATGTTGTGTGAGAAGTTTTCCTGAATGCCTGTTGGCTGATCTTGAAGTTAAATAGCATAGATAGCCTTGACAAATGTACTCCTGGGTGTTGTAAGATGATTAAACTTGGTTCCTCTTGGCAAGCATCCAACATAAAAGTGAAGTTTTAATTTTAGAAGTGCTGCTATGCTCGTAGTGTTAATCCGTGTTGGAGTTGTCTTGAAGCAAAAGAAGTCTGTGTCGTTTGGGGTGGTTTTAGCATTAGTAGTACTCAAGTATTTGGAATATTTGAGCAGCTGTAAAAATGGAAGATTTTTCCATTCTGTCTTACAGGACTGCAAACTTGTTAGCTTTTTAATAGGAAGAAAGTATTGAAAATAATAATTGTTTCTGCATTGCAAGGAAATATGTTGTTTTGATTCTAATAAATATGTAGGCATTACATTTTCTAGAGGAAAATGTGACCACATCAGCTGAGAATTCTTTCAGTAAAATCTAGGGCAGTGGATGTCCTTGGATGGAGAAGAGCAATCTCATTTTCTGGTGCTTAATTCAGTCTCTTATGTCACTGCAAAATGGGTATAGGCCATTTCTAAACAGTGCTTGGGTCTGAATTTGGAAGCTGGAAAATCAGGTTATGGGTTTTACCTGCGCTGCTCTGCTTAATGCTGTCGTTTGTTTTGAAGTCTTAACACCTTTTTTTTTTTTTTTTTTTTATTTGTCACCAGAAACTACCATGTATTTTATTACCTCCTGGCAGGAGCGAGCGAGGAGGAGAGATCAGCATTTCATCTGAAGCAGCCTGAGGAATATCATTACCTCAACCAGGTGGGAATACTCTAAGAGTACAGCACACTGTCTTGCCTTTTCTGCTGCTGATATTTCATACTAATAAATGTGTTGAGTAGTAAAGATGGGCTGCCTTAATGCTCCCATCATTGGAAATTAATCTGCATTGGCAATCTGAATGCCTTATAGTATGAAAAAGATAAATAAGTCTTTTTCATTTTTGTCCACTACCTGGGGTATGTTAAATATATTGTGATTTTACTTGTTGAAGGGAGAAGCAGTATTAATTTACCTCTAACTGTGTGAATGGCATTTACTCATTAACATCCACCTGCTGAGCTAGGAAAAAAGGGGAAAATGTGTGATCCTAGTAGCTCTTCAGGATACAACATCTTGTGTGAGGTGGTCCTAATTTGGTAGCTTCATGGCTGGCTGTGAGCATGATCCTTTGAATTTAACAATATAATGTTTGATGCAAATAAAAGCAAGCAATCACTGAAAATGTGTGAATTAAAAATGAGTGAAATGGCCAAATATACTCAGACTTAGGAAAATCTGATAATTTCAGGTGTTTAGGATGCGGTGTCCCACTGATGCCTGTGAATAGAGACCTGACTTTAGCTCACAAAAAAAAAAAAAAAAAAAAAAAAAAAAAAAAAAGTAGGAATGTGTAGTTAGATTACATTGATTTTAACTAATTGCAACTTTCTTGGAGCTGAAAAGTGATTAGCAATAAAGAATGATTTAACCCATGAGACAGACAGAAGCTTGTATACATAGTGCAACTCAAATAGCCTTTAATCTTGCTAGAATAGAATTTAACTCTGGAATACATCTCAGTTACCCAGAGCTTTTTAAAGATCTTTTTGAAGTAGGCTATTGTAATATTCATGATTCCACCCAACACATAGCAGGATCAAGAAAGTCACACAAATGAGTAACATAATAAGAACTGAAGCTTTTTGCTCACCCTCTTTGTGCCTCAAGTCCTGGTTGGGGAACGTGGTGTGATCTTCACAACTTTGCAGTAAAACACCAAGGTTGAATGTTTTGTCAGATTCATGGTTGGGCAATCTAATAGTCTTGTGTTAGTCCAAAGCATTGCTTTAATAATAGCCTTTCTTTTTTAAAAAAAAAGTAAAAGCAAAGTAAAATTTTAAATCCCAAGTGTGTAGAAGTAGTAGGAATGTGATAATTTAAGTTGAAATCTTTATTTTAATCTGAATTAGGGTGCTGTGGGCATGCAGGCTGGAGAAGGGTGCTGAGGTGCATCCAGGGAAGGTAGGCTCTGGGCTTGCCCAAGCACAATGTATGAACAGTAGTGAAAGTCAGAATTTGTAAGGGGTTTGTTACAGTAATTTGTAAAAAATTAATAATAAGAGCTAGTGATTGATACTGATAACTATTGGAAAATTGTTTCTTGAGATGTGTTGAGGGCATCATTTCATTTTAAGGCTTTCTGACAGTGCAGTAACTGCTTTCCTGTGCCTCACAGGCAAAGGGGAAAAAGGCAAATAAGGACTAAAAATAGGAAGTGGAGGAATAGGGAAGGAAACTTTGGAAACATAAAAGAGGGAAGTAATAAAATAATCCCTGGGCATTTACAGCAGCTTATTAAATGAGTCCTAGAGAAATCCCTGCCCTTTTAAATGGGAGAAACTGAGCTCAGATATGAACCTAAGTGCTTAAAAATTAAATATTAAAATAAAAAAGCCATAAAATATTGAACCAGGACCTTTAACTCAAGGGCTGACTCAGGCCTTGAGTCAAGTGTTATTTACAGTCTCCCAGATTCCTCAGCTCACGTTAAATTATACAAAACAAATGTGCATTTTGCATTTCAGACAAGAAATAATCTGTTCAGATACTTCACCAAAACACGTTGTTATTTTGTTGATATACAAATACAGGGAGCAGTTATGGGAAAAATATTTAAAATATTTTTTTTAGCAAATTTAGTTAACCTATCCACTGATTTTTGGATGACTTTTCCATGTCTCATGCCAGTGGCAGGTACACCTACCATTGCATACCCTGCACCTTGCTGAATATTTTCTGTGATGATTGTTCACATTTATCCATGTTGAAATAGTGAGTTAGATCCTTATTGTAAATTCATCATGAACTTTGGTGTCTCTCCCTCTTGGGACTGGTCACTGACGTGTGCTTTTACTTCACGCAACTCCATCTCTGTCTGGTTGGAAAAGGATACAAATTCCTAAAGAGCTTTCAAGTGTTGCTTTCAAATGGGATGGAGAATCACACTTCTGCAGCACTTCTGTGTGTCTAGAGCAGAGACTGAGAGTAGAAACAAGTCTGCTCTTCAGTGTGATTTTCCATCAATGGCTCTTCAACTCTAGGCAAACCAAAGGTTCCTCCAACGGTGGAGAAAAAATAAAAGATCTTAAAATTCATTAAGCTTAATTCATGAGAGGTTCTCACTGTCTTGAAAGCACTATCAGCAGGAATCAGAATGCAAAAGCATAAATCTTACCTTTAAAAAAATCAATAAACAAGGAATGACAATGCAGAATAACAATATTTATTTTACCTGGAAAGTCAGTGTTACTGCCCTGGTTACAAAGCAGGTAGTGGGAGTTATTTTGGGTCTGAACACTGCTTAACCCGGTCTGCCTTGCTTTCAGATGACAAAGAAACCCCTCAAACAGAGCTGGGATGATTATTGCTATGACTCTGAGCCGGTCAGTACAAGTACCCATGTCTTCTGTGTTGCTGGTGCAGGGCTGCTGCTCACTTGAATTTGTTAGGTGCACCAAGACCTGAGCAGAAAATGAAGTCAGGATTTAACCTATTAATTGCTTTCTCCTTTCCTCTGCCTTGCAATGGTGATGATTGTGACAAAACATGTACTTTCTTTCCTTCCCTTTTTTGGTTCCTTCCACCTGGAAAGCTTCTACAAGGGCTAGATATGGTCATCAAGTTCTAGCAAAATAAGGGATTTTTTTCTTCCTTCTTGTTATAATAAATTATGATTTATGGAAGATGTGATAAGGCAGCAATGTGAGAATTGGAAGTACTTTCTGATTAAGCAGCAAATCTTGAAGCCTTAGCAGATGTATCAGTTGATGGTGATTGTAGCAGTGTATCTGCTCTCCAGCTTCCAGAGGAAAAAAAGACAACCCCAAAACCATCCCCCTAAACACCTGTGAGAAAAACAAATCCTGATATTATTCTGAAGACAAAAACAATTCCTTCTCCTAAAATAATTCTGGAGAAATGATCATTCTTTCCAACTGGATTGACCCAAAAAAGGGAACGGGGAAGCATCTCCTTCTGTGAACTTGAGTCAGAGGTGGTGGTTTTGGTTGGTGACATGCTCTGGGTGTCTGTATTGGTCTCTTGTTGGCTTTGTCTTGCATGGGGAAGCATGTTTCAGATCAGCTGCATGTTGTTCCTGCTAATCTTGTTGTCTGCTTAATAGTTGTCCAACTCTAGCTGATGTGTCTGGAAGAGTAAGAGGTAATCTGTGAAGGAGCTGGGATTCACTTGGGCTAAATAAATGTCTTCACAGCAAGATCTCAGCTGCAGAATCTTTAGGAGGGGAGGAGGGAAAGGGAGTTTAACTCCTCAAGGTTTAAAAATGTTGAAGATTGTGTTAGCATCCTTAATACATCAGCACTCTTAAAAACATCCTGAACTTCTCCCACTAACCACAGACTCAACCCACTGCAGATGTCCAGTTAAGAGAGAACTGCTATTTTTTATATCCTCTTAAACTTTCTGTGGAAATCCATGGATTGCTTTAATGTGACGACAGTGAGCAGGCGATTTACTTTTTCTGAGAAACTAATTGCCCCAGCAGAATATTAATTATGAATTTAATGTGTGGGCACAGACTTTGTAATGTTTGTATATCAAAGAAACTCAATTTTTAAAAATAATTATTATCCATTTATCATCTGCTAGGAAAAAGTGCAGAACTGAAACACAGCAGAGAGCATCTGCTTTTAAGTCGATAATTTGCAAAAGGCCTTTCCATGCGGATTAATGAGTTTGGCAGTTCTTATGTAAATCACTAATTAAATTGCCTTTGGGGTAAATTGTGCTACTTTGGAGTTGTCTATGGTATTTCGCTCTTGACCTCGTGACATACTTTTGGATGGATGATGCCACAAAATGAAATTGCCTCCTGGAATATGGAGGTCACTAAAAGTGACCCTTGGACTCCTTCTGAAAAGTTTTCAAAAATGCTTATTTGCAGAAATTGTGGGGATGTTACTGTCCTGCAGGCTCCAGGTTCCACCATAATGGGTTTTGAACCTGTTCCAGGGTCTCCTCAATGGATGTGTAGTGGCAGAGGAAACCATTTGGCTCGAGTTAGGAGAGAGAACTTCTTTTACTGGTATTTTATGGTGTAAATAACTGCCCTGCTGATCTCTGAATGTTCTTGCAGATAGATAGTGGGGTTGTCTTCAATGCATTCCTTTGGATAATTCCTTTGGATAAAAAGCTGATATGTCTGTTAGAATGGATAATTTTCAGTAGTCTGTTCCACATCTCTAAATGCACTTTGTCCCTAAGATGTTCAATTGTTGTCCCTGAGAACCTTCTGTAAAAAAAAATTATTTTCCTTATCCAGTTGAACTTCTCTGGCTAGTTGAGGAGATAGGACAGTTAGTTTGAGTAGTCTCCTGTGGTGAAATAGGTACCTTAAATAAGAATTTCTGCCTGTGATCAATTGCATATTTCTCTAATGCTGCTATGGAATGGGATGAATAGGTGCTTGGAGAGACAAAGCTGATAATATAAAATATCTTTTTTCTAGGTAGTCTGCATTTTTCTGTATTTATGATTTATTCTATGCACTAAGTAACAGTCATCATCCTGTGGCTACTTGGTACCTGTTCAGTGATGTTTAGTGTAGTATTCACATAACTCTGTGGAGTGCAGACTTTCAGAATTAATTTGTGTATGCTTGCTCATGTGGTAAATACAATTCACAGACAAGGGGTTGAACGAAACTATGTGGACACAGATGATTAATTATCACTGCAACTGCAGCTATAATTTTTAATTGATGTACCTGGATTAACTTCGAGAAAGTGTCTTAAGTATTAGAAAAATATTCTGAGGTTTGAGATAACACTGTATTGTGTGATGCACAGTTGAACTGATTTTGGTTCAGAGGTCGGCAGTTTTTAGAGGCAGCAATGGGAAGAAGTATTAAATAAGAGCTACGAAGTAAGAGAATAATCTGTAATCATTGGGAGACTCATGGTAAGACAAAGCAGAAGGAACTTGGCATTAATAGTTTACATACTTGTTTAGGGAATATTTATGTTCCCTAAATATTCATACAGGCCAATGTTAGTTGTGTCCAGGGTGCCATTGGATTTCACTGAAAATGTGAAGAACTGCTGTCGGGTTGGGGATTATCTGAAAATCTAAAATATTCAGACACATTAACTTCAAAGAAATATAAAATGTAGTGGATTTCAAGTTCCCTCACTGTTCATATGTTTAGAAAACTTCTTGGTAGTTAGAATAAAATTAGTGAGAAAGCTATTTAAAGCTTTCCCTTTCCTATCCAGGATTTAATTCATTCATATTTTGCATGAAATTACATTAATACTTTTTGAAAACAGAACTCTTTAGTTATAGGAACTCCTGATACATCACAACTTAACAGATTAAATTGCCTAGAAATGTGTAACATGACTTCATATTGTTACTTCACATCCTTTTTGTGTGCTAGTTGTCACACACTGAGGAACTCTCTCACCATATTGTTAAAATGCTGCAATTCCCCTCTTGCTTTAGAGGTTAAGCCTAGGAATTAAGGATGCATTTTCAGTAAAAATTAGCCAAAAATGTCTATTTGGAAAAAAATATACCAATGTAGCCCTCAGCTGTTCCTCATAATGCCAGTGGAGCCTCCTGGCTATCTCATTTCCCAGTGCCAGATTGGAAGTGTTTGAATTGATGATAAAAAGCATGGAGATCCCTAAGTGAGATTTATGAATTGTTGACTTGACCATCTGGTTCTGTTTTGATAATTTTTCTCTGTGCTTAATCTCTCTGTTTGAACCCAACAGGACTGCTTTTCTGTGGAAGGGGAGGACTTGAAGCATGACTTTGAGAGGTTACAACTGGCCATGGAGATGGTGGGGTTTCTTCCCAAGACACGCAGACAGTGAGTTTGTTTTCTGTGGTTCAAAGATATGATGAGTTAATACAACCTCCATAGTCAGTGAGATAATTCACCTGACTTAAGCTAAAGTAACTGTTGTGCTCTACCTAACACGTCAGGCTGGTGAGAAGGAATAATTGGTGAGAAATAGCCCAGAGAAGCTGTGGCTGCCCCATCCCTAGAAATATTCAAGGCCAGGCTGGATGGGGCTTGGAGCAACCTAATCTAGTAAAAGGTGTCCCTGCCCAACAGAGAGGGTTGAACTTAGTCTTTAAAAGTCCCTTCCAACCCAAACCACTCTATGAATAATGCCAATTGACTGGTCATACTATAAAGGAGTAAACAACTTAAAGATACCAACAAAATATTCCCATTGTTACTGTAGTTAATGTATCTGCAAATGATTGCAGGAAAGTTGGAATCTTGAAGTATTTTTCAACTGTTCATGAATAGTCATACCTGTCATTAATCTAAAATCAGAAATCCTGATTATTGGTCAGCATACTTCATCCTTTGCATGCAAATGCTGGTTCTTCAACTTCATTTCCAGCTGGCCTTTGTTCACCAGTTCACTGGAAATGCTGGTTGAAAAACAGCTTTTTAGTTGGGTTGTGATCCTGCCTTCTACTGACTGCTTCAGATGAGGGTCATCTGCAAAATCACAAATTAATTCCTCTTAGGTTGATCATTGGCTTGAAAGTCTTGAGCAGGTTTAAATCAATTTGACAGGTCTATTACTAAGGTTAGGAACAAGCACAGAAAAATATATATGAAAAAGTACCTCAGTAGCTGGAACACAAGGAGGAATCTTGTACTTTTTTTGGGTCTGAATGTTCAAACTATAATTTAATGAGCAGGGTTCCTTTTGGTTTGAAATTCTGGAGGTTTATGTGGGAACAGAATTATGGCTTTGCACTAACAGCATTTGAAACCCTCTTCGTTGCCTTGGGTAAATCATTTAGATGCTAACATATAACTTTTTTTGCTTGTTTGTTTGCAAGTGTGGGGGTTGCCTCCTGTTTTTTAAGCACTCTTCTTACTTTTTAACATGTATCTGAGCTGGCAGTTAAAAGCCCTTCACTTCAAGACATTGTCATGCCTTCTGCTCCATTTAATTTCATTTTCCCCTTTTCATTTTAATTAGCTCATCCGTTATCCCTAACTTGTGAGAAATCAATTAGGAAATTAAGACTGCATGTTCTCTGTCCATCCCACACATGTGGATAACCCCAAGTACAGAGCTGGATGTCTCAGTAAATTCATGCTTTTTTATTTACTGTACAATAACTTTTCTTGGCACACAAGGCTTTGTATTTCTCTTAGTTAATTTTGCTTGTCAAAAATATGGTGGATTTTCTGTATGAGGAAATTAATTCTGCTTGGCTTTGTGCAGCTGTTACAGGAATAAGGAACTACCTTCAGCTGAGTATAAAAAGGACAAACATTTTAAGTATTGCTATACTCTTAAGAGTGTTTATGGCAAAACATGGGATTTCACCTTCATGGAAACAGTTCCAGAAGATAATTTTTTAATTATTGCATCCCTATAATTCACAATGAGGAATCAGTATCTCTAATTTAGAGATAAAGAAGGACTGGTGTGGTGAGGTGAAGGTGTGTTGGCTGGTGGCATGGCTAGGAATCAAACTTCATTTTATTCCCTTTCTAGCTCCCCAGAGAGCGTGTAAATAGGGACAAACAGTTGATAGCTGAAGTTAAACATGACTCAGTAGTCTGCAATAGCTATTTTTTTGTTTTTTTTAAGAGTGAAGATATAGCTTAAAAATTATCAAATTAAAAAGAAAATAAAAAACCCAGCTGGCTAAATTTACTTGACATGGAATATCTTTTCTCTTTCTTGGTATGCTTATATATTATAAATATATTCCTGCTTTTTTGTACAGGCTCCCTGCCTGGCACTAGATCTGAGAAAGTGATAAATACATGTGCCAAGGGATTAAGAAGGATCACCTGTATGGCTGAACCCAGTCTTCCCCTAAATTTAGGCAATTGCATGATGAATATCTAGATAACTTCAACGTTTTGTTGTTTTTCTTTTAAAATATGGGGTGCCATTTTATTTTGTGAGGAAACATTTGGAGATTTGGGACATAAATTGCTTTGGGAATCAAGTATGAAGATGGCAATTGGATGTTTGGGATGTTGTTTACTTTTGCAAAAGCTTTAAGAAAAAAAAACAGCTAAGTGAAAATGGATTGTCTCTGTTTTCTTTAGAATTTTCTCTCTGTTGTCAGCGATCCTACACCTGGGTAACATCCAGTACAAAAAGAAAACTTACCGGGATGACTCCATTGATATTTGTAACCCTGAAATACTCCCTATTGTGTCTGACCTGCTGGAGGTAAGCTTTGCTTTCTATCCAGTTATGTCCATACCTCATGAGCCACCTCTGCTTTGTAGTAGAGTTTATTTTCAGGTTCACTGAAGATTAAGTCCTTTTGTGTTACCATTCATGTTTGCCAGTGAAAAGTTAAGAAAAGTTTTAAAATTACATTTTTAATGTAGGATTTTCTGCTATTCTTCAGCTTCAGGTTAAACTGACTGCATGTACTGTCACTGTGATTAATATTTGGAAGATTGCAAGCCAGTTCTAGATGGAAAGCAAAACTGTCATTCAGCACAGTAGTTTCTTTAGCTGCCAACCATCATCTCCTTCACCAAAATTCCCTGATTCTCCTGAAATCTTTTCTGATATTTATATAAGAAACTGGAGCAATTGTAAGACCACCAGCCCACTCTGCTGGTTCAAGTGGTTGCTGAAGGAGGGTGCTGAGCTCACTTGCAGTGTTTTGCTGTCTGCTGTTCACCTGCAAGCATCCACAAAGGTTATATTAGAGATGCTGGAGGTTGCAACTCATCCCTTTAATACCTGTTTATGGACATATTATCCATGTGTTTATCTAGTTATTTTGGGAACCTGTTGATGCTGTCTGCTGTGTAAGACCCTTTACCAAAAGCACTTTGTCCTCTGTGAGTCACCACTGTGCCAGTATCATTTGGGAAGGGTTTGTAGGTCTCAGTCTGATGGCCCAGTGCTATATCCAGTTCTGCCAATCAGTGCAGAAGTGCTAACTAGGAACTGCTCTGTTGGCCCAAACAGGTTACAAAGCTGTGGCATTACTTATCCATGAGCAAAGTCATCATTTCAATGAGCCAGCTTGTCCTGCTTTTGCCTTGCACACTCAAGAGCTGAGCTCAGCACCTCTTGACATGGAAATGGGTGGCTGGAAGATCTCCTTGTTATCCCACCTTTCTTGAAATGCTCTAGACTGCTTCTTACTCCAAAGGATACTGAAGTGTTATACTTGTAGTTGGTTAAAACAGCTATTATCTTTATCCCTTTGTACTCACTGTGTGGTGCAAAGGTTAATTTTTGCTCATTTTATGATAGCATCAGAAGATAACTTGTCATTCTGTGTAGTTGTCATTCCTCCTTTTAAAGAAGAGTTGTGTGGTCTCACTAGCTAAAGAACTTGAGAACTGTTTCTCACAGATTTTCCTAGCACTTCATTAATGCTTTGAATCTGGAGAGGGGAAGGCTTCTGTAAAATATGACTATAAGCAGCTGGATGCTCTTTGCATCTTGGCCTTGGGGACTGCAGAAATAAACAGAGGGAAAATACAAGTTTGGAGGAGAATGTTGTTGATCTTGCCCTGTTAAAAATGGCCATCGTGAGAGTGCCAACTCACTTGAGAAGTAATCATTTCTATAAAAAAAAACCCTTTGAATAAGAGAGTGGCTTAGAGATCTGCAAAAGTTCCAGGTTTTGGGTCTTTGGCCTGGCTTTCTTCTGCAAACAAACTCTTCTGCAACATCTGCTTACTTTAAGGTACTTAATGGGTTATTTTTTTCACGTGTGCACGTGAAATGAGGCATCACTTAAGTCCTGTAGATACAAAGGCTGCTTAGTGTCTTACAGCACAGAGCATGGAGACCATGCTCACATGCAGATAGTGTCTACAGCATCAGGGGAAAAAAGGGAAAATACATATATTTAACTTCATAATTTTGAAACAGCTCTAGAGTCTGGTGTAGCTGAGCAAAATGATGGATTTTTGTCCATCTTGGTAATTTTTTTGCAAGCTAAATGACTGTGGACAGCATAAAATGCTTGTTAATTTGATCAGGATGATGCAGATCTTGGGTTTCATCTTGTGAAATAAATTGCTGGGTTTGCATGAGTGCTGTTGCTTGTCCTGAAAGTTACATTTGTATGGATAATTCATCCATGGAGTTTGAGGAATTAGTTGCCTCCAAGTGTAAAGTTTCCAATAGACCAACTATTCAGCTGAAATAAACCCAGAAATCTCATATTTGGAAGAGGGTTTCTCATTTTGAATTGCTTAGCCTTAGAACCTGAATAGATCTCTTGTCATTCTTATTAAATTCTGACCAAAAGGAGTAAAAGGTTCAAACAGATGAAAAATTATAGCCAAAAGCACCCATTATACTTTATTTATTAGTTAGCTATCCTTACAATTCCCAATTAAACATTCTGAATTCTTCTCAGCCAGAGACCAAAAAAAAAGAAAAAGGTTTGAAACGTTTGACAATTTGTATTTTGTCTCATTTGAGTAATTATTTTTATTATTTTGTTTTGATTTGGTTTTTTTTTTTTTGTGGCCACTAAACAACTCAGTTTTGCTTTTTGCACCATTGTTACTGAAACCATGAATTGGCTTGAACATCCTATTCATTCCCTCTCCAGATCTTGGCATTACTTGCTAATACTGAAAAATCATCTTGGGTTATAAAGGCTATTATGTGACAAAGAGTTTAGCTTCTCCTACAGCCACTGAGTACTTGGCAGGATGGTCTTGAGCATAGCAAAACGATGGAAGAAACCAGCTTTGCTGTGATCTGATATCTGCTGATTTTGGGGGTGTTTTCCTTTGTTTTTCTTTTGCCTAAATGACTCGCTGGATTTCTATAGTCATGGATTTGACATGGAAAAGGGGAAAAAAAAAAACACTTGGACTTGGTGGGAAGGCTCTGAGAAACAGAATCTGAATTCACCATCTCTGGGACTAGTAAAGGGGAGGGAATGTAGTTTCCTACTGCACCATACTGATGGGGCCGTAGTCTTCATGGGGAGGGAAGGACCAGGCATCCTGTCTGAAATGAAAAATTTAGGCAAAGCTAAGGTGTTTTCTGCCTCCAAAGAGAAGTCTGGCTCAAATTATAGTGAGGTGCCTGGTTTATGTTGGAGCCTCTGAGGACAACCAGGGAAATTTCCTTGCTGCAGCAATTCATGCAGCAACCCTGACCAGCTCTCTGTATCACAAGATTTGTGTCCCTGTAAAATGTAGTCAATATGCAGGTGATGCTCTGTGATGAATTTGATTTTTCTTAAAGATCTACAACCCCATCCAATATGTTTTTGGTTTATTGAAACATTCAGACCAGTGTTTGTTGAAAAAGCAAATTGCAATATACAGTTTTGGGCAGACTCTGCAGATAGTTGTTTCATTTGCAATAAGACCTGATTTTTTTATTTTTGTGATTTTTTTTTTCCCCCAAGAATAGACACAGCATGTAGATTATGTGAAGCTTTTGGCAGGTTTTTCATAGCCTTTGTTTAAACTTTGCTGAAAGCCTGTGCCTTAGCATGATGTCAAGGCTGCCTGATGAATCAAGCAGACATGGAGTCCCGTGCAAGTGCTGCAGATACCTTAGATCTGCTGCATGTGTCATAGAGGATTCTGTGAAACTGGGGAAAACTTTTGTGTTTCTGGGGAAAAGCCTGGGAAGGCTCATTTGTGGGCTCATTAAGAAAAGCAATCAATTAGAAATGATCCAGTGTCAGTTGACCTTGAGAGACTCCCCCCCCCCCCTTAGAAAAGCAGGAACGTTTTAGTTGTGTATGTTTATTAATACTGGAAATTATTTCCAAGGATAGAGCATTGAGTAAGGAAGGAAAATTCTGTCTTTGCTCAATAGAGTAGTTTTATGTTTAGTTTTCAGGCTCAATGCAAATAAAGGTAAATCTAGGTTAGCAAGTATCCTAAATTAGTTTTTCCAGATCTCTTTTTGTGTGGATGATGTTAGCTTTTGGACCTAATGTCTACCTCTGTAGGAGATTTATGTGCTCAAGTTCTTTTTTTTTTTTTTTTTCCACTAAAAAAGTTGCCTTCAGCTTCCCAGAGGGAACCCACAGGCACTGTGTGCTTCTCATGTGATAAACATCTTGGAAAGTAATTGGAGAGCAAAAGGGAGGTGAGGATTGCAAGGCAGCCAGTGCTTGCATCCAACCTTCTCTTCTGGATCTATTTTCTGGGTGAGGTTTTGGGCAGTCCAACACTCCTTCAGTGAGCAGGGACATCTTCATCAGAGACAAAGCTCTGAGCCAGAACTCGAGTCAAATAACTTCTGCTTGTTTGAAAGCAAGTCTGAAGGTATGGTTCAGACTTTTGTCACGACAAACCGATAGAAATCTCAATTTATTCTCTGCTGCTCCTCACCAGGCAGCTTTTGAATGAGTGCTCAACACTGTAACCTCTCTCAAACATGGGAGGGGAGACAGACAGTAATGTTTTCTTGCTCTCCAGTTGGTTCATTTTACTTCAGCTGCTCTGACATAGTACCCCACAGCATGGCTGGAGAAGCAAGCTCTCCCTGCCTTGGCTGCAGCCCAACCCTTGAAGGAGCCCACTGGTTATCTGCTCCCCGATGTGCTCTGATGACATTTATCATGTGGCAGCGTGGCTAGTCATCCTTCACTGGGTTTTAGAGTTCCAGTCATCCAGTCCTCTCACCATTGGTTCTGCTTGCATGTGGCAGTGAAGTCTTAAATCTGTATTTTGTCCCTGTAATTAAGATATAAATTCCTATGGGCCATGTAGTTGTTTTTTTGAGGGAGAGGAGGACTTGCCCTTCAGCAGAAATCCATGGAACGCAACTTATAAATGTAACTGCCAGGGCACAAAATAAAGAGATAAGTTGTGTTTTCCTCTTTGCTAATCTGCTTAGATGGTTTTTGTTTCTCTATTTTCACTGGAGAGGTAAGCATAGGGTGGATGTGATGAGGCAGCTGCAAGTATCTCTATGCACCAGGTGTCCTTACTCATTGGCATGCATGGAGTGTGTCTCTAGAAAGCTCCTTGTTGGCATCAGGAGTAAGCTACCTTCAAGCTGTGACCTTAAATGAAAATCAGGATAACTTGGCTATACCTGTGGTCTTGGCTCTCAGAGGTGTTGAAGCAATCAAGATCAAGCTTCAGTGGGTGGTAATTGCAGGGAGATGCTGGGAGTATATTCCTGTCCTTGCCAAGGGTGTTTTTGTAGGAGATGATGATGCAATGTGATACCTCCGGGTCAGCTGATCTGGGTATTAAAACATCTGCAGGACTCAGCCATCAGGAGAGCAGAGGGAAAAGGAAACCAGGGTTAGATAGGCATGGCACAGGTAGTTGTTGAAACCTTTTAAACTCCCTGGGTTTGCTGATAAATTTGGGACTTGGAAGCATTTAGGCTGTTTGGGCATCTTGCATTGGACTGTTTTGATTAGGAACCATCTAATAACCCTCTGCCTTCTGCTGGCTCTGGGTTCTCAGCATCCCTGATGTAGGGTAACAGAGGGTGTAAGACTCAGTTTTTTTTCCCAAGCTGTTCAATTGAGGGAGGGCAGGTAATGGTCCTACAGTCCCAGGCTGTTGGAATAGTGTCTGTGTTTTGTCTGTAAAGTGGAAATTTTTTGAAAAATTACCCTTTTGCTGAATAGAGAGGAATAGAACCCAAATGTGAAAACTTTCCATAGATTTCTGGGTGAACCAGAAGGTTTGTTGGGGTTTTTTTTGCTTTCTTTTGAAAAGTAAAATCGGATTGTAGGAACTGGAGGGTTTTGCAGTATTGGTGAGGATTAATGAAACAAACCTCAAGGTGTTGATGTTTATTTTCTGATGACATAGACATTGCTGTCACATGAAGGTTGTCACCAGATTCAGATTTATGTTTTCCGCTTTCCATACCATAGCAAAAAGTTTTTGTTAGCAGCTGTTGCAGGAAAAGTCACTTATATAAAGATGCTCTGGAGTTTTTACCTCCCATGACAGGCATTTTGATAGAAAGAAGTCGTTTTCTGTACAGAATGGCACCATTATTGCAATGCTTCATGGGATTTCTTATGTTCAGCTGGGTTGTTTGCATTGCTCTTCAGACTAATTATTGGGTTAAATCAGCAAGTCAAAGTAGGTAAGCCACTCAGTTTGCCATCATCCGTGTCAAATCCTAAATGGTTTACCTGGGATAAAAATATGGCCCTGGATAGTTTCAGAAACATGGATTTGGTGCTTCTGGTCTTTATCAGAGATGTTCTGAGCAAGTCTGGTGCCTTCTTGGAGTCCTTCATTAGGATAAGCAGTATGTATAGACTCCAGTACAGCTTCTCAAGTGATGATATCTCCATATCAGTCCAGAGCTACTAACTCTAAGCTCAAAGATTTCCACCCAGACTAGCAGTTCCTTTTCTGACATGGAAGTTTAGCAAAGAGAAGTCCATGACTCAGAGTACTTAGGTCCAACTTATGTGTAAATGTATCACCATCTATTCTGATAGGAATTCCAAATTTTTCCAGGGCATATAAAAATAAGAGGGACCTGAGTCTGGCAAGAAAAGAGGTAGTTTTCTCCTGACAGTTTTTAGTTGGTAATAATTTGTTGGCAACATTTACCTATTGAAGTGTCTGTATCTACACAACTGCTTTATTTTTTTGTTTCTGCAAACCGGTCTGTTACAGCTGATTAGAGGTTGTCACCTCCCTGAGATTTGGTGTCTTGAGGGAGTTAATATCAGGTGCCAATAGCAGAGTAACAATCAGGTGCTTTTCAAAAGGTTTCTTTCTCCTTAAAATTCCTCCCCACCCTGAAAAACAGCAGAAAACCCCTCCTCTTGGAAATCTCTTATAATGATGACATGATTTTGCTTCTGTGTAATTTGTATGAAGTCATCTTGACAACACTAGGAAGTTGGCTTAATTTGCCAACAAAAAATGTGGAAGGGAGTTGCTGCAGTGGGATTGAAGGACACCAGTGGGAAATCTCTGGAAATGTGGTGACTGAATGTGGAAAATCAGGTTTCCTTGAATGCCACGGTGTCTGATTTCTGATGCTTGATTTATGTACATAATTCTTCCCTCCCACTGTCTACCTCATTCACATGCATTGAACATTAACTCTGCAAGGACTGGAAAAGGGGTTTCAAATGTTATTAAAAAGTCATTTATAGAAATGCTTACATATAAAAATTATATCTTTAAAAACCAATTAGATATTTTGCAAGTTATTTCTAGAATAATCATTAACATCAACATTTTTGTTTTAGGTGAGAGAAGAGATGCTGTTTGAGGCCCTCGTTACCAGAAAGACAGTGACAGTTGGAGAGAAGCTCATCTTACCATACAAACTAGCAGAGGTCTGTACATGATGCTGAGTATATAAAGGGCAGCCCTTGGGATGGTCTTCATTGCTTTGAGATGTACAATCAGCTCTGGTAGAGTTTCAGTTTTTATTGAAATACGTAAAAGTGATTCTAGAAAATAATTGACTTTGCTTCACCACTGTTCCTGGGAAGCACATGATTCTGTGATGGTCTTTAACTGTTCTAATGACATTCAATTGTGTAAGTGTTCTCCAAAGCAGAGTGGCATGGTGCTGAGTGTGGATGATACAAGTTAAGTAGTACCCTTCATACATAATTTCTTAAACTTGCATCACTGATTCATCCTACAGCAGAGACTTAAGACTTCCAGGAGATTTTTGGTGGGGTACTAAGTGCCAATGTTAGTCATGGTTTCTGTGCAGGCAGAGCTGGAGATCCTCTGTAGGAGATTCCTATGATCTTTTTTTCAGGTCTCTCACAATTTGTGTCCTTGTGTGATGCTTTGGAGCATCCACAAGCCCATCAGCTGCTCTCAGACTTGAGTGTACTCTCTGCTTCTGGCACTTTGTGAAATGTTTGACTTCACTGTTATGGTCTGGCTCAGGATTACAATGCCAGCAAATGTGGGTTGTTTTTTTTTTTCTCCAGATATGTAGCTTCCAGGAACTTTGAATTATATTTTGTGGCTGGTAAACAGAAATACCTCTGTTTTCTTCTCCAAAGTGAATAATGGTCATTGTTTACTTTTTTTCCTGCTTTTTTGAGCCCTGATTTTAAAAATTGATAGGAAAATTTCAAATGTAACTATAACCACCCTTCTGCTGGAGGCTGCTTCTCAGCAGCTCTGATGATGGAACAACATGCAGCATGTGCTTTCAACCATCCCGCTGCAGAACTTGGCAGGTTGGATTGAGCTCTTTCTTCTAATATTTATCCTGTGCCCCCAGGTTTTGTATTGAAACAGTGTGAAATAGACTTAACTAGATGGTCCTTCTGTTGAGCTCCCCTTGCTACCTCAAAGGGCTGTGCATGAACTTCTCAAGTGTTTTCCAATATGTTTTTGGTGATGTGTCTATTCATGGATCTCAGGTTTGTCACCAATATCTAGTAATGAAAGATAAGGGTGTGGTGGTTGTGGTGACTGGGGAGGAAGACAAAGGATCACAAGTCTCTGATGGGAAAAGTTGGTGTAAACTCCATGATGAAATCAATTTGTAAGAAGCCATGAATTGTGTTAAAGAAAAGACAGGCTCCACTCATGCTTTTTATTCACTGTCTTTACAACATGAGTAGCATGACCTCACCAGATTTTATACCAGTGACCTCTCTGGTAGCAGCTTCACTACTGAGTTGTGCATCCTCGTCACAGTAAAGCAGAATTTGAGATGCTCTAACTGGAACCTCACCATGATGAGGTCTGGGGCTAGGAGTAAGAGAGGTTACTTAGATTCAGATCGATCTGAGTGAGGAAGGAAGAGTAGGATTGATTTGACATTTTGGGATTTTACAAAGAATATTGATGTCTAATAGTCATGACTAATTAGACTGGTGGCAATGTAGGGAATTAGTGGGCTTGTTATTCTCCTGGTGTGTTTTACAGAGAATATTATAGTTGGCTCAAATGGATGGATTGATTGAGGTCTGGAGAATTGGCTCAAATTGAGAGAGTGATTGAGGTCTGGAGGATTTTCAGACCTGACTGTGCCACTTCAACTTCTGTAACTCATAGGCAGCTGCCTTTCCCAATAGAGCAGCTATTTTGTTTTTCAGATGTGGAAATGCATATTTTTTGTATCACTTGTTGATGCACTGAAAACTTCACAGGAATTTATCTGTGTTGCTGTGGCTCTCAAAGAAGCCACAGTGACATTGTAAAAATGTCATTTTGGCATGTTCTGGCTTTTTTTACACCACCAAGAACATCTTGGAACTACCAAAGAGCCTTCCAAGGCTTTTAACAGGTTTTTATAGACAGCATGCACAGTGTAGCACTTTCCAAAAGCAGAGCAAAACCTCACCAACTGAAAGAATTCTAAGAAGGTTTACTTGGTTCTGAAACTTGTTATCTAAACTGTGAGTGGAAATAATAAATTATTAGGCTTTATGGGTGAAGTAGGAGTAAGTAGCGTTGGACTTCCATCTCGGACATCTCTGAGGTCACTCAAGATAGCAGGAGAGTTTGTTGTTGAGGAGATTGTTTGTCTTCTGCTGGTGAGGCACTTGCAGACCTAGGTTGCTTGGTTGTCTTCTGCCTCTTTATGGATCTTGGGTTATTAGTGAGGAGTTAGAAGTATGGAGCTTTCGTTTGAAATAAACATTCTTAAGTAAAAAGCCATGAGATCTTACTCTTGGGATGGTTTCTTGAGCTTTGATGATGTTCCTATGTGATAAGGAGACACCCGTACGGGTGGTTGGATTTGTCCATAGGGGTTCAGGACTTATTTTGCTTTCTGTGCTCTGCTGATCCCTTTCATCAAACAGTGTTGGAAAATATGGGGATGACAACTCAGTGTAGAAACACTTTCCATGAAATGGCTAATGTTAATATGGTCATTCTGTGATTGCAGCCTGGTGCCAGTGAGATCTGTAACTTCAGGGTCCTGCCCTGACAGTCATCACCCCCTTAATGACCTTGAATGGGTAGAGGAGATGCAGGTGGCCCAGAGTAATACTTCTCTTCTGAGGCTTGGAGGCATCAGAGCTGAGATTGAAGCTGATCACACCACGTCAAGCCTTTCCAATTTTCCCAAGCTGTAGCCCCACAAGCATATGGAGAGGGTGGCTCTGTGGGATTTGCAGCAATGCCACATTCCTCTCTGTCTGCATGCTTGCTCAGTGCGTTGTTGCTGTACACTGATCAGAAACACTGTCCTGTGGGTTGGGACTTTTTTTTTCTCCTTTTTTCCAAAGGGTAGTTTGAACTCTTGGCAACTCCTCGTTTGAAGTATTCTCCTTCATGACAGTTATAAATTTCTGCCTGGCTCTTCTCCTGTGTTTGTTCTGTTCACCTTTACAATAATTGATGTAAAACTAGGTATTCTATTCTGGCACATTTTGATCCTTGGGTAAAAGGTACTGCAAAACATCCTTGTGGGGACAACTTGCAGGCTAGCTATTAAAATGCTCAGAGGGCTGGAGCACCTCCCCTATGAAGGCAGGCTAAAGAAGTTCTTCAGCCTGGAGAAAAGGGAGGTTTGAGGTGACCATATAGCAACCTTCCAATATCTGAAGGAGGCCTACAATAAAGCTGGGGTAGGGCATTATACACGGGTAGGTAGTGAGAGGACAAGGGGCAATGGTTTCATACTTGAAGAGGGGAGATTTAGGGTAGACATTTGGAAGAAATTCTTTAATTTGAGAGCGGTGAGACACTGGAACAGATTGCCCAGAGAAGTTGTGACTTCATCTCTGGAAGTGCTCAGGCCAGGTTGGATGAGGCCTTGAGCATCTTGGTCTGGTGGGAGGTGTCCCTGCCCATGCAGGGGGGTTGGAACTGGATGATCTTCAAGGTCCCTTCCAACCCAAACCATTCTTTAATTCTATGGACATCCCAGCAGCTTGAAACCTACAGTGCTGAAGGAGACAGCTACAACCAATTAATTTCTGTTCATATTGTACTTTATTTCTGACTTTTCTTGGTGGCTTTGCGCCCACAGATTGTGCTGGGCTTTGCCCTGTGAGTTGTGTGCCATTTTTATGTCTGGCAGAAGCGTTGGCTTTGTCAACTTGGTTTCTTTTAATAAGTCAAGACTTTTTGAGTCTTGCATGTGTGGAACTGTTCTGCTGAATGACTTTGGACATTCTAAATCAGGCTGACAGGTCAAAATGTTATATTGAAGTCCAACAAAAAGGTAAGACTCCAACAAAGCAAAAGCACTGCCTAGTCTGTACTAGCAGTTGCCAGTGCTGTTGAGTTCAGCTGAGCACGTTCATAGAATCATAGAATTGGCTGGGTTGGAAGGGGCCTCAGAGATCATCAAGTTCAACCCTTGAACCACCGTTGTGGTTGCTAGACTATGGCACATCCAGTCTCTTTTTAAATCTCTCCAGACACGGAGAATCCACTACTTCCCTGGGCAGCCCATTCCAATGCCTGATCACCCTCTCCAGAAAGAAATTCTTTCTAATCTCCAACCTAAACCTCCCCTGGCACAACTTGAGACCCTGCCCTCTTGTCTTGTTGAAAGTCATCTGGGAAAAGAGCCCAACGCCCCTCTGGCTCCAACCTCCTTTCAGGGAGTTGTAGAGAGTGATGAGGTCTCCTCTGAGCATCCTCTTCTTCAGGCTTCTTCCAGCATATAGAGATTTTGTTTTACTCTGTTTTTCACAGAAGGATACAAGATGTGTAACAGCAGTACCTGCTCAAGCAGAGCTGTAGCCTGGAGCAGATAAACTCTTGGTGTGTTGTTAAGAGGTTGTGTCTGACCCATGGTATTAACATTCAAGTGTGTCCCCATGTTGCTGGAGCTACTGGTATTTCTGAAATTCAGGAGCAGCAGTCAAGGAGAAACCTGGTTTTGAAGGTAAAAATCAACACTGTTTCGTAGTTGCAGCCTCTCTTTGCTGTGGCAAACATGGGCTTGATTGGAGACCCCATGTGCCTGCAGCCCTGTGGGGAGAGCTGCCCGGCCGCTCGCTCTCTGCCTCTTCAGCGCCGCTTGAAATTTAAATGAGTGGGGACACCACATCCATGAATGATGCTTCTATTTACCTCTGGCAGCTGCCTCTTATCTTCAGAGCCATGCTGGCTTGTCTGCCGCAGAGCTGCCTCCTGGAACCATTCATTTTTCCTTTTATAGTAGCTGGATGTTATTTTAATGCAGTGGTTGAAACGAGGGCATTATTTGGGCTAGTGCTAAGGCTTCCAAGCTTTATGCTTCAAAAAACAAAAAGCTGTGCTGATATGAAAGGCTGCAGTTGTATTCCAGAGGTCTTGGTTCCTTCTCCAAAACAGCTGCCAACATCTTTATCAGGAGCAAAATGGTGTATTAACACAGCTAGCAACAATTAATGGATTTTCAGAGAAAGCCTGGTGTATGCAGGCAGGGCAAGGGCAGTATTTGGTAATGGTGAGCTCTCCAAGGCCACTGCAGTTCGTAAATCAAAAGCAGTGGCAAGAACTCTTCGGAAATGAAGATGTGATTTATGGGAGCAAGAGAGTCATCAGTGGTGTCTGGGCTGATTTTTTGCTTCAGGTCTGTCTTGAGCATTTGGCATTTCTCTGTAGCCACAGTAGTCTTCCTGAGAGGGTAAAACATAGCAGGCACATAGACAAAATTGGGGGAAATAGGATTTTGAGACTGAAAAAGCAGAATAATAACATCTGCTGTGGGTTGCTGTTGTCCTTGCCCAGGTGCATGCCTCTGGGCATCTTTTTCATGTTATGATGTGACCTTTTGTAGTCCTCCTCGTGAGGTAGGAAAGTTTAATAAGCTACAATTCAGGTAGTTAAAAGAAAAAAATTAATAAATGAACAGATGTGCTAAATATTAAGTGGCTTGCCTGATGATTGGTAGGAAACATGCAGCCTATGAAGAAGTGTGGCACTTGAGCCAAATCTTTGTGGAAGACTTAGGGGTTGTTAAAAAAACTTTCTCCTGATCCTGTTTGTAATCTGTTTGTAATCATTTTAAGATTAATCTGTGCAAGGAACTGCCCTTTTGGCACGTCTGCTTTCGGGCTTCTATCTAAGTAATTCAAAGAATTAAATTTTCTTTTCCAGCTTATTGCAGGGCTGCAAGGGTCTTGGTTTATTAGTTGTCAGGTACCTCTCTCAAACTCATTCAGCATCTTGACTGATGCTTCTCCCATTTTCCATCATGCCACAATGAGCTCCTCAAACATCCCCACCTTGTTTCCAACCCTTTTGTTCTGTTTATCAGGCTGGTGTCTGTCACCTATTTCTCTCTCTGTTTTTCAAGTGTCTGCATTTTTTCCATGGTCTTTATCAGAGAATGCAAAACTCAAAGTAAATAAATCTGTTAGTTGTAAATAAATCTGTTAGTTAATAAATCTCTTTTCCATCCCTTCAGAAACCAATTTTTTCTCTGATGCTTTCAATTAATTTAGTTCTGTTGGTATTTCTTAAGTGAATGGCTTTGCAAAAAGACTTCATTTTAACTGATTGGGTGAGTTTTCATTCATTTGTGACCAAGGACATTTTGTCCCTCAGGCTTAGTTAATGAATTAATTCACACTTTCAGAAGAAGTCTGATGTGAAATTGCTTAACAGAAGCAAAATAAAGGATGTGAGAAAACTTGGGCAACAAGTGACCTGATTTTTCCTTTCCTTTAATTTTGAAAGCTGTTAGGAGCTTTTTTTTTTAATGTGATGAGTGTCACCATAAATACATCTTGAATTTACCTTGATGTATGTTCATAATTTTAAGTGGAAAATGGCTATCAGGAACTGCAAGGGTCTGAGATGTATGTCCAGGGAGATCCCTGCAAGCAGATGTTGTGGAGAAAAAAAGGAAAAAAAAAGAAAAGGAAAAAAAAAAAAAAAAGGATACAATTTCCTTCTTCTATGGCACTCTTCGGTACTGCAGTAGTAAGACCTAAGATGCAAACATATCTTTTTTCCAAGTCCCCTGCACTGCCCTAAGCTTCCTTGGTTCTTGGGGTCTGCTAAAACTCAATGTAACACCAAGATACTTGGGAGATTTTCATTTGCAGGCTTCTGTAGGATGCAATGTGCCATCATACCTTTGAGCTGGCTAAATGCTCTTAAGCAAATGAGCATTACAACCAGGTGGTTATGTGGCCATGGAAGGACACCATTCAGCTCTTCAGTGTTGGTGTGCAAGGCACCCAAATTGCAACTGAATCTGTGAAATGCTTTTTTATTCTGCATCAATACTTGCAGATATAGGTACATATAAAATCAGCCAGTGGTGAGTTAGAAAAGCACTTACACAATTCAGGTCAGATTTGGTAACCAAAATATTTAGTCTCCTGAAAATATGCAGAAAAAGCAGAGGATAATAAGCAATGAAACACATTTTTAGTGCGAGAGTAAAGCAGGAGAAAGACAGTCCAGGTCTTGTGTCTGCCTTTGCTGAGGACTGTGCCACCTTTTTCCATCCTTTTATTTTCTTAGATAATTGTCATCCCTGGGTCCCTAGAGAAAGTACTTGAGGTTGGAAGGAGAGAACATTGTCCTTCTGTCACCAGCAATGGGCAGGATGGAGAAAGGGGGACAGGAGGGACTCTCTGCCCAGGAGCAGTGGAGCAGGCATATCTCTCCCTTTTGGTGATGTGAAGCCATTAGAGATTTCTTTTCATAAATGTCGTATCACACCCACCTTCTTGGGCTAGATTTCTTGCTGGTGACTACAAGACAATCAGGTAGGTTCGTGAATAACTATCACAAGATGGTTATTTCTGATGATAAACTGCACTGCATTACTGGCTTCAGCTTGGGGAGAATGTTTAATTTCTAGGGTGGTCACAGTTAATTGGCTGAGGCACAAGGAAGAGAAGCCTTAGGGAGCAGACCCTAATGAGAGAAAGTATTTCATTACCTCATGTCCTAGCAGTAGTACTGTCTAATGCCTTTTTCAGACCATTATAAAGAGCAAAGGAATGGGGTTCCAGTGCCAAATGGCATAACATTACCTAAGATGTTTAAAAAAAAAAAAATCATAGTGTCAACTAATCATGAGCATTTCACAGGGTGAAAATTCTGGAGGAGAAAAAGTGGGAAGCAGACAAAATAATTAATAGCATGCAGAAAGTGGAATGAAAACTCTCAGTCCTGAAAGAGGAAGACAGGGACAAAAACTGCTGCAAAACTGCTGGAAGCACCTACTTATACCAAAGCCCATTAGCTTAGGAGACTCATTAGTCCACAGGTTATTAACATCAAGAGCTCAACAGGATTCCTTTGAAGACCTGGCACGTTGATTAGTGTATTCAGAATTAACAGAAAAATATTAATAGAAGAAAACTGAAACCTCACAAAGCTTTGAAGTGACAAGCAAACATCTGTCCTTCAGGACATGAAGGCAACCTGTAAGTGTAGAACTTCAAAAGAAACTTTTTGTGGGACTGAGTTTCTCATCTTTCAGAATGCATGGAACAGCTCTGCTTGGTGACAGAACATGGCTTAGATGAGACTGGTGGTTTTAAGGGACTGGTGACCTCCAGATATGACATCATGGGATGCAGCACCCTTCCTTTATTAGGAACACAGAGTCAGTCATTGTCAGGTCTTTTATTAACCTGTTTTTATGGGGTTTTTTCCCCATTATGACATGATAAATATGCCTTCATGTTCTCATGAAGTGGTGTATGGGAAGTGGTGCTGAAATATGACTGAACAGAGCTCGTGTCTAGGAGGATCTGCAAAACCCAAAGAACTTCGTGGTTGACAGCGTAGATCTGAACATCCGGGGAACCCAGTGCTCATGTGCAAACATGCTATGCTTGCTCTTCTCTGGACCCTCATGGAAATTCTGGTGTGTTAGTTGTGTTCACACTTGTTTACTTGGTCCTAAGATCTGAAAAAGAAAAAAACTAAAGGAAGTCACAGGTTTCAGCATTTCTGAGCTGAGTCCAAAATGAGGACTTGCAGAAGGGAAATGCTGGCTTTCCTCAGACTGCTCTGCTTGTAACCAACCTTCCCTCAGCAACTGCCCATTCTGTTATCAGATGCTGTAAGGGGTTCTTTTAATTACATCTGACTACTGAGAAGATGCTTTCATTTCAGAGTCCCTTTTATTACTCACATTTAGGCTAAAGTTGTGTGAGAAGTTTTATAAGAATGGAAATGAACCATTCCTGGGTTAGCAAGTCATCTCTTTCAACGCAGGATGTAAATTTGGTATGGTTGCTTGGAACAGGGAATTTTTTTCTATATAATCTCAATCTGAATAAATTCAGATTGATTTCTTCTCAGCCTAAGGCTGCTTATCAACACTTGGTGGAGGTGAAGCTGTAGGAAAACATCATGGACCACTTGCATCTCTTGGATAAAACCCACTGGTGGGACACCCACCAGTGTGGTTTCTGCCAGGACGTCATGGCCAGCTGGGAAGGCAGGAGCCAGCAGCTGAGGTAGTGCAAGGCCTAGTGGGGCTTTATTTTTCCTCCTCTGTAATCAAACCTATAAAAAAAAAACAAACAAAAAAACCACCTTTTACTGGCTAGAGTCAGCGTGATGCGCTAATGAATCAAGTTCTCTTTGTAGAAGCAAGCATGAGAATGACAGGATTTTAATATGATGCTAAAATAAAATACGAGTATGGAAAATGACATCATGCTCAGCCAGCCCCGGTATGATATAATACTCCTTGATGCCAAAGTAGGGATTAAGCTAGAGTCTGATATCCTGCAAGAGAACTTTCCTTTGGGTGTTAAGCCTCTGTTTAAAAAAATAAAATAAAAGCTAAGCCTGTTTGGGGCTTTGTCCCGTGACCCAAAGGGGAACCACAAAAGCTGCTTAATCTATCTCCCACCGCAGGACACGGCTGTGAATGTAAACCAGACGTGTTGGGTCAGAAATAGAACCTGAGCAGAAGAGCAGGAAACCAGAGCTCTGTGCACACACACGTGTGTGATGTGGGACCCACCCCGCTGAGTAGGCTGAACCTGATGTAAGAGCAAGACACTAGAACCTACATTTAGTCTGACATGAGATATAGACCTTGTCTAATTCCAACAATTTAGAGCTTTCCATCCATTTTGGAGTTTTTTTCCCAAATCTGGAAATGCTCTCTCAGTTTTGGTGGTGAGTCATAGGAAATGTGGAATGCAGGTTTTATACATGGCGCTACCACCTGACATCACCATTCTCCTTTTTTTCTGCTCCTTCACTAATTTAGCTCTGCTTCACAGCTTCATTTCTCTCCCTTCTGAAGATGTTACTCCATGGCAGAACAGGAGTGACAAACCCACCAAGCTGCTCTTCTGTCTGTACTGCATTTAGTGCATATCCGAGACTTGATGAGAGAGGACTGCTGCCTGTTCCTGCTCATTAGACCCTTTTATGAGCCACAAAACAAGTGCATGAGGAGAGCTTGAATTGCTTTTTGTTTTGCTTGTTTTAATCTCAGATAAAACTTATCCCTCATACTGATTCAGTTCTTTATACTAGCTGGGCATCACTTTTTAATAGGGTTTTTTAGTATGGAAAATGATTTATTTCATCATTTACTCATGCATCTAGCCTAATTTTGATGACTAGATGCTTTGAATCAAACAAAAAAACAAATACACTTTGTTCATGGTTTTGTTGGGTTTTTTCTCTTTCATAATTATATATATATATCGTTTAAACCCACACAAGTGATTGGAGGAAGGAACCACCATCAGAAAATGTTATGTAAACACTGAGGGTGAAATTCAGTAGATACTAAAATGTTCTTTCCTCTGAGTCATTTTGGAATAAGACATTTGTGTTACAGTAAGCAACGTGTAATTAGGAATCCAAATTTCACCTTAAGAGAATAAATGGTGAAAAATGGGAATGTCTGATCAGGATTTTAAAAACAGACATCAACTAGTTAAAAAAACCAAATAGATATTCAGATCAGATATTCAGATAGTAACTCCCAAAATTATTCTTTTTGGTAGGATATCAGGAAGTTGATGGTATTTGGTGCCTGTGAGCACAAATACTGGTTGATTCATTGGGTAAGTTAAAATCTATTCTACCTATTAAAAGTAAAACAAGCAAAGTCCCCATAAAGCCACTAAAAATCTGCGTATAGATTTGATTATTGGAGGGATTTCCTGAAGATAAAAAATCCTAATACTGTTTTTTAATTTTTTTTTTCTGAATATTTCATTGGAAACACATTTCATCCTTGTATAGAAATTATAGGAAGTCTTTCAAAGGCCCTAAAGGAAGAGGTGATATTTTCTTTCTTCCTGTGTTCATAGCTTATTTCCTGGAGAGAAGAGGAATCTCCGTTTCTGTTACACCCAAGCAGAAAACAAAATTATTAGTGATGCCTGACTTTACTTAAATAACTGAACTCCCATCTTTGTGCTTTATATAAGTCTTGAAAACTTTGCACTCAGAAAAAAAATCCTTCTTGCCATCTTGGAATTACTCTAATTGGGTCTTGTTGGTATTTGTTGATCTGGGTCACAAAGGTGAGCATATGGCTCTTGTTTTCTTCCTAAGGGGCAGGAAACACACACAAGTGTGTTCATCTGCATGGTACAGAATAGATGGTGGGTCACCAGAAGAGGAAGATTTTTTAGGTAGTTTTTATGGCTGTATTGGGATCTTTCTGATTTTAATCAATGAAATTTTTGCAAGTTCTTCTTGGGAAGTTTGTGAGAAGAGTTTCTTGTAAAGCCAGATTTTTTTTTTTGATGTGTGGGAGTTTTTTGCCTGTAGGGAGCACAGACTCTGGCAATGGATTTATCTAGTGGGAGCAGATAACATGATACTGCCTATCATGAGGAAAAGACACAGCACGGTCTCTAAGAGAAAGTAAAGTTGGAGAAAGAAAAGACTAACCAGCAAGACCATGGAAGTTGTAGCTGCTCCATATCTGGAAGTGCTCCAGGTCAGGTTGGATGGGGCCATGAGCAACCTGGTCTGGTGGGAGGTGTCTTGCACATGCAGGGGGGCTGGAGCTGAATGATCTTTAAGGTCCCTTCCAACCCAAAACATTCTGGTTCTGTGGAGGCAACAAGTCTTCTTCTAGGCTAAAACAAGGCAACAAGTTGTCTTGTTAAGTCTTCCCTTCATGATCCAGTGAGTTTTCTAGAGTCATGCCTGAGAAATAGCTTTTAAACATCCTGTTTTCAAGTACTTGTAGCTTTTAGAATTGCACTGGCCTAGCTCGCATGTCTATGTTGTCCCCTGGTGAGAAATTGGGAGAGGATTTAACAGCTTAATTTTTAACTGAAAATTGTTGAAGGTGTCGTAACATCATGTTGACCAAGTGAATTGTGTTATGGATGGGTCATAAATACACATAATGTTAAAGAAATAGGACAGGGGTTGCACGCTGTCACAGTTAAACTCTGCAGGGTTTTAATCCACATCAGGGCTTTAATTTGCTTTGGTGCTTATGCTTTCTCTCCAGTTCTGTTTTTTAAGGTCGTTTCTCATTAAGTGAGTCTGGTCCAAAACCCCAGCTCTGGTCACATGCATCCTTCATTAGCTGCATTTGTTCCACCAGTGACCACAAATAGGTTGCTGCTCTGCAGCTATGAGTGTGTTTTCTTTCTGTGCAAAATGGTCTGTGGGGTTTTCTGCCTTGCTTTTCTGTAGAGGAGCCTGTGATGCCTCTTCTGATCGGTAGTAGTGACAAGATGATGCACAGCATCCCTCTTGAGCAAACTCAGTTGCTTTTAAATTATAATATTAATTGCTTTTTTGATGAACTGGTCCTAAGGGCTGCTGGTACCTGAAGATCCATCACCAGCCTTTCTGTTCACGTTGTCCAGGATCAATTGCTCTCATCCTTTGCGCTAGCAGGATGGAAGATGAGCAGATCTCTTTGTGAGATAACATGTTTAAAGTCTTTAGAGGTCTGTAGCCAGCTCTTAAATACCACTTTGGGAATAATTTCTTACCTGGAACTGATCAGTGCATCACTGCAATGCACTTCCCCAGTGATTACAGAAGTGATGAGCTTTCCTTTGCTTCTGCCTTTTTCCAGTTTTCCTGACTCTGTGTTGAGTGATGCACTGCACAGAAACAGCTATTTATCTTAAGCAGACTTTTTAAAAACAGAATGGTAATGGAAGTGTTTATGCTGGTTACAAGAGCCATTCATGCTATGCTTTTGTTTGGATCAAAAATGAATCCAGTAAGGATTGTGGGCTACATGCTGGGGAACTTCTTATCCCAGCAGATGATGTGAAAATATCAGCGAAAGGTTAAATGGGCATCTGCCAGGAAGGCAGAACACCTCTGTGGCCTCCAGGGTCTGCAGTGGCACTGGAGAAGAAGCTGGAGTCAGCAGAACCAAAAACCAAAGGCTTTTGGGCCTTGCAAAGTCAGCTGCTGGTTTTACAAGTTGCAGAAGGGCTTAGTGGCTCCTTATGGCACTGTGTTAAGAAGATGAAATGAAGAGCTGTGTTTGGTAAGGGTGTCTTGACTGAAGCTTTCACTGAACACCAGACCCGGACAGCTGTGTAAATGAACAGTGTGACAGTTCACCTGTGCAGCCTGTGCTGAGTTCCAGATGTTTTCTTAGAATAGAAGGTTGCCCATTAGATTACTGGTGTGAGCAGCTGAGGGAACTGGGGGTGCTTAGCCTGGAGAAAAGGAAACTTTCTCCTGCTCTATAACTCTCTGAAAAGAAGTAGCAGCAAGGAGGGGGTCAGTCTCCCAAGGAACAAGTGACTGGACAAGGGAAATGGCCTCCAGTTGTGCCAGGGGAGGTTTAGACTGGTTATTAGGAAAAATTTCTTCCCTGAAAGGTTTGTCAGGCCCTGGGCAGTGATGGAGTCCCCATCCCTGGAGGGATTTAAGGGCCATGTAAAAGTGGTGCTGAAGGACGTGGCTTAGTGGTGGCCTTGGCAGTACTGACTTAAGGGTTAGCCTTGATTATCTTAAAGGTCTTTTCCAACCAAAACAATTCTGTGATTCTGTGATTCTGTATCTTAAATGCTGGTGTTGCCCTTAAACCAACAGTCACTGCTTTGCTTAATACCATATTTAAGTCAGAGATCTGGAGATTTCTTCTGGGTTTGGCTCCAGGGTCAAGTCCAGAGTCTAGAAGATCTGTGACACTGTAGTGCCAACGTGGACTTGGCACAAATACAAGCCTGAATTGTACTACTTTGGACAACACTGCATCTCCCAAAAGGTCCAGGGAGACATTCAGGGTAAAACCTGAGGTTTGAAAAGAAATTGGAAAGAAAAGACTTATGTAATATGTTTTTCAGAGCTGGTACATCCAGTGCTTGAATCTTACAGCAAAGGGGCCCATGTGCTTGTGAGACACTATGCGTTTGGCATTCCACTCTTTGAATTTTTATTTTTTAGTATTTAAAGCCATTAAATTAATCTGACAGCTTGTAGAATGAAAGTGCTCCCTTAGATTTTTATTTGGTATTTTATTTTATTTTAATCAAGTTGCAACGGGATGAGTAAAATGTTGCTGGCTGAACCAGGGTTTTGGGAAGTGAAAAGAATACTTTAGGGTTTAGGCTATTTATGTGTAAGATGTTGTAGTTTCTGAATATCTAGTGAGGTGAAAGAAGCCATTGTTCTGGCATTGATGAAAAATATTATTTGTTTGTTTGTTTGTTTCCTGAGAGCCTTACCAGCTCTGGCTATCCAGTCCCCTGCATAGTTTTTATCACTTGCCAACAGAAGCAGTGCACACAAAAAAAAGTGTTTTCAATACCACCATTTCAGATCATCACACACAGCCCTTTTCTGGTTTTCACTCTTTGTCAGTCACTACTTCTGTGGGAGAAAGCAGTATGGGACTGTCTGACATGAAGGTGGCATTGTTATAGCATAGAAGCCTGTAAAATTCAAGTTTCATAGATAAGAATTTATAATAATAATTACCTCATAGTTTTTTTTTAGTTATTGGAGTTTATGATTTGATTGCAACCAACAGAACTGTTCATTTAGGGGAAGGGAAGGTTCCAGCCTTGTTGCTTTCTGAGTTCCAGCAATGATTTTGAAAAAAACCAGCAGAAAACAGAATTTTACTTGGAGATTAAAATCTCAGCTGAGTGCAGAAGGAACAGGAGTAAGAACTGACCCTGGGCTTGGAAGTGGTGGTGATGCTGCAGACAGAACATGTGCTCCTCTGTGTTCAGAGAGTTTATAATATTAAAAATTGAGAATCTACTGAGCTAAATGCATTGTATACAACACAAACAAGAGTGTTTTACAGAGGCTTTTAATTTGAGCCAATTTACTTTTCTTAGATTATATCTTTTGCTGTCTCTAAAACACAGCCTGTCGCTGCTGAAACTCTTGAAAGTCCTTGCTCCAAAACACTTCAAAGAGAGATTTGAATTCTTAAGGCTCTCTTCTCCTTGTTCCTTTTGGCACAAGATGTTGCCAAAAGTGTCTCATTTTTTAAGGTAGCCTGATTGTCTGTCGTGAAAACTTTCAGGCCAATTAATTTGGCAATGCATATTTAGGAAGAACCCCAAATATTTTATATCAGAATCTTAGCAGAAGTTGGGCAGCCCCGATTCATGGCATTTCTCACACATAATAAATAAAATATTTATCCTTGCTCTTTTGATAAGCCGGGAAGCCATTGATTAAAACCTTGTCTGGAGCTTGTTTCCTGAATTGCTGAGTTAAAGCCTATTTGATCTCTCTTGGTTTTGAATCAGCAATATTTTTCTGTATGGGCAAGAATTTGCACTCGCTTTGATCCCCAAGAGATTTGCTTTGGCATTGCAGGGGCTACATTTCTGTTGCTTTGTGAGTGAAAAAGAAAATGTCTTGTTGAGTGCTGCAGTGTTCCAGATTTGCTGAACTGTCATGTTGTGAGACTTGCAGAAGAGACAACAAACTGTAGATGGCTGCCTGAAGAGGAGCCTTACATGATATGTGCTATGTATTGCAGAGAATATTGACATTTAGTATTTGTTAGGATAATAAGTACAGAAAATTCAGAGCCAGACAAATGAAACTAATTGCTCTATGGATTTTCTTTTATTTTTTTTATTTCAAGGATTTTAAAGATTAGTAATATTTTACACTGCTTGGTGACATATAACAGTCCAAGATGAATGGCTGAAATGAAAAATAAAAGGTGGAAACTTCAGCAGTAAAGTCCTGCTCATCCCCTATAGCATATAATAAAAGGAGGGGAGAGGGGCTTAAAAAAGCGATGTGATAGAAACGTGTATATGACTGTGTAGAGGAAACAATGCCCTTTCTTGGCTTTGGATAGAAATGGTTTTCATTTTTAATTGCACACTTCTCTGCTGGAGCAGTTGATTGGGCTGTCTTACACTAGGACAAAACATGATAGCAGGGAGAAACCCTCCTGGGTCTTGACCTTCATCATGAGGTCAAGAGACCCAGAGACCGATTTTTCTGGTATGACAGTGGCCGTGATTGTTTTCCAGCTTTATCCAACCAAAGATGCTGAGATGGCTAGAGAAATGGTCTTGAGATTTAATATTACTCACTGAAATATTCCCCCATGTTTGGGGAGAATGTTAAAAAAATTAATTAAAAAGCCTTCAAACAATGTATGTGATAAAAACACAAAAAAACCCCCACCTCCTCCAAACTTTATTCAGTGAAGGAAAGAAAAAGCAGTGGAAGCTAGACCTGTTTGTGTCTTTGAATGCCAGCCTCTTTCCAAATCTTGTTGGATAACTCAGGAATTTCAGGAGGTCATAGTCAGGCTTTCAAATCCCTGTTTTGTTCTATGCTACAACAAATCCTTTCAGTCCTGTTGCTCACCTGTTCTCATCCTACACTTGGTTTTGGTTTGCAGCAATGCTTCTTTGAGGAAAGTGAGTAATTCCTTGTTAATTGTTGCAAGGTTTTCTAATTATCCTTGCAGCATGGCTTATCTGCCAGGGTTGTATTGCCACTGAGCAATATTTAGCAGCATACAGAGGCTTGTGTACTCTGTGGGCTTGTGTGCTCTGAACATCTGCACTCATGGAACATGTTCTTCAGGCTTTTGCTTGAGGTCAGTGAAATAAGGCTGCTTGGGGAGTCAATATGTACCAGAGTTTTTCAGTACAGCTCAAGGTAATAATTTATACCAAGGAAGAATCACAGTGGCAAGAACAATGACAGCCCTTAAATATGAATTTGTGCTTTGAGGTTATGTACAGAGTGCCTGTCCCAAAGGACAGGTCTTTGGGAAAGCACAGCTCAGGTTCCTTCCTTTGATCTTGGTTTTCATTGTCGATGATGAAGCAAAACCTCCATGCGTCGTGGCTGGGAGCACTGTGGTGGGGATGGCCCTTCTCTGGGTTATTTTGCGTTCTAAGAGAAATCTGGAATCTGCCTGCTGAGACTTGCAGCTCCCCTTGGGCAGTACCTGTACAATATCAAGTTTTCATGACCACTTACAGATTTACTACTGGGGTTTTAGCCTCCCCTTTTGTAGCCCTTCTGCTGGTACTGGGCACTGCAGATTGCTTTCACATCACCTGCTGGGAGATATGGATACTCCTCTTCTTCCCAAAAAAGGGATCTTGATGATGTTAAATACATATTTTTAATATCTTTTTTCCTTTTTATATCTATTCTAATTTTATTTTGCCACCAGTGATGGGTTTCACAGTGTGATCTGTGATCTTCATCATCTGCTTGGGTGCACCAAAGGAAACCAAGGTAAAGGGCACATCTCATGGCCCTGTGATTGCAACTAACACCCAATGGCATCAATACATGACAAAAAGTAAAACCTGGACAAAAGCTTTGGCAAGAGAGAAATATGGGTGTTGGACATGGGTGCTTGAGAAGCAAAACCCATTTCAATGCAGAGCAGGAATAATTTACATTCATGTTTTTTCTTCTCTCTTTCAGGCTGTGACTGTGCGAAACTCCATGGCTAAATCGTTGTACAGTGCCCTATTTGACTGGATAGTGTTCAGAATTAACCATGCACTCCTCAACTCAAAGGACATGGAGGAAAACACCAAGGTAAGGTCTCACCATCCTTTTGGCCACACTGTTGTGTTTTTAAAATCGGTAATAGGAGGATAAAATTAAATTATTTGAGTGTCCCAATGGAACATTTTTTAGCATCAAGTTAATTTCTCCTCAGGTAATATTTTAGACATCTTTATTTTAAGTGGTGTTTGCTGACCTGGGAAGGGTGAAGCACCTTGAATAATGTATCCTCCAAGTGGCTAGTGGAGAGGTTTTGTTGTGGCCACAAAAACCTGTTTTCCCACTCCCTCCAGGAGCAACACCAAATGATTTTCCCCCCTTGTATGTAAAACTATAGATCCATATATCATTGAGGGGGAAATTGGGAAATTCAGCTAACAGGAGAGGAATTTTGATGAAGTTGCTGCATAAAAATAATTAGAAAACATGAGTGAGCTGTAGTGTTGTTAGGTGCTGAGATAGCACATATCTGACCAACAGGAAAGTGAGATTAGGGGGGAAAAAAAGGTCATAATGGGAAGAGTGAAGCTGGCCCAGTACCAAACCATTTTTCCAGGGAATTGATGGGAAGGATTACATGATGTTTCCTGCAGTGATGGGGCTGGATGCCATGACCAAGGACATCCTCTCCAAAATCAATCTTGTGTTCATCTATGCTCATCACAACGAGGGGATGCTGACCCAAAAAGCACAGCTGTCCAGACGTGTCCATGCAGGCACGTGCTTGCAGCTCACCAGTGACCCTGGTCTTGGGAATTTTGGGCACAGGCCAGCAGTGTGTGTGTTTGGAGGGGTTGGTTGTACATCCCAGCTGAAGCTGCAGCTGCCAAAAGGAGGATTGTTTTGTTAAGTGCTAACATTACATTTGAGTTACACCACAAGACCAAAGCTGGAGGGCTTTGTGACATAGCTCATCCTTTATTTAACTCCACAGAAGGGCTTGTGGAATGAAATTATAGACTGCAAATAAATATAGACACAAATAAAATTTGGTAATATGCTTTTCTGACAAGAAGGGTTGTTAAGGTGGGTAACATCCAGTGTCTCTTCTGACTGCCCGTGTTTCCTCACCCTCTGTTTAACTTTTTTACCAAAAACATTGTGTTCTTTCCTGATTTTTTTTAAATCCAACTCATCATAAGTTTTGCCTGGGGGAAGAAACATCCACAGCTGTTGGCGTGTTTGGTGAAGCAGAAAAGGTGAATTCATTTTGAAGAGGAAATGCATCTCCAATACTAATTAATCATTTTTTAATGATCCAATGATTTTTAAACAGTATTATCTGTTCCATAATATTTCGATAGAAAATCAGACTAGGATACTATTGCTTGCTTGGTCAGCATGTCTGGAATAGCAGGGCACAGCAGTAGATGTTTACGGGCCATTAGACTTGGGTTCCCAACCTCAAATCTCAGCAGGTAAGAGCCGGAACAGCCCAAATTCGTGCTGTTTCCCAGCATCACTGCTGCATATTAACCCTTTGCTCCCTCCAGCCCAAATTGTGCAGCGTAATGACCTCCCCCTTGCCTGTCTCCCTCTGTCGTCTCATGTTCTCCCAGTTCCAGTTTTCTGACCCTTGCTTTTTTTTTTTTTTTTTTTTTCTTTTTTCTTTTTCTTTCTTTTTTTTTTCCTCAAATCACATAGTGTAGCAGTATGATCCAGGTCAGGCAGCCAGTGCCTGAAGCATGCGCTGCCCTTGCCCAAGAGCAGATCCACCTCTGCTGGCAAACACCCAGGACCTGGAGCTTCAGGAATGTGCAGGCTCAGAGCAGCAGTGAGATCCAGCCAAGGCAATCCTGGGCTGTATGCCTGCCAGGTTTTTAGAGAAGGCAGGGAACAAAATACCAAGAATTACATACTTCTAGAGACAGGAAATGTGGTTAGGTTTCTCCTCCTCCATGAATGTGCGTTGGTTTTCACAAGTCCCTGAGAAGTGATGCAGTTGCACAAATCCTACCTGTTTTGTGGGTAGAGAGGTTAAATTAAGAGTTGATGCTGCAGAGAGCATCCTCGTGAAACGTTGACAAGCCAATTTTCTCTGGAGTTGTTTTACACCGTCACCTCCTTACCCCTTCTCTTTTTAGTCTTAATTTAGGTCATTCCAGCACAGAGGGATGAGAAATGCCTCCCTGGACTGGGCAGGGCTGGAAATAGCTGCTTCTTTGTCCTCAAGGAATAACCTTGCTGCCAGCAAGTGGTTGAGCATTCCAGGCTCTATGGCTGCCACTGGGTTTGCTCTGCATGCTGTGGAAACACGTGCAGCCGTCTGAGTCTCCCCAAGTCCTTTTGCTGTCACAAAGCAGCATTGCCCCAGCCACTTGGACAGCTCTTTTAACCAAATCTCCTGCTCAGCCAAACTGGTGGAGGATATAAAGGTCATGGGTGCAGATGGTGTTTGGTCAGGAGGACTTTTATAGCTCCTTACTCTGGTGGAGTTGGTGGTTTGGTGGTAGGAAGACCTTGGTCCTAAAAAGTTCCTAAAAGTGGAACAATGGGAATGGAGACAATTTTCTTATCCCAATATGTGTCTTTATTTGATATCACCAGCAAGGAGAAGATCAAAAGATGAAGCTGGGTAAAAAACCACAAAAAACCAGGCTGTTGTCCTTCCACTTGTTTTTTTTCCAGCAAGTCTTTGGAAGATGTAAATCAGATCTTCGATATCCAAATGTAGTAAAATGTACAGTGAATTATTTTGGGGAATTACAGTGGGATTTGGCTTATCTTGCTTGCTGACAGGTTTCAGTGCACGTTATTTCTGAACCAAGTTCTAAATAAGTTGTTTGATACTGTGTGTTTGATGCTCATAGCAGTGCTACTGGGTATCAGCTTCACTCTGACTCCCTTTTCCTCCATCTTCTCTCCACCACTTTCAGCTTCTTCTGTGTTACCATGATCTACAACAGGCTCTCTGAAATTTGACCTTTATTAATGAGGTCAGAGACACTCTCTCCTCTTGAGGACTAGATTACTGAACCTCAGAGAGTCTCTTATTTAATTCCTCTTCTGTAAATTAGGTTAGGAATTGTTAGAAGTCCGTCTCGTTGCTTAAGTGATGATACAGTGTAGATTGTGGTGGACCAAAAGACATTTCTTCCAAGGGTTGGTTGTTTTTTAAGTTTTTCCCATTTTGGTTCCTGTGAAGTGTCTTAATTTCTGCCTACATAGCCCCACTGCTATCTTGAGACAAGGCTCTGCTTACCTGCTGATGCTGGTGAATGTGAATTCATGTCCACAAGAGGAATTCATTTAAATTAATGGCTGGGAAGAAAACACATGGTTGAATTCATGAAGAATTCATGTCTGTGATGAAAAATCACTCTAATTTAATCAACAAGTTAATCCTCAGCTGTCTGACCTGAAGCAGAGGGAAGAATTGCTGAGCAGGCACCAGCTTTAATGAGCATCTGTTCATTATTTGTAGGTCCCAACTTCCAAATTCATAGCAAGTCACTGCCTCTGACTTTATATAATAGCCATGCTGTCTGTTATAGTGATGTAGGTTGGAGTAGTCCTTTTAGTTTTAGTGGTGATGAGGTTTTGTTTGGGTTTTTTTTAGAGTATTTGTTTTTCAATATTGTAAAAAAACCAAAAGAAACCCATACTTTTTTTAAAAAAAAAAAAGAATATAAAAAAAGAATTATAATAGAAAATATTTTTTCTCAGAATTTGAAACATTTGTGATTGCCAAAAAAAAAATAGTCCTCGATGATGGAATGACATCACCAGTGTGCATTCGAGGCGACATAAATCAGCTCCAACAATTGCTGTTTATTGGTGGTTTGGGAATTGAAGAAGACATGAATGTAGCTTCAACACCATCATTTGCTGAAAGCCCTTAAGACTCCTGCTAAGGGTTTAAAGGGATGTTTTTTTAGGTAACCATGAGGTCATTTTTATTAACTCAAAGGGGACGTGATTCCTAACCTAGGGTTTGCCCAAATTTTAAAAATCCTTGTAAATGGACACTTCTAAATACAGGAATTTTGCAGTAAAATTGATTTTAAGTAAAGCAGTCACCCACTGCTGGATTGTCTGGGCTGCCTACTTGTTAATTTTAAATGTTAGTTTTGATGAAAGAATGACACTGACACATAAGCTGGATTTGGCAAATTGGAGTCTAAATTGTATTACATGTTTTCCTGCTTTCTTTGTGGCACTTTTCAAAGGGTGACTTTGAAACTGAGAAATTAGAAGACTGGTAAAGGTAAAATTTCTTCGATTATTTTATTGAATATGGAACTGAAAACTTAGTCCTAGAATGATCCAGATTCTGGTCCTCTTTTAAGCAGTTTAGCATAATAATTTAAATATACATACTTCAAGGGAAATCATATTTATTTCACCTTGCTATAAGGAATGTCCCTGTGCTGGTAGATTGATGCTGCTTTATAATGGGGGTGGGGGAAAAGAAAAAATTATATATATATATATATATATATATAAATGAGGGGGGGTTTGGCCAGAAAGGCAAAAAAAATAGCCCTACATCTCAGATTTAAAAGTTTTACCCATTTAAAGACATTGACCTCTTTCTTTCAGGAGCTCTGTGCTGCTTCCTCCTATAACAGAGGGCAATCGACCTGATTCACCACAGAGCTCTGCCCTCATTCCTCTGGCATGAAACTCTGCAAACCAACTCTTGCATCTTAAAATTTGTATTCAGGAGTTGTCCACATAGTCAGTGGTGTGAGAAAAATACTGTTTTTCCTTGTGTAACATCTGTGGCAGAATTAACCATCCACCTCTTCTATGGTTTGACACCCGTAGTGAATTTCTTAAATACAGATTATTTCTTACAGTTCCTGGCTGAGTTTATTTGATTTGGAATGTCAGCAAAAAAATTGTAAAAATTTCAAAATACTTTGTTTTTTAAGAGGATACTTTTATAACTGAAATAGCAAAATTTTTCCTATATAAAACTCCTGTATTTTGCTTGATGAGTTTATTTGCATGCACACATTAAAATACATTCTGTAGAAGTTTCAACACATTAAATGAACCAGCGTTGAAAGAAGGTTTGGGGTATTTTTTCCTCAACTAATTCTTGTTAAATTATGTTTGTGAAATCTCAAAAACCTTGTTTTGTTTAAGTGTTCAGTTGTGGCAGGGACTTAACTATTTCCACAGAGCATTAGTGAAAGCCAGTGTCAGTTATTCCATAGGGATTCTGGAAGTGTGTACATTTTCTCTTTTAAGTCCTGATTTTCTGTAGTGCAATAGAGGCTTTTATCCAGAGTAATTTTCAGGAGCTCTTGTGGGTTGGAGGGAGAAGCTTGCACAGCGTTGGGGTTGGGATTTGCTTTCAGAAGGGTGATGTGAACGGGGCATCAGTGTCATGGATGAGAAAAAGGCACTTTGTCCTGTTGATGTCACCACTTTCTCTATATGAAATATAGGTAAAATGTGACCTAATTATTCCAAGTGTTACAGAAGAATTCTTACTGAAATCTATTTAAAAAAAAAAAAAGATGAAGCAGAAGGTTTCTGGCTGTTAGGCTGGCATTTAATGAATACATCTGTGAACAATAGGGTTGCCCCTTCCATTGAGAGAAGCAGGAGGAGGAGGCTTGACCCTTGGGAAGTAGCAAGTGAGAGCAAATCCCTCTGCCAGGCTCAGTCCTTGGTCTCATGGCTTCCTAATTTCCATCTTCTGGTCAAATGGCTCTTTCTCATGGGCGTTTTGCCAAATGATGCAAACTTCTGGGAAGCTGGCCAAGGACCTTCAGTAGCAGTCCTTGTCATGGCTGAAAGGTGATGAAGAGGTAAAGAGTCTGGCCCTGGAACAGGAAAAAAATCCTGGATGAAGAATATAGTAGCCAAAGATCTCTTGGGAAAATTAGTTATAATCGTGTCGTTGTGATTGCATTTTTGTTTTTAATACTTTTTTCACTCATTCTAGTAGCCAAAGTCTGTATCATGCAGAGCTTCAGCTCCCAAGCCGGGTGGCTGGCCTGCCCACAGCAGCTCTCTCTGTTCTAGCCGTAGGTGGTTCCCTGGTCAGGAGTTGAGCACAGAAGGAATATTTTCCTCCCACGTTATGTTCTCTGTTGAAAATGCACGAGCTGTGGTGTAGAGAAACTTGTGGGTAAGCTGGTTTATATTTCTGGCAGTGGAGTTAGGAAGGTAGTCATATGAAATCCAGAGTGCAGATAAGACCAATAAGATTAAAGCAGGGGTGCCTGGCAGCTCTCAGGTTCTTGTGAAGTGACACTTTCCTTTCTCCTCCCTGCTTGAGGTTTTGTTCATTTCACCAGTGCAAATGTTTTTACTTTGCTTAATATTTTTCTTTAATTAATGGTAACACATGAATACAGTCCATGTATAAGCAAGATGGCTTTGGTTATAACCCAAAGTATGGTTTGCTAACAAACTGCTGGCAGAGCTGTCCATGCATGTGTCCTTCAGACTCTTCACTCCTTTTCTGATGAGCACAGGCTTGCTAGATGGATGAGCTCTCCAGAAAAAGTCATGTACAGGTTTGGAAGCTGCACGTGAAATTAAACCTACTTAAGCCTGGGTTTTGCCTAAGCTCCCTGTGTCAATCAGGTTCATCTGCTGGCTCATCCCCACCTCCCTTTGTTTACCATATTTGTCCACCAAGCAGAGGGCTCAGAGTGCTGAGTGATCAATTCTCACAGAAAACAGTACCTACACAAAGGAGAAAGGTCCACATTTCTACTCCAATTAAGGGAAGAAAGGATGGTCCTGAGCCAGGGAGTGATGGGTTGTGCTTGCTTGCAGACCAATGTACACGTGGCCAGTGGGCTACTGTTTGCCCCTTGCCTGACTGGTGTGGAAGGAGTGAGGGTGGCCTGGGAGGAGAGGAGGGGTCCAGGAGGCTGCAAAGCAGCTATGAATTCATAGTAGTGTTGGCCTCCTTTTGCCAGCATAGTAAACCTGGGTGCACCCATGTCTTGATAACCATCTCAGAAAGTTAGAAGAGAGACCAAACAGGGTTAAGGCTCTTCAGTTTTGAGAAAGGATGGGGTGAGATACTGTTGAGGTTTATGAAACCATCAAAGTTGTGGGAAAAAAATCAATTTACAACTGTAACTCACCATACTGGGTATGGATTTAGTAAAAGAAAAGACTTCTCTGTTGGTAACTTCTAGAAGCTAGCCTGAGAGTTGTGATGAACCCTAGTGTCAGTGGGTTAAAAAAAAAATTGGATGTGTATATCTTTATACATCTCTTGGCTGTGCAGTAAAGGGACACAGATGTACCTCTCCCCCTCCATCCTCCTGAAACCATGGGTGTTGGTAGAAAAGGGTGATAGACCACAGAAGAATTATGCTGACATACCCAGGGTGGGATGTCCTGCTGCTATGGTTGGACATGCTGAGCTGGGAAAATGGTTGGGCTGGTCCTGCAGAGAATGTCTCATGTCTTGGTGACTGGGGCAGGGATGGCTGTGCCAGAGCACAGGGCCCTGGGACAACATCCATTGGAAATGAGGCTTGGTTCCCTTCCCAACCAAGGGACCTTTCTTCAAGGTAAGCAGTAGCCAAGTCTTCAAAGGGCACAGAAAGGAGGGAAAGTGAACTCCTGGGTCATTAGGTTAGAAAAAGAGCTTTTGTTTTATTTACTCAACAGCTCTGTTGCTGAAGTTTTTAATTATGAAGGAACCTGGCCCAGGAGGTGGTTTTGAGCCCCCCCCTTTCAGCTTCATTACTATTTTTGCATTATTTTACATCCCCTTCAGTAAGGTGAGAATGACCCAACATTCCAAAAATCAGTCTGTCTGGGTTCTAGTTCTCTGTAGGTGACATTCATCTGATGTTGGTATTTTATATTTGATGTTATTTTAATTGTACCCAGGCTTATTTTCCTTGGTTGTAATGGATTCTTTCTGTGCAAACCTGTGCTGTGCAGGTGACTCTTTGAAAAGCTTGCGGCGTTTTTGCTTACACACCCTGTATTCACCTTGTAGGCATGTTTCTGTGGAGTGTTTTCTTGGTGGTAGCCTTTTCTTACCCCAATCCTATCCCCATTTTCTCCCTCAAAAGAAAAACACTGACTTAGATCCAATACAGTAATTTGGAACTGGATTCAGGTCTCTTCAAAGATGGCAATTTGTCTATAAACTAAAAAAAAACAAACCCAAAACCTCACAACTCTAAAAGGACTTTTCTTGTAGGAAAAGGCCATTTGTCAGGGTAACTAAAGTTACATGTTTTTTCTCTGATGTAGGTGAAGTCTTCCAGATGGCATAGTATCAACAGTTCCAGTAAAAATTAAAAGTCCTGAATTAAGCATGTTTAATTCTGTTTGTGTGTTTTAGATTAGGTACTGCGTACAAACAATCCATTTACTTTATGTGATTTTATTCTAATCTGCATTTTTACTTTTCTTGCAGACTTTATCCATTGGAGTACTTGATATTTTTGGGTTTGAAGACTATGAAAATAATAGTTTTGAGCAATTCTGCATTAACTTCGCCAACGAGCGCTTGCAACACTACTTTAACCAACACATTTTCAAACTTGAACAGGTATGTCTGGAAAGATTATGCCTCTGATTCCAATAAGCGTTGACTTGAGTTTGGTGGTGCTTATAAGGTTCCTAAATTGCCCCTTTAATTTCTGTATGTTAAAGAGTATACACTCAATAATTCAAATTTAGCTTTAAATTCGCTCACCTTGTAATTTACTGCTACCTGTAAAATAAAATCCAATCAGAGATTTGCAGGTTTTAAAGAAAAAATCTGGGTTACAAATATCCTCAAACATCATGAAGAACTTAACCATTGCTCTTCTGTCTCTTTTCATGCATGCTGAGAGGGCTGAGCTGTGGGCAATTTTTTTCCTGCTTTTGGCTGGACTTGCTGCTATGTCATTTAATATCATATTAAAGTTATTTTTCAGCATCGGTTGAAAATACCACTCCAGTATTCTGGTGGCTTTTTGCTTTCTAGTGTTAATTTGTAGGGAGGGAGGATTGCCACACTCATACATGTTCTGCAGGGGCAGACTTGAAGTCTTTATGACCTCCAGTAGCCTTGGCAGATTAGGAGAGGTTGAACTTTAAGCTTTGCTTTAGATTTGCTAAGACTGTGTGTTGCTTTCCAGCCTCAAAGTAATGTGTTGCAATTGAGATAACAGCAATACAGGCCATAATTTATCAGGTAACATGTATGCCAAAATGGCATGGTCTATTAATTATGATGGGAGGAGGCTTCTCCAAACATCATTTGTTATCTGAGAGCAAGCAGGACAAGAAAACTGCTCAAGTATATGATGTTTCATGGATGTACAACATATAATTGGGCTGTATAATGGAGTAAATATGTGACAGACCTTTAAAATGCCTTTTTTAATGCCAGTCTGCATGCCCTCCCTTGAGGTGATATTCTTCTTTGGGTGAAGAAAAGGGAAATCCTCCTTATCATTGGTTTCAGTAGAGCTGGTATTTGATGTGCTGTGCTCTGAGGCCTGAGTCCAGCTGAGATCAGAGAATTAAACCAGCCCTTCCCAGAAACCCTGGTAGTTTCTTTTTGTGGTTGTTTGGTTTTGGATTTTTTTTTTCTTCTATCTGTGCAGCATTATAAAAGATCTCAAAAGTCAGAAAGGGAAATCTCCTTGTATATGAGGATGGTCAAAAATAAGCATTGTAGCCCTGAGTGGATCACTTTGGGGATGTTTGTCTAAGGTTTGATATTTCCTTGTTAACTCTCTCATTTTTGGACAAGAATGTGGAGCAGAGCTGCTGAAACCTATTTTATTTCAGTTTTGTAGCTGGTCTTTGATGAACCCTACTCAATAGATGCCTGAAGAAGTTACTGAGAAAACTTGGTGTATTTCTAGAAACAGGGTTTTTTTACCATTGTCCACCATAAGAAGGCAAAATAAAAGACTTGCTAAGCAAATACAGCTAGGTTTTTCTGAATAACTTTTGAGAACGGACTTGAGGAGAACATACCCTTCTTGAAAGCTGGAGAAAGAGGTGATACTTTGATGAGGTGGGATTTCAGGGCACTTGGGTGTTGGCAGCCTCCATTAGCTTTGCAGGAGGCAAGATGCTGCCAGCCATAAAGAAATTCCCTTGCTTGGAGGAGGATTTCTTAGAAGGTCAGTGCTTCTCCCCAAGCCCAGGGTAAATGCAGAGCTCCTGCTTGCTCTCTGTTTCTCCTTGGACCTGCTTATAACCAGTGGCCTAATTAGCTTTCTCCTGCAAAGCTATCAAGCACATGAAGTCAGTAAAGTCATTATTTGCCATATGGAGGAGAGGAGAGGTTGTGGAGCAATCTGATTGCAAAGGGCTCCTTCCAGTTCTTCATGCCAGAGCACATCATCCACCTGAGGCTGGAGCACTGCAAACTCTGCTGGAGTACAATTCCATTGTCTCTGCATTGTTTGCTTTCTATAAACCTAAGTAAGCTGTACAGCTGCAGGAGTGCCAGTCCTTGGGTGAATTATTTGTATGGTTTTATCACTTACTTTTCCTTTTCTTGCCATTACCTGCTGCATGAGGAGGAGTAGGGGGGAAAACTGATGATACACACTCATATCTCATGTCTTTAGACTATCCTTCCTTCCTAGCTGGCCCAAAGATTGTCCTGCGTTTTAATGAGAGTTGCCCTGAAGACTTGGTTGTTAATACTGTGTTTCAAAATATCCTAATAGTTATATTACTTTGAGCTGTGAATTTATCTGAGATGTCTGTGGCTTCTCTGTGTCTAGAGATAGGCTGCTTGGATGTCCAAAGTTTGTAGGAGCCTGGACATATATAGCTGAGGTAATTTGATGCTTCTGCAAAAAGAAATGATGAATTGAAGTATTGGCTAAGGATTTTTCTTAAAATTTGTGTGCACGGTCAGTATTTAGCCATGATGTAATTGTTGCTGTGGTGTACTGCTGGTGTTATGGAAACCAACATACCTACTGTAAAGTCATCTCAAAGATGCATGACTTTATTTTCACCTTTATTTTCTTAAATTTTTTTTTCTTGGTGAAACCTAATACAATGTGCTTTGCAAACCTGTTTTTAAACCTTCTGTCTGAAGTCAATGCTATTTCCAGAGGTTTGCAAACAGGCAGCTGAGGCTTCCTCAGGGAGTCTGGCTTCACCCTGATACCCTGACAAATACAGGGGCTGCCCTGCTGGTCTCCAAGAGCCTGCAAAAGTCTTTGCAGTAGCAACTGGCTCTATTTGAGCCAGCCATTAGAATAAGGACAATGCATTGCTGCCCATGTTTTGCAGAAAAATAGGAGAAAGCAAAAAATGGTAAACAGTGGAGTTCTGCCTTGGATAAAAAAGGTTATTGTAGTTTGGTTCCTTGTTTCTTCTAAACCAGCTGTTCTGGATGACTCATGGGAACATCCTGTAGTAGATGATGGAAGAGTACAAGAAAGATCAACCCTAGCCAGGCAGTAAAAGCCAGGATCATAAATCCTGGTCTATATAGGCAAACTCTTGGCTTTGAGATGGTAATGATCTATGTATTAATCTAGAACAACTGCTATTTCAGGAACTGTAAGTTAAATACAGCATCCTCCATCATGTAGCAGGGGTGGTTTTCTCCTCCCTGTGTATCTCACAGGTTTATGGGGAGGAGGTTGGATGAGAGGAACTGGTGGCTGCAAACACTGCCTGGTGCGGTGCTTGCTCTGGGCAGCAGGAGGATGGAGCATCCTTCACCAGGCTCCATGCAAAGTGCAGATACCTTCAGCTCTTCCAGGCAGCACGGGCTCATCCCTCCCTTGACCTGGTGACTTCAGGCAAGAAATCCCTGTATCTCTTTGACTCACAAGGTGCTATCAGAGCATCACACCTCGGTGTGATTCTCTGCTCCATCCCCATGTCCTCCTTGAGTGACCTCCTCTGCAGAGCAGATAAGGCCAGTTTAGAGCATTGCACAAAATAGTTTCCATGCCACAGCCATTGCTGCTTCTTTTCTTCCCCATTTTCTACCTTTTGTTTACCCACCAAACCTTAATTTTGAGGACATCCTTTTATTGTTTAAAAATACAGATGAATAACCAAGGTTGAAACTGGAAAAAAAAAAACCCAAGCCACATTATACTATTTGGAAGTTGACCAACTGGCATGAGCTCAAGTGTTGAGCAAAGTCTGTTTTCTGGTGGGGTCCCCAGTGAGTTTGATATCCTAGCCAGCAAACTTCAGCCTGCTCAGATAGATAAACTTCATTTCATGAAGATAGCACCTCTTGTGAAGTGTTTGCTCTGTAAATAATTAGGGAGGTTTTTAGGTTTTACTGGTCTCGTGTAATAGGTGGAAAAATCTGACAGTCTGGACTAAATCATGGACATTTTAACAATTTGGTCATCACAGTAGGAGTGAATTAATTTTAAAAAGCATCAGTTTGTTGCTGGACAGGGTGATAGGTGGTTTATTTAGTCTGTGAAATGGCTGCAATGTTTTAAAAAGCATCTTGGATATATAGGCTTTCTCATGCTGTGCTGCTCTGTCTCCATTTTATTTAGAGAAAATATGAAAAGTGAGAGCATGAGCTATATAGAAATACAAACATTTAAAACAGGAAAATTGAAATACAGAAAAAGAAAATAGGACATTTAAAATATAGAAAATTAAAATATGAAAATTCAAAGTAAATTGAAAGTAAACTAATTGTAATGAAACTAAAATTAATACATTAAAATAAACAAAATAAACAATAAACTATGAAAACAGAATCTCTGTCCTATTGCTTGGAGCACTGACCTCCTGGAGTGAGGAGTTTTTTGTCTCTCATCACTGATTAGGCTTGAATGCCTCTTTATTGCCTCTGAAGACAACAGCCAACCATCAGAAGTCAACTGTAGCAAACTGGGAGGCTCAGTTCAAGTTTCTGTTTTCCTTGGAGATGGGAAACTGGATGCCCTGTGAAAAATGCTGCTGTCAGCTCTGGGCCATATGACACGTGGAGAAATAATGAGCTGCACAAGTTATTGATTTATTATTTGGCAACACACCATCATGTGTAACTCACATTAGGGGGAAAAACAAAGGATGCTTGGAGTATGGAACTCATGTTTAAAAAAATATTAAAAAAAGCTTGCAGTAATTTAAAATGTTCTCTGTAGGTTTGGAAGATTTCAAGTTACAGGGCTGAAATAAAACCCAGCACTGGTCATCACTGGTCCCTCAAAGCATTGGCTTGGGTCCTCCACTTCCTGGGATCTGGGGGTGCCTTGGTTTGCCACCCCTTTGTTCCTGGGTTTCTACAGATGATGAACATTCCTAATAAAGATTATATTATATTATATTATATTATATTATATTATATTATATTATATTATATTATATTATATTATATTATATTATATATACTGTCATACCATAGAATAGTTTGAGTTGGAAGGGACCTAAAAGATCATAGAGTTTCAACCTCCCTGCCATATATAATATACAACCTACAATATATAAGATACTATATATACCTCCCAGAAGCAGTATTCTTAAATATGCCTTGAGTGGTGTATATTTATTTTCCCCATTAATTTAGATAGCAAAAAATGAAAGAAACTAATCTGCCAGCAGATCACACAGCAGCATCCTGAAGCTCACACTCCTGACTGGTGTAAGAGTGTGTTGGGAAGAAAGATGCTCCTGCAAAGGCAGGGCATGGTATCGTGCCAAGGTGTGGTTTGCCAGCTGAATCACTCATCACCGATTTCCCCCATTTTGAGAGCAAAATACAACTTCTGATTGAAACCTGCTGTGGCCACTGGAGCACAGGGAGCTGTTTTGAGCTCAGAGATGGGTGCTGCAGGGCTGATGTGGCTCATACAGCCACAGGCATGAAACCCAGGGCTGAACCTGTCATTTTAAATCACTTTCTTTAGTCCGTATTACAAAAAATTAAAATCTCAGGCTGCAGAACTAAAGAAGAGCAGAGATTGTCCACAGGCAAAGGATCAGCCTCAAAATAAAGCCAAATTCAGTTGCCGTTCACTGAAGAGCCTCTGAAGTGATCACCTTGAGGGAGACCATCTCAAGGAGCACTTGTGCTTCAAAGCTGGCTGCCAGCATGGCTTGGGACTTCAAACTAGGTGGCAGAAGCAATTCAGGGGGTTCTTGCCAGAGCCCCAGCATTGCCAGACATCATTAAAATAGAGCAACTTATAAACCCATTTCTAGACTGGACATTTATAGAGGATGAAGATTTATGTTTATATATACTGTGTCTGCAGGCGTGTTATTGAAATATATATATATATATATGGCTGCTGGTATAAATTCCTTTTCTACTTAATTTGAGAATGTAGATAAAATGAAAGCAGCAGCAGCCTCTATGTCCTTTTCTGGAGGGATGTCAGGAACCCAAGGCATGTGCCTCGTCTGTAGCCCATAAGCACCAACACCAAACCAGCCATTGGTCTTGTTCATTTGGGACCTCTCTAATAAGGTTTTCCCATCTCAAGGTTCTATGAAATAAAGCTCATTTTAATTATCAAATTAAGCCCAGAGGACTTGGCTGGGAATGGCTCACGGTGCCTGCCCGTGTTTGCTGGACAAGTAATTAATCCTCCATGGGATGGATTCACTTGTGGATGGGTGGATGGATGGATGGATCAATCTATTGATCCTGGGCTAATCTCTCCAGGTTGAGAGATTTCCCTACTCATTGCTGTCATTTCCATCCTTGAAAAAGCTTTCCCAAGCTTCCCAAGATAGATTTTATGTGTGTGTGTGTGTGTATCCAGAAAAGAGCTTTAACAAGGTTTAGCTCCTTTAGTTTATCATATAAAAATGACTAATCTTAATGTAATTTTTAAAGTATGAAATATTATGTTCTTTTCCTTGTAGGTTAGTTTGCAAATTACAGCTTCATTTCTAATCTTTGAACTGAACTTTTTGAGATATTTTTCATATCTTCTTGTTCATGGGCATCTGCAAGGCTGATGGGACCAAGTTTCTGCATGAGCAATCAAGAAAGAAGCAATTTATATGCTTGGGTTTAGTGGCTCTAAGTGTGAATTTGCAAAATTTTGCAATTTATATTTTGGTGGGTGTCAAGTTGACTCACAATATTTTCTGAAGAACATGTGGAGAATATTTTAAGCTGGGGAAGTCAACTAGGGATGGAGAGGTATGTGGAAGTAGTTTTAATTCCTAGTTTCCCACTCTGCAAACACCACCTGTAGCTGAAGCAGATGGTGTTTGCACAGTGGAATGTCTCACCCTTCTGTTCTGTTGTGGATTTTTAGGCAAAATGTGTACAATTAAGTATCCCAAAATCTGTGCCTATTGATTGCATTGGAGAGTATTGGGTATTAGGTGAATATTCTGGATTAGCTGAGGTTTTTATGATGGAACATGATTGGAAGCATTCCCCCTGTGAAGCTACACTGGAAAAAAAGGATTTTACAGTTTCTCACTTTCTTTGGGGAATTTTCATTGTGGAAACCAGGTTTCCTATGCCTCAGTAATGAAAGGCTTGGGCAGATAAACTCTTGGGGCTTATCTAGCTCAGTCTGGGAGGAGGGAAAAGAGCTGATGGCTTTTCCTCTGCTTTGGGGATTTATGTTTCCAAAGCAGGGATTGCTGTGCTTTCAGGAGACAGCAAATGCCCTATTTTCTTTCTGTGCAGTTCCACACAAATAATTAATCCTTTCAGTTTGTTTCCTTCTTATTATGCGTTAAAGCTGAAGTGTTTAACCCTTCTTTTTCCTCTCATCCTGGCCCCATCCTCAGGAAAGAGCCCAGAGCATCATCCCTGTCTTTGGGTTTTAAATGTAATTTTTTGGGGCTCCTTCTCCATTTTCACTTTTGACGGTTGGCAGTATCCCTATGGTATAAGACATCTGCCTCCAAGGCACTGAAGTCCTGAGAGATTTTCATGGCTTTTAGCTTGGAAGCTGTGTGGAAGCCCAACACCCTCTAGACCTATCTAAGTCATGTCAAATATTTGAGCTTTGATATCCCATGGCAGGGCAACAAATTTCATATAGCATGGAAAAATAGTCTGTTAAGGCCTGGTTTTTCACTGCCTTTTGGTTTTGTGCTTTAAAGTAGATGGGAAACTTCTTATGTTTTTTTATTTTGCATTTTTACCACATTTCTCCTGTTTCATTTCTTCTTGGTGTTTCTGTGCTCCTCTTTTAAAATTTTCAAGCTCTTAATCATTCCCTCCTACCACCTCTTGATTTTACTGTATGATTCTGGGGAGCAGTAGCACCCAGTGGCAGTGATACTCTAGAGAACTACATGTTTAAAAATTTTGTTTAATGTTTTCTGCTCTAATTATGGTTATCAGCAGTTGGTTTCCCTTACTGTTGACCATGACTGGGCATGGAGTAATTCATACAAGAGAATATGTGGCTGGGTAGAGATCCAAGGTGTTTTTAGGCTCTTATGTATTTTCTCCCACTCACGATATACAAACCTTTAATTCTTCTGTGGATTAGAACATGTTTCTGTTTGGCTTAGCATTGAAATAAAGTCTTGATAACAGAACTAATCTAACACTCCTATAAAGATAACAGGACTTGGTTCTCTACAGGTTGAACCATAAAATTACAGATCTTTTCAGTAGGGATTCAATCAAGCCTTCTGTCCCAGCTGGGAAGGTTTTCCTGGTGCTCAATTTGTGCATTTTAATCTTAATTTTGTTATTTAATGTGGGGTAAGCAGTGCTTGTACTCTGGAGTCAGCTGTAGTCAGGCAGGGTTTCTCTTTAATATTGCTCATCTATCTTATCACTAGAGTTTCTTTTAATTTTCATTGATAAAAATGTTGGATGTTCTGCCACATTCTGCTTTTTTGCTGCCCCAAATTTGATGTGCCAACATGTCAGAAACAATGTCATGTCATATTCGGTAAAGACTGATACTCATATTCTAAGTAGGTGCCTTTCAAACTCTGAATCTGCATTTTATAATTTTGTGTAAGGTTTTAACATCCTAAAATATGTTTTATTCCAGTCTGAGCATTGTAAGCTCTCAAAAGCATTCTTTTCAAGCAAGAAAAACTCAGCTAATAGTGCCTGTTCTTAAGAGCCACCTCCTTGCTCAGTCACATCTGCCTTAATATTGAATGCAACAGTGAAGTACTCCTGGATACGGGTTTTTACCCCAAAGAGAAGTGAGCTGAAGTCACTAAACCCCTTCTCTCCTGCGCTGCAGCTGAGTCAGAGAAACTGAATCCCCATTACACAGTTTTGCTGACAAGGCTGCTGCAGAGCACTTCTCCAGGCTGTATGATGAGGTTTGAGGAGCACCAGCAGAACGGGTCCATGCGATGACGCGTGGCACTGGGGTTGACGCGGTGCCAACGTCACCGGGGTTGGGGCAGCAAAATTGTTTCTAAGTGGACGATCAGGAAGTGTTAATGTACTCATGGTGGCTCTGCACATCACTGGGAGAGCAATCAGTAGCATCTCACCCAATTGGCTGATTCCAATGAGATGAGGTTCAACATTCCAAGTGCCAGGTCCTGCACTTTGGCCACAACAACCCCATGGGGAGCTCCAGGCTGGGCACAGAGTGGCAGAAAGGGACCTGGGAGTCTGGATTGACAGGAAGCTGAACAGGAGCCAGCAGTGTGCCCAGGTGGCCAAGAAGGCCAATGGCATCCTGGGCTGGCTCAGGAACAGCGTGGCCAGCAGGTCCAGGGAAGGGATTCTGCCCCTGTGCTCAGCCCTGGGGAGGCCACAGCTTGAGTCCTGTGTCCAGTTCTGGGCCCCTCAGCTCAGGAAGGAGGTTGAGGTGCTGGAGCAGGTCCAGAGAAGAGCAAGGAGGCTGTGAAGGGATCCAGCAGAATTCCTGTGAGGAAGGGCTGAGGGAGCTGGGGGTGTTGAGGCTGGAGAAGAGGAGGTTCAGGGGAGACCTCATCACTCTCTCCAACTCCCTGAAAGGAGGTTGGAGCCAGGGGGGGGTTGGGCTCTTCTCCCAGGCAACTCTCAGCAAGACAAGAGGGCAGGGTCTCAAGTTGTGCCAGGGGAGGTTTAGGTTGGAGATGAGAAAGAATTTGTTTCTGGAGAGGGTGATCAGGCATTGGAATGGGCTGCTGTGTTCTGCAGGCAGGTACACAAGGAATTACATGGGTCAGTCACCAAGCCAGTTAGTTCTACTGGGCTGCAACTCTGAGGACAACCAAATCAATAACTGGAAAAGCACTTGGAAAAAAAGAAATAAGGGGAAATTTTTTTCCATTTATGTTTTGGAGCAATTGCTCTGGAATAGTTCCTGCTGCCATGTGTGCATCTGTCTTGAAATGAGAGCCTATATCTGAGTTATTGTGGAAAAAATTATTAGTTTGAGGGCTTTAGTCCCTCTTTGTATTTGGCTGATACAGCAAGAGGTTGCACTGGGGATGGAAGAGAGAGAGTAATGGACAGAAAGATGTGGGGAACAACCCCACAGTTTAGTCCTGAGTGTTTCTGACCCAGCCCAGATGACAAAGAAAAGCAGAGAAGGGAAAATAAGCCAAAATTCTGCAGCTGAAGGAACTGTGGCCAGGAGATCAATGATGACTGGCCTCAGGTCACATACCCTCTGTGGTGGAGCTGAAAATGAGCCTGAAGAAGTAGAGACCTTGAACTCAGGTCTTTTATGGTCACTTACTGGAGTCTTTTTTTAAAAAAACAAACCTCTCCCCCCCAAAAAAAAACAAACCCCCAACAAAACCCAAACAAACAAACACAAAAAAACCAATGGCAACTAATTGTTAGTCATTCTGATTATCTTAGGAGAAGGAGAAGTTTTATATGGTGAGAAGAGTTTCAGCTCTCACCGCCCTCACAGGAAAGAATTTTTTCCTAATGTCTAATCTTTATTTATCTCCCCTCTTCAAGTTTGAAACCATTTCCTCTTATACTCTCACTGTACCCCTGTGGAAAAAGCCTTACCCCAGCTTTATTGTAGCCTCCTTCAGATATTGGAAGGTTGCTGTAAGGTCATCCCAGAGCCTCCTCTTCTCCAGTCTGAACCCCAACTTCTTTGTCCTGTCTTCACAGGGAAGGTGCTCCAGCCCCCTGAGCATTTTAGTGGCTCTAAGTGAGCTCTTATTTTATCATCAAGGTAAGGTTTAATACTCTCAGGGAGCTCAGGACCAGGCCTGAGATTAATGGACCCTGTATCCCATTAAGTGGCTGTCAGAAGCAGGTGGTTGATCAGTGATGCTGACTCCCTTTACAGCTCCACGCATCACTGTCTTCATCTTTTAAATCTCTCAGGAGAAGCTTACGATCACTCAGGAAATATTCAATACGCTTTCAGTTGGCTGGATTGCCCTGTAGAAGCTTTTTCCCCCAACTTGCACTAAAAGTACAACTAATCTTGGTAAAAAATATGATTTTTAATTGCCTGGAGTTTATCAGGGACTTGTGGATGTTATTCTGACTACCTGCTGGGTCCTGGTTGCTCTGCAAGAACTAAAGAAAATGAAAGAAAGAAAAAAAAAGTATTTGTTGTGTTTTGAACCCAAAAGGCCCTAGGGCCATTAAAAACTCATACGCCTGCACAGAACCTGTATCGTTGGTGTAAAGGTAGATGATGTCTCAAGTATAGAATTCAGGACTTCATCTTTTTTTAAAAAAAAAGTTTCCTTCTGAGATGTCTCAAAGCACTTCAGGGTCTTTAATTTTAAAAATCACGTATGTTGAGTTCATCTTAATTTTGGATGGGGGTTGGAAAAATGTGCAGGAGCAGCAATAAAAATGACTTGGATTGCTAAAAATGTCCATCATGCAAGGGTGATTTTTAAGCTTTTTTCCTTTTTTTCTTCAATTCTGCCATCAAAATTTCTCTTGATAGAGAAGTAAAAACACAGCTTGGATTGGGAGGACTTTTTACACGTGGAGTAAGGTGCACTTGCAATATCTCTGTCTTGTGAGTCACAACTCCTAAAAACATATAATACTTATGATTTTTAAACTCTACTTTCTTCCAGGTGCCCTAAAATAATTTCTGCAGAAGACCTCTCAAAATACTCTAGCTGAAAATCTATCTTGAAAAAAGAGTTGGAGTTGTTTTGGTGGAAAAAGCCATTTTTTTCCTCAGCATGAATTTGGAGCCAGAGCCTGACTTTTACTGTGTTGGTTTCTGCTAGCTGGAGGTCTGTTTATTAGCCCTCAGAGCACCAGCCCTTCATATTCTGAGACATACAGGAGCAGAGCCCAGTGAAGCAGGAATGGGAGTTGTTGTTCTTTCTGTGTAATTAAATGAATATGTTTTACCAACATTTTCTTCTAGCAACTAAATACTAGATATTAGTTGATGCAGATACATGGTATAAGACTTTACCAGCAAGCCAGGGAAAGAAAAGCAAGCAGCAGTGATGTGCCCTCCGTCTGCCCTATCTCTACCCTACATCTAAGCAAAACTTTGGTGCACCCAAAACACTGAGATCCCATGTGGTTCCCTGTGGCTTAGGTTGTTCAAGTTGTTTTTCATCATTTTCTTTCACAGGAAAAAAAAATAAAATAAAAATCAGTGGCAACGTGATGAAGAGATGTTCACTTTGATAAATGGAACATCCATTTTCCATGAAAACCTTTGAACTTCACCCTTGGCTGTTGTTTTTTTTTCTTTCTCCTTGCACCCAACATTGTTACAATATCTGGTGGGCTTTTTTTTTTGGTTTTTAGGAAGAATATAGAGCAGAAGGAATTAGTTGGCACAACATTGACTACATTGACAACTCCAGCTGCATCAACCTGATCAGTAAGAAGCCGACAGGCCTGCTCCATCTGCTGGATGAGGAAAGCAAGTGAGTGGGAAACTGTTTGGTTTGCTAATGAGGTTTGTTCTTTCACTTAAAAAACGTTTATCCTTAAGTCTTAGGTCTCATGATTCTTCTCAGGAAGATACTAACAGTTTGCTAGGCTGATTTGTCTTTATGTCTCTGGTTGTGTTTCCAAGGAGGTAAACACAAACAGTAGAGGGATCAGCAAGCTGAGCAAAAACCCTTAGCAAGTAATAATTAAAATTCTGCTTCAAGAATTTCTTCTGTTAAAGGGGAGGGCAAAGTTTTCCTTAGTTTCTCTCCTCATTTGTCTGCCTGTTCGGTGTAATGACATGAAGATGCTTGAAGCTGATCTGAGTGAAGAGACAATCCGAGTGCCTGAGTTAAAGCAGGTTGTGTTGGTGCAGTTACTCAAGTAGAAGGTGTCTTTATCAATTTACTTCTAAAAATTAAGCCAGAGTGAACTCAGAGCATGGAGGCTTCACACGTGTCAGGGATATGGCTGAGATTTGCATCTTTGATTATGTCCATGGATAGGAGTTCTCAGATGAGTGGGTGGCTTCTGGGTCCACTTCTGGGTTGAAACTTCTGAGTGTAAGGAGTCTTCTGTCAGATGCACAAGCTGGTTTTGTCCATGTGAGGGGCAGGGAAAGACCAGGTATATTAGGTGGCATGGTCTCAGATCCATGCCGCTCTGAACCCAGGCACAAGCTCTCCTCCCACAATTTGCTTGTGAGTTTCTCCTCCGTTTCTTGTCTCATTGACCAGATGTACAATAATGTTGCTGTCCCAGGAATATGGTAACAGGCTAAACCAACTGAAATTAGGTCAAACTGTGAAATACATTCCCAAGTTGCAGGTTTACATGAGTTTTGAGGGTACAGGATTGGTTTGCTCTTACCAGGATGCGCTGCTCAAGCTCTCTGCCCTTTCTCTTCCTGTCTCCTATGCCAGGATCAGCTAAGTAAATTCTGCAATTGAAGTCACATTTGTAGGTAGAACAGCTGAATATATCCTAGACATGTGAATACCCCACAGATCTAGAGCAACCTCAGCCTCAAAGCCAACAACAGAAACTTGAGGTTCCACGTAAATGCACCTATCATGAGTAATTTCTGTGTGTCCCAATAGGAATACACCTATTTAGGCATTTATCACCAATGTCAGACTAAACCAGTTAAGCGTTCTCCAGACACCATTGGGTTTACATCTATATCTGCTTTTGAATTCTTTCCATTCAGTTTTCCTCAAGCCACAAACCAGACACTCCTGGACAAATTTAAGCGTCAGCATGAAGGGAATTCCTACATCGAATTTCCAGCAGTCATGGAGCCAGCTTTCATCATCAAACACTACGCAGGCAAAGTGAAGTACGGCGTCAAGGTCTGTTACCCAGCTGTTCCCTGACAGTAGTTTGCATTTAAATCATGGAGCTGGGCTGGGGAAGGAGAGCTCCAAAGGCTCCACAGAGATGTTTTGTAGAAGACTTGACTAGAGAAGAGACGTGAGGGTTGGGAGAGAACTGGTTGGTGAAAAGCTTGGTGGAAGTGAGAAGGTGGTGGAGGATTTTGTCTTCTGGTTCTCCTCCACATTGCAAGTTCCAGATGTTGGCATTCTGGGGAAGAATTAGGGTCACTTATTGAGATTGATACAATGTCCCGGTGACAGGTTGAAATGGGGTGTATGGCTGCCTTCCTGTGCTTGGTTCCTATAGAAAACCCAATGTTTTTTTCATCGTTAGCCATTTTTTAATACAGGTTTCATGAGCACAGGTCTCAGCCTCTGGCTGCTGCAGGTACTTTTTAACAACCCTGGTTAAACAATTTCAGAGTTGACCCTGTTTATATTCATGCCAATTATTAGCAGAAAAAACTCTGGTGGGCAGGTGGGAAGCAGCCTCCAGATACACAGCTAAAAATCTGTAATTGTGTTTCTGATGCAATGAATAAGGTTCAGTATCATCTTTAAGCTGCCTCCCAGAGCAGTGCTTTGGGATAAAACCATTATTTTCTGAAAGAGACATCTAAAATGAGGGTGGAAAACAGAAGACAGAAGCATTACTCAATAGCTGTGTTGTCCCACAGATAGCCTGGCAGATCTTACCTGGCAGATCTTGTCGATTTGTTTATTTTCCTCTTTCCTTCCCCTCCTTTTCCCCCCCTTCCCTAGGATTTCCGGGAGAAAAACACGGATCACATGCGCCCGGACATTGTGGCTCTCCTGCGGAGCAGCAGGAATGCCTTCATCTGTGGGATGATTGGGATCGACCCGGTGGCCGTGTTCCGCTGGGCCGTCCTGAGGGCCTTCTTCAGGGCAATGGTGGCCTTTAGGGAGGCTGGGAAACGATACGTGGAGAAGAAAACTGGTACGTGTGCTGCACTCCTGATCTGTTTTGCATCAGCAGCTTAGCTCTAATGTATTGCTGGAGTATTTTAAGCGGTCTGACAGTGTGAGCTACTAGTCTATTAAAAACCTCATTAAAATAGCATGTAGATTTTTACATTTAAAGGTAGGGTTGGACTTGAATGCATTGTAGGAAAAGGTTTTCGCTTTACTGCTCCTGCAGCTTTTCCTTTTGTAGGATGCATGAGTAGAAAATCCTGAATAATTCAAATAGAAACATAAAAATTATTCAGCAAATAAGGCAAATTATTTTTGCTAAGAATTCTTGAACTGTTAATTACATCCAGGGGGAAAAAAAGGCAATAATTCTCTATAATTTTTCAAGCTGTTCACCCTCTAAGCTCTAAGAGAGCGTGGCTCTTGTCTAGCAGAATTCATTGCTTTGCAGTCATCCAGAACCACCTCCTGCTGAACACGGGGGCATTAAATTAAAGGAAAGTAATGGTGCATCATCATGCTGTGGCAGGCAATACCTGGCTGTGCTTTTAGACCGTTTCTCTGCATAAAGCAATTCTGGAAAGATGGGTACAAGCTATTACTGTTAATTTCTGGGCACAAAAGGGCTTGAAATTCATGATGAAATTAGAACCTCAGCAGGGAAAATGTCAGCTGAGTTAAAATTAAGTGCAGAGTTGGCCCATGAATTATTTTTCTAGTCGAAGAGGTGTACAACAAGAAGAACCAAGGAGCTTGGGACAATGAACATAGATACAGAAACCATACAAGTGGAAAGACTCATTTGCTTGTTCAGGGCAAGTAATAGCATTCAAAGAAGAGCCTGAGGCATAAATCAGCTTTCAGCTCTTAAGGCTTTTCCTCTCAAACTGCTCAGATGTGGCGTAAGAGAGAAGGTGTTCCTCATGAACCTGGGTTTGTGTGGCTCATCAAGACAGCATTTATGACAGCAACATTTTGTAACACCAGGAGGTAGATGGTGAAGGCATTTGGAATTGGGAGAAAAATCACTGGAAAGAGTTGGCTTCCAAAAATCCGTATCTGCGTTTTCCTACCATCACCTTTTCATCTTGCCCAAAACCCAGTCTGAACTAAAATAAGCTGGGCAAGGAGATAATGAAATTACATTCAGTCTCGGGAAGTAAGAGCTAATTTCAAGCCCTGCTTCGCCGTCTGTGTCTCTGCCAATTGGTCATGCCTGCTGTGGTTGCATCCAGCTTTCTGCTTTTTGGTCTGGATTTTGTGGCATTAATTTGCTTATATCTATATATAAATATAAATGTAAATGTAAATATATAGGCATAAAATAGAGCACTGGAGGTTTTAAGACAGTTCTGTGAGACTTAATTCTTGCATTGACTTTTCTTGCCATATCAAAACTGACACTAATGCCTGAGTTTCCAAACCTTTTCTGGCACGAGTTGCTGCTCTTTTATTTATCTGGTGTCCTTTATGCTGCTTTCAAATGGCTTTGCACTTTATAAGCTCTGTTTTTTGAGTAAAAAAAATTTTTTTAAAAATTAAAAAATGTAAGCCCTGAACCTCTCAAAAAGCTGGATAAGGTTTGTCTTCAACTTCCTGACAATCTTCTGAATTTTGATGTACACCTTCAGCCTGAATTGGGAAATAAGTAAGAGAAAGCCACTGTTACATGGACAGAACTGGTGGAAGGAGATGCACTAAATCAAATTCCCATGTTGAGGTCCACCTTATCCATCAGGAAAGCTTGCCCTACAAGCCATGGCAGAGCTGGGACTGCTCAGATCCTGCTGCCTCTGCCCTCTTTGGAGCAGGACACATCCCCTCCTAGCATGACTTCTGCCCAGGTAGTGGGTAGACATGGAGCTTTTGGTAAAATTATGGTAGGTCGGCTGAGAATAACTTCACACATGTGCATCCATCCAAATATGCACACTTCCTATTTGTCTATCACGTTTTAAATGGTGTGTAGCCCCATTCTTGGTTTCTGAGGTCCTGTCTGCTGCTGCTGCCATCCATCAGAGAGTGTAATTAATGAGCAGGAAAATATCTGAAGCACCTTTGTGGGTTTTTTTTAAACTTAAAGTTCTTTGCACTCTTCTGTCTTAAGTCCATATGGATTTTTCTTGCTTTTGCCTGTCTGAGGGTCTGTTTCTTGCAATACCCAACAGGAATTTTAATGAAAAATCTCCAACTAATGCATAAGCAGCTCTGCAAAATTTTGATCTGCTTCCTTCTTGAATCATCCTTTCAGCTATCTTCTCCATGCCAACCAGTGCTCTGATGCTTCCATAAGGATAATAATAATTTTTTCCTGAGGGCTTTAGAGACTTCTTTTTTTGTGGTCCTAATAGCCTTCTAGTTTAGCTTCTGGTGACTCTGCTATTGTCTGCCTTACCTTGGAGGCAAAGAGCAGCAAAGCAGTGTCACTGTGAATTTTGGGTGCTTTTCTCTTCTGCTCAAGAGGTGCCTCACAGTGCTGGCAGTGCTCCTCAGATGACACATGCTGGCAAGATGCAGTTAGCTGAAGGGTGAACTTCTTCAATAATTTGATTGATTTGTTTGCTTATGATTGAGTTTATCAGGGAGGATTGAGATGGTCCAAAAGAACAAGTTTGAACTTTATTTGTTAATGAACTTTGATTAAAGGAACATTTTCAAGCTCTTTAGGAAAGAAATTTGACTCAATTACTTCTTTTGCTATATCATTGGTACTAAGTTATTACACAAAACCCTTTTAATTCTTGGTAAGTGAAAATTTGGTGGAAAAACTAGTGCTGTCCATATAAACCAGGCTGTGAAGACTCACAGGTTTCTCATCTTGGTTTTACTGGACAGGAACCTAAATTCTTGCTGTGACAAAGGATTCATGGTCCTGAGGCTGTGCCCTTCTTTGATGGGCTCTGCATTTGCTTTCAGCCAGCAAGGGCTGCTCCTTGGGTTAGTGCCCATTGTGGCTGGCCTACATGGTAACACCTCCTCAAAAACAACCCTGTTGACTTGTGCAGTTTTATTCCTGAAAGTGGACACCAAAATCCAACTTCACCACCAAAAAAGTAAAAAAGCCCAATCTCCTGTATTTGCCAAATAAATGTGATAGCAACCAAAAAATTGGTCTTTGAGCAGCATGAAGAGGTGGTAATGCAAGGCAGAATCCCCTTGACAGTGTTCCTCTGGAAAGTTCAGATTGGTCCTCTCTGATGATGTAATGCATTGGTATGAAATGCTTCTGTATGTGCTGATGCAAGGTAGCTCCTTGGTGACCCCATCACATCTCAACAGGAGCATGACATATCCCTTGGCCACTTCAGTGTTGGAGGAGAGGTGCTGTTTGCACATGTGTAAGCTCTCCACCCCATGGTTGGAGCTAGGCCATCAAAAGTCCTTTTGGCCAAGCAATGATGATTTCTTCCAACCTCAAATCCATCCTACTTAACTCAGACTCTGTGTTCTCTGTCCTTGAGGAATACAGAACCCCTGTCTTATACAAAGAAAAATTTTCTATTTTTCCTGTTAATTGCCAATACCAGAGCAAAGTGTGGTTCTGGGATGCAAGATGAGAATTGGAGGTGGCCAGGTTTGAGAGCCATCTGCACAGGCAAGTGTGGATAAAGCCTGGCAGAGGCACAAAATGGATTTTTTAAAGTAAAGATTTATTGAATCATCTACTTTTTGTCCTCAAAAAATCATGGAATGATTATAAAGTGATTGTGCTCTGCCTGATCCAGATTATAAGTGAGGCTGGGACATGGTCCAGCCCATCATCACGGAGGAAACCAAGGTTAAATTGTGTCAAGCACAACCAACACGCAACCCTTGAGCTCCCGCGTCCCTCGGGCTCGTTCTTTACCCTCTCCTGATTTCTGCTTATGTAATCTTTCTCTTCTCTCCATTTGTTGTTTTTTTTGTGTGTGTGTGTTTGTTTTTATTTTGCTTCCCAAGGGCATGATGATGCAGTGCCATGTGCGGTTTTGAAAAGTGTGGATAGTTTTAGCTTTCTCCATCACCCAGTTCATCAGAGGAGCTTAGAGATCCTGCAGAGATGCAAGGAGGAGAAGTACAGTAAGGCTCCACTACCTGCCCTTCCCTCTGCTACAACACTCACACACCAAGAAGTGGAAACCAGGTGCATTGAGCATAGAAAGGGTGAAAAAAACCCACCTGAGAAGCCTTCCAGGATCAAACCAGCTGCCTTATAGCAGTTTAGTCCCTACTAAATCCTTGAGGAAGAGATTGGAGAGTCAAATTAAATGTAAACCTGTAGCTCTTGAGACACAGCATAAATTTGTCAGTACTTTTCCTATTTACTTGATGACATGAAGTAAAAATGCTGATGCTTGGGGTACTTTTTCTGGGGTTTATTGTTGTTATCATGCATGTGAAAATCAGTTCAAAACACCACACATGCGGCAGGAATATTCCTGGGGTAAGGCATGTGGCTGATACAGCTGGAATTTGACTTTATTGGGATTTTGTTGCACCTCAGAAATACCTTTTGCTTGTGCAAATACGGTCTCTGAAGGCTGTTGCTTTAAACAATGTTATTTTACAGAATGAGTTGAATGAAGATGCACTTGGTCTCCATTTCTACCTCCTCATTCCTCTTGTCACATTAATAAACTCACCCTGCATGACACCATGGACACTCCTGCCTTCACAACTGTATTTTATATATACATAAATATATATTTGGTCATCTCTTTAGATACATAATTTTTCTGCCATCATTCGTTTCCTTAATGTTGCACATTAAAGCCTACAGAAATAGCGTGCAGTCTGCAAGGGCATATCCTCAGCTGAAGTTGCTAACTTAAACATTGTGCAACTTAGGTGTAAATGCAAACCAACCTGTTTTTTCTGCAGAGCTGAGCATGGTAAGTACAGTAGTAATAGTAATAGATGCATGTTATATCTTCGCAAATATCCTTTTCCTGGGAAGAAACCTGACATCAGGTTTCTGAGCTTCCTGCAGTGTGTAGCATTGGGAGAGCAGAGGTGTTTTAATTCTTGATTTAGACTTCAATTCTTAATTTTGACATAAATTTTAATGTAGACTTTAATTCTTAATTTAAAGTCCATTGCTTTTCCCCACTGTTGCTACAAGGAAATACAAAAGCAGTAAGACCAATGCAGCAATCGATTTAAATAGTGTTGTACTGCATGACCTGACTGATACTGAGTAACTACTGAAAAGGAAGGTGTGATTGTCAGTAATTTTAATTGCAGTTAATTAATTAATTTAACGTTTAATTTGGAAATTACCTCAGCAGCATGGGAAGTTTTGGGGAGTTTTAATTTGAAACTGCTTAGGTGAGAAGAAATTCATATCACTCAAGAGACTCTTAGGAAGAGAGCTTTAATTTATTGTGAAGCAGTGAAGCTGAGCTCAGTGTTGAGCTTAATGAAGAGATGATGGATTTGGTCCCTCTCTCAGGGATTACATGGTTGAGTTAAACATGTTAAAACCTCACTTGCTACAGACTGGTCCACCCAGTTTGGTCTCTCTCAGAATAAAACCAGCACATGGATCCAAGAGTATTATGGCCATAATTTGTGAATTTGCCGAGAGCATCCGACCTGCCAAACAAGCAATTCCCGCTTGACATTCCAAAATCATTCCTGTCTTCCCACCACTGGGTGTGCTCCTGCAAGGTTCTTCCCCAGGCTTCATTTCTTTGGCAGGTTCAGCTGGGGTTAGAGCATGTATTTGGTTGCTGAATTTATTTGGCTTGCGGGCCCTGCAGACTTGGACTGAGATTGGCCCTGGGAAGCTGCCTTTTCCCACAAGTCAGGTGAGGTTACATCCATGTCATCCATGTGAGAAGGATCAAACAGATCATCTCCTCATCGTGAATTGTTCAATTAGTTCTAACTATGACAAAAGTAATTGATTTGATGAGTATATTGAGATTCCCTTTAGGTGACTTGGTGCTCAGCTTGTGTAGCTGACTGGTCACCCTTCCATTCCCATCTCAGAGGCTTCACTGGGCTCTTGGAGTCTGTCAACCAATTTATGGTCTTCCAACAGAGTATGGCACTAGGTTTACACACCTCTTGAGTTCAAAAGCAAAGCTCTTCTGGTTGATGTTTATGAGTAGGAAGTACACTGGGATTAACCAAAGCTCTTTCCAATGAGAGCAAAGACCTGTTAGGCAAATCCATCTGTCTGAAATACTAAGGCTGCAAAAAAGCTTGAGAAGTCAAAACGTCATTCATGAAATGTAAAGTACATCAGCCTGCATCTGAGCTGGATGAACTTTCCATTCTCATTGCTGTTCCTTGCATGCAGCATATTAAAATACACAGTTTTATAGTATTCACTATACAGAATTCTCAAAGCCTTTTGCATCTTAAATCTAAAGCCTCTAATTCCTAAAAAAACCCCTCTATTGCCCCAGAAAGGGGCTACAGCAATATTACAACTTTTATTTGGGCTGCAGCATGTGTGTACTTCTTTTAAGAGCCAAGTGATGGTACAGTATAGAGAAGTCTTTTTAATTTTTGGTGTTTCTAAAGCAATCCTCTTTATCTCAGCTTGTGCACTGTGAATTTATTAATCAAAAAGTCGCTTAAGAAGATGCTAAGCTGGCAGAATTACCATGTGGTTTTTGTGCAGCTAATATCTGGAAGCCTGAAATAGACACTCCCTCTTCCTGAGCAATGCAAGATGCAGGAGCAGTAATATTTTGTTATATCTTCATAACTTTAGCCCAGCTTGTTGGGTTAGATAGTGGTTTGGGACTTTGTCTTTCAGGGATTTCTTTGGTGGGGACTTCAGGGAAGTGAAGAAGGACTGACTTTGCTCCAAAAGGAAGGGTGTGAACAAAAAGAAACAACATAATTATTCATGAAAGCCCATTTTTCATTAAATGCCCTCATGGGGAAGTATCTGGGCATATGTACTATATATATGATAGATAGATAGATATTAGATGTAAAACCACCCAGAAAAATTACTAGCACAGCATTCTAGGCAGATTCATGATTAGTCTCCTTCCCCTCCTATGCAATTGGGTTTCTGTGCTCTAAACAAGCAAACTTAGGCATAGAAAGGGGTAAAAGAATGCTCCTAGGTTAAAAAATATAACCAAAAAATGGCTCAAATGGTAAATAGAGGGATTAAAAAGAGAGTTTTGAGCTCTAGGCATAGCTAGTCACTGGGATAAATTACCTGGCACATTTTCCAAGCATCTTTGGGAGATCTTCAGATACAATAACTTACCCCAAGTGGACAGTCAGCCTTTTCAGGCATTTCCTGTCTAACGTTCAGGCTTCAAGATAAGCTGTTCAAATATCTCAACAGGCAAAGAAGGACAGTAGATGTCTCGTTAAAGAGATGTCACCAGTTGAGGTTTGATAGGAATTAATTTTCTCCTTAGAAATTCCAGGCTCTTGGAACTGTCAGATCAGCAGGATGGGCTTTGCTTATTTGTTTTGCATTCAGTATAAAAAGATCCCAGGGATGTCTTTGAACTAAGCATCTGGGTTATATTAAATAGGAAAATGATAAATGTGGGGAGGAGGGGATGTCCTACAGCTTCTTCCTATTCTGTTGCAAACTGTAGTCTAAAGTTTGTTTTTTTTTTTTGGAGAGGGGGCTTTTTGCAAGTTGTTTTTTCCAGTGCAGACATCTCAGGGTAAAGGAATATACATTTTTCCCAGGTCCCAGTGAGTGCTGCAATGTTTTCTGTCTCACATCAGCGAGAGACAGAAAACAGTTGAGACAGTTAAAAAATTGCTTGGCTGTTTTCATGTCAAGTTCAAGCTTATCAGACCTTCAAATATCTGTCCTTTAGTGACTTGAGAAGTGTTTTGATGTCTACAAAAAATTGTCCTCTGTCTTCCTAAATGCTTAGTTACAAAACGTTTCCACTTTGGGGAAGATAACAGCAGAAAACATCTGCTTTTTTCACCATGCTTGAGAACTCCTTTGGGTATTTATTGAATATAAATTACTCTCAAACTGCCTCTACCAAAGAATTTTGGTTTGATAGGTGATAAAGCCTCCCTGTGCAGGATATGTGGCTGTATGTGTGCTGGAAGGGAAGAAGTATGCAAGGAATAAACGGCCATTTCTCCAAGCACCTCCAGGTGTTTTGCCTGTTTTCCTGTGCAGTGGAGACCTTAGGAATATTTTGGACACACGGGACATGAGTGGCTGGTCCTCCCCCCATCACAGCAAGCTCTTCCTTCACCCCGTTAGCTTCCTAGCTGGGACGGTGTGTCCCTAACACCAGTGTGTGTGGGAGGGGAGTTAAGGAGGCTTGAGCAAACAGTGTTACTCATCTGGGTGATGACTCAGTGGCAGAGGAAGAACTCAGTCGACAATGTTGGCATCCTTGGCACCCTGGTGTGCCCGGCATGCGCCATGACATGTACATGCTCCTCCTCAGTGTAGTCAGTGCTAAGCTATGGCTCTTCTAATTGCCTGCTGGGGAAGAGCCAGGTAGAAACATCTTTTTCTGCTGTGCTGCTTTAGGTATTACTCGGAAGAGCCCAAGGACACCGCTCTCAGATCTCCAGGGAGTCAATACCATCAACGAGAGGACCCAGCGGTAGGTCTCTTGCTTTTATGTTGGCATGAGAAGGAAATCTGGGATGGGAGAGGACTGTCTGTTGTTATAAAAGACTGTAGTAATGTTTCTTCAGCTTCCTTATTAATTTTGTCTTCCTTCTTCCTCTGCTACATGGTCGTATCTAAACATCTTTACCTGACTAAACAGCAGGCAGGGAAAGCATATTTCTTATATCAAAGGGCAGGAAGTAGCTAGAAGCTTGCAAAAAAAAATCACAAATGTGTGGATATCAAGGAAATAAAAATTTACCTGAGGATTTTTCTGGTGCAGAAAACCTAAGGATGTATTTGGGCGCAGATTTGCAGACATGTGGCGCAATGGGGGCTCTGGGTGCCACTGAGTGTGTGGAACCTGCGAAACCATGGGGTTTGAGATAGTAGCTTATCAAATGCTTCCTTGTGTTTAAGGGAAAGAAGCATGTTGATTTCAAAAAAGGTTAAATTTCTTCAGGTTTTCCATGCAGTTTTATTTGTTAATCCTTCCTTGAAGGTTCTGGCCATTCTAGCAATCACTTGAGTGAAGTCTCAATTCACTCAAGTGAATCTCTTGAGATAGAAGTCTACATTTTGGGATGGAGATCTGTGCCTCTTCTGCAAAAGGTTTTCCAAATCCATTTTTAGAATTTAGCAGTTTGTGAAGCAAAATGTCTTCATTTCTAAGGGATATCTGGGTGCTGATTCTCCTCCTTTTCTCCAGCAGCTCTTATGCTATTCCCCTGCAGGCCCCAGAATGTCTGACCATCTAAATCCCACTTCTAAAGGAGTGTGGTGTCTCTGCTTCCTCTGAGCAGAGGAAAGATACAATCAGAACATCCTCAGCTCCTGAAATACTTACTTGAAAGGGCAGACATCCAGTGGTAACTTCATGTTTCACAAGAAGAAGTTGAGAGGTGTCTGAGTCTGTCTTCTGAAATGCGTGAATCAAATCCCCTAATCTGGTCCTTGCATCTCAGTGGGCTTCCCTTCCACTCAAAATAAAATATCTTCCAAATTAATTACTAAATCTCATTTTTATTGGCCAATCTCATTTTTATATGCCAAGGGGCCAGGACAGAAATGAGAGATACATTGTTTGGGTTTTTTTCTGGCTTTGTTCACCATGTGCCCTGTGAGTGTCATCAATACTAGAATATTCCTCTTGCCTTGAATTTCTTCCCTTTGGTATCAGTGTTGGAACCCTGCGGAAGAGCTGAATATTCTCATCTCACTACAAGTTGGCTTATTTTCAGTAGTCAGAGGATGTGATTTCCATGAAATTGTTGGAGTGAATTCATAAATCTATGCCACTTCTCAAGTTTTGGCAGAAATCCAGGTTGTGCAGACGATCTCACCCTGTTGTGAGGAGGTGATGCAACCCTGGTTTTCCTCAGAGAAGTCTTTCCCACCTCTCCTTTTCTTTCTCCTAATGCTGTAGCTGCTATGGCTATGATTTGTTGGGTATGATGTACATGGTAACATTTGAAGCAGAGAAGGTTGGTGTCTCCAGAGGTGACGTTCAGTGTTTCTAGCATCTCTGGTTGCACAGGTTTCCCTAAACGTGATGTAACATGAAACTTTGTCCCTGTGGAGATCTTCACGTGTAGATAAAGTTCTTCAGTTTCTCTGGCAAGCCTTTAAATATGATGTTGGTGCATGAAGAACATCTGTGATGATATTCTTAACCCAGGCCAACAGAGTAGACAGGTTCCCTTCAACAGCCAAGATAAAGGGCAGCAACTACTGTGTCTTCCTTACATACAACTTCACAGAATCACAGAATGTTTAGGTTGGAAGAGACCTCCAAGATCATCCAGTCCAACCTTTGACCAACACCATAATCGACTACTAAACCATGTCCCTAAGGATCAGGTCCAAATGCCTTTTAAATGCCTCCAGGGATGGTGACTCCACCACTGTCCTGGGCCATTCCAATGCCTGACAACCCTCTCAGTGAAAAAATGTTTCCTAACATCCAGCCTAAACCTCCCCTGGCACAGCTTCCATCCATTTCCTCTGCTCCTATCACAGTCCACTAAGGAGAAAGGGCTGTTTCCCTCCTCTCTCCAACCTCCCTTGAGGTAGTTTAAGAGCCATAGTGTCTCCTCTCACCTCTTCTTCTCCAGACTAAACAACCCCAACTCCTCAGCTCCTCACAGGACTTGTGCTCCAGGCTATTCATGAGCTTTGTTGCCCTTCTCTGGACACTACCAGCACTTCCCTGTCCCTCCTATAGTGAGGTGCCCAGAACTGAACACAGGACTCAAGATGCAGCCTCACCGGAACTGAGTACAGAGGGATGATCACCTCCCTATTCCTGCTGGCCACTGAGTTCCTAACACAAGCCAGGATGCCATTGGCCTTCTTGGCCACCTGCACACACTGCTGACTCATATTAAGTCAACTGTCAACCAGTACCCCAGGTCCCTTTCTAACTTACAGCTCTCTAACCACACTTCCCCAGGTCTGTAGCTTATCATGGGGCTGTTATGACCCAGATACAAGACCTGGCATTTGGCCTTGTTAAACCTGAGAACTTCCAGCAGTTGTTTCCTAATAACAGGGACAGGACAGACAACTTCATTCCCTTTACTGATGTATTTCCAGCAAAAGGAGTTTTGGAGGTGTCCTAAGCCCTACAGTCCTCCTGGTGGGGTGTCTCATAGCACAGGCCATGATCTTTGCTTCTCTTGGGTGTCATCAGTGGAGAGTCCCCACATGTCATCTGTGCCTCTTCCTTCTGAAAGCACAAACCAAGTCTCTTGAATGATCTCTAAAACCTAGCCTGGGCTTTGGGAGTAGGCAGGTGATCTTGGATGATTTTGATCGGAAGAGTCATATCCCACTTGAGAAATGTTGGTATTTCAGTTAACTTGCACTTGTTGAGCAAGAAGTGGTAAATACAGGGGGGGGAAGTAACACGTATAAAAGAAAGATTTACTTCAACAGCTTTCCAGCAGATAGACCAGCAAGTGATTTATGGAGCTAAATTAAGCAGGAATTTGCTTTCAAAGCCATCTCATGATCGTGCGGTCACTGATAAGTCTGCCTTGTACATCCAACCCACGGGATAGCCTGAGGCTTGATTCTGAAAGCAAATTTGAGGCATGACATCACGGAGGAAGTCTTCACAGAGGGTTTGGTGAGCCAAATGCTCTCCTCTGATCTCAAAAGAAAGCGAATGGGTGGTTTGCACATGGGAAACCAGGCTTCAGCAGGGCGTTGGGTCTCCAGTATGCCTGGAAAGTGCCTTCACCAGCTGTGGAGTAATAAAAGCCACACCACCACTAACCAAAACCTCTCAGGCTGACTGTTCTCCTGCTGGTTTCTGTTCATTGATGAAACAGTTTTATGTGCAATGATGTCTGAGCGCCTGCAGAAAGCAGGTGTTGATCAGTCTGTCTTGGAATAGTTGGGCTTGGTGAGATGACTGACCTCCTAAGTACCAAACCAGCTGTGTCAGTCACCATATGCACATACCCATCCTGAAGTGTCCAGAATTAGCAGATTTGTCATTTTCGCTCCTTTTGTTTTCCAAAACTGCATGGGAATTTCTGGGGTTTTCCATTCTCTAATCTCATTCATAGTCCGTATAACCACAGTTGGTCTTAAGCCTGAGGGTGCCTTGAGGTCAGCCAGGATTAATGATGGGTTGTAGAACCCCAAAGTGGCGTTTGAGGTTTAGCATTACCCATCAAACTGTCTTTTCTTTTTTTTTTTTTCCTTCTGTGAATGAGAGGTTATAGGTAGATGGATGGATGGGACCTTAACTGGAAAAAGAAAGCAGGTGGGCAGGAGAGATCATCTGGATATTAGAGCTGCTCGCTGGCCTTCCTTGAAGGGTTTTTTAAAAAAGCAGTTCCTGGAGCACTCAGACAGGGGTTTCCTTTGCTGTGTTTCATCCTTGCTTTTAATAGTGATAGCTGTCAAAATGCTGATTTCATGGTGCTGAGAAGGGATTTGGAAAGCCCTGCAACAGGGCTGTAAGGCAGCTTGCACTCCAGTGTCACACTGCTCCAAGGACCTGGCTCCAGGTTCGAGGTGGCAGAATGAACAACTTGGCATGTTTTTAATTTTTTAATTTTCATGCAGCACTTGGTTGTTGCCTTTCCTTCAAATCAAGACTTGAAGGCAAAGCACTGCCTTGTTGCCAGACCTCAGAAGTGACCAATGCCAGAGACTCTATTTAAGCGACTTTGTCCTTCAGCACCCTCATGTCCAGAAGCTGGTGCTGCATTGAATCTCCTCCTATTCCTTTTCCTCCTGTTTGAGATATCTTGGGGTGGGGGGATTGCAATCCCTACATCCTTCCTGCAGTTGGTGCAGCCCAGGAGAGGCTTTGTGTAACCCCAGACACCATCAGGAGGCTCCTCAACTGTGGCAATTTTTTGTCCTACGTTGAGGTTTTGTCCAGTGTCAGTTTCTCTTCCTCCAAGGAAGGAGTTTTGTTCCTCTCACCCTTCCCTTCAGTCCTGCTGCCAAGTGAGCCTCGCTGGAGACCAAAGCAGCTCTGGTGCGTGGCAAGGAGGACTGAACAAGGCAACTGATTTGTGATCACATCCCAGCAAGTGATTCTTGAGCCATCAGTCCTGCTGGGGCTGGCATCTTTCATTTGTAGATTATAATTAAATAATTAGTTTATTGCAAATGGTATTTGCTTTTTCTTTTC